>NC_138232.1:33895696-34495696 GCF_964197995.2 Scardinius erythrophthalmus | reverse complement strand
GTTCAATACTAATTGCCTGGATTTAAAAGGAGCCACATCCTGTCGTTCAGAGACGTGGGTTTTGAAACACAAGCCTAAATGACATAATGAAAAACACATCACAGACATTGTGCCCATCCAAAGACCATTTTATTTTCTCATCAACCATCATTTCCTCTTCTTCTATACATCTTAGGCACATATGCACCCCAGGAACATGAAGCAGAGTCACACAACGCCTGGCTTCTTGTCAGGCCACATACTGTACAGATTTGCAGATTCACTGTCACAAAGATGATGTCACAATGAACTTCCTCTGGATAGTGCTGGATACAAGGAAAACAGGCCTGGTGACTTACTGAGAAAAAGCACATACAGGCAGAACTCTGAAAGAAGATCTAAACTTTTCACTCTTGTTTTATAATGTAAGTCTATGGGATGTTTCACTACTAAAAGGATTATTACAAAAACCCTCAATTTTGTACTAATAGTAGCTTTTTCATGGATGGATCATAAATATTGGCTAACAATTTACCGTCACAACTGATATCTATTTATGGTCGTTCTTCTTTTAAAGTCATTGATTTCCGTTTGAGAAGCTAAAAAAGACCCGACCAAATCATCCCTGCGCGTGACTGAAAATCAAATTACAGACTCCAGAAAAGCGCATTAGAGCTTCACCAGTCTTGGAACCGAGCAACTGGAAAGCTCTGGTTTGACCACCGCTGGCCCTCCACCGTGAATAACGTTTTAAGTTGTACTTTCTAGTAATAGCAGGTTTCTGTGGGCCATGACTGCAGCCTGAATGTGAGTTTAATTGGATGAAAGCTGAGATATATCAGAGGCTGGAGGGAAAATAGAGGATGACAAGAAATAAGGTGGCGTCTTGGGTGGATACTGAGGGAAGAAAGCAAAACATGACTTAAATGTATAGAAAACAGAGAAAGCCATGCATTCAGAAAACACAAAAGTACATTCAGTCGCATAATGCTGAGAGCTACAGTACATGACAATATAAAACAGCTGAATGGGACCTTCTCATTCAAATGACACATTCAGAAACACATTTGTAGCGCAAATGAACGACTCGTCTTAAGCGTTTCAGAATTGGCGGTGCTCGTTCACTGAGTGGGAAATGAGGACAGCTTTTTCTAAATGGGTTTTATGGCTGAAACCTAAGGGAAAATGGCCTTGTTTCCTTTTATGGACAATCTGGCCTAAATCTCCCCACTTTACCATTTGAATAAGACATGACGACACATGGGGGTCTTATACAAATGTGCGGCCCTCACATCAAAAGCTGTCAAGCTTTTCAGGACTAACAAGAGCACATTTTTTATACAGAAGGTTACTGGTTTTGTGAGCAATTATGCAAGAACTAGTTTCCGTGATCCTCCAGCAGATCAGTGTCAGCATTCACTTTTGACATTTATTTCCAAAGTAAGCAGTAAAAGGGGTAAATCTCACAAAGTGGTGTTTCTGCCTATTTTAAGATTATTTAGATAATTAATGAGCACCAATTTAAAGAGGTAATAGATTGTGGCAAATATTTAACCTTTTAAGAGCCCTATCTCATCAAGAACGCTTGTATATCGTCGCTGTCGTGCTCCAAAAACGCTACTTTAAGAAATAAAAAAACAAAACAAAAAACACTTGCAAGTGTCATTATATTATTAACATATGACCAAAATCATGTTGCAAATGGAGTTACGAGGTCTTGAACAGCAAATTTTGGACATGCGCGTTTTGTCCGTCATTAGATGCGGCTGTAAGTCACATTATCTTTTCATCAACTTACATGCTATGAAGTTTACAGTAGCACTGTAAAAAAAAAAAAAGTTGCTGTCTCAAATAAAGTACAATCAACTAGGATGTTTAAGTCATTTCAACTTAAATTACACTAAACTGACTTAAAAAAAATCGAATCTTGAATCTTTTTAGTTGAAACTTAAAGTCAAAAATTGCTTAACTTATTTGATGAGTTAAAGCAATGTAAAAACATGTTGTCATAACTTATTGAAAGAAATAAAAATGATGAAACATGGAGACACAAAGTTACAGCCCGACAGCGACAATAATATAGGATTTGTTGTACTGCCTCATCGGTTTTAAATATGTTTTATGATTTATTTATTTTTACACATCAATTACTTTTATTAAAAAATAATTGGGGGGGGGGTGCAATTAAGCATAGATTAGATTTGCTTTTTTTGTGAATTATTATCATTATTATTACTATTACTTAAAATGATTATTTTGGGGGGAAATACAACATAGACATTTCACGAGATTCACCTGGTTGATTGTATAGCTCAAGTGATTGTAGGCACATGATGGGAGAAACTATCCACAGAACCACCACGACATCTGTTTTCTCCACTCTTCCAATGGGTTTTTATTTACAGTAAACATGACATCATGGTGCGAGAACATGATGTCACCATGATGACATCCACAGAGCAATGACTAACCTAAACTTATACAGTAGATCTGATGATCTAACTGATTTGCTATACTTTAGACATCTGAAGTAGATTAAAACATTGCAAGGCAAATTTTCCAACTTCAGATCCCACTTCAATACAGCCAGTAACCAAAGCTAAATCTTGCCATCAACATAATGTGATGAAAAAGAGAAGGATGTTCAAAGGCGCAGTCTATTTGAATCCGTTTGGATGGCAGTGTAACAATCCACACTTCATTTCACTAACCTATAGACACCCTGTGGACATTAACTAGCCCACCCTTTCAGTCCAGCTCTTTTCAGGTCAAACATTAGCTCATTCTCTCCTGCTGAGTTAAACACAGTCAATTAAACTATTAGTCTGCCATTAAAACACTAGAGCGACTTTAGCACTAGCAAGACTGTGCAAGCCTGTACTTCCAATAATGAGTAAACATGGGAAATGCTCTAAAGGTGTTGACAGGGATATGGAAAGCTGGTGTTCACGACATCCAAACAAGTACTAAAACGGAGAGCATGTATCACTCACTAGATCGCTTCTGGAATTACTGAGTAAATGAGCAGTTCTTGGGATTTGATGATTTTTCCAGTCATAACTACTTCTGTGGCACTCTCTTTTCTGCTGCCAGAATTCCTGTACGAAAACAACCATCCCTTTTCATTTTATTACGACTTTGCAAGTCGCTGGCTTCTGAGGAACTACAGAAGACATTAGGGCTCGCATAGACTAGTCGGGTAGTCGACTACTTTAATCAATATTCGTGCTGTCGGAAACCATACTCGAGTGAAAATAACCATACAACGCACTTGTTTCTCTTAATGCAAACCAACCAGCCATGACCCCGAACAAAGGGAATGAGGCAGGAGGATGATGACAGTGAACAGAAATTTGTCTTATTCTATTATAAACTACTGAGTCAAGATCTTAGTGATGCGAGTAAAGATCTGTTATTGTTTTTACTGTATATGTTCTATAGTACCTTGTCCTCTAGGCTAACTAATATAAATTGTATAAATATATTTATGCACATATCGTTCGACGTCAAAGACGCAGATGTTGTTATATAATGATGCTTGTCAAATTACAACGTGTTATATACAAAATTAAACCAGTTATTTTAATTCATTTTATAATAGGCCTTCAGGAGATGTAATTGTTGCAACTATTGGGGTGACAATTAATAAACACTTGTTGGTCAGTTTTAATGACAATTAATGACAGAATTTTCATTTTTGGGTGAACTATACCTTTATAGAGCACATTAGTACCCGCCCACTTTTTCAGTGTATTTTTTCCCATAGGGATTTTTTATTTATTTTTATCTTTGCTAAAGTGTCATAACTTGGAAAGCAATGAATGTACAAAGCCAACCAGCAGAGGTGAATCACAACATTAAAACATTTTGGGGAAAAAAAGAAAGACAAATGTACAAGACTGTACTTAATGGCTAATGAGGGAAAGAACTACAATCCCATGAAGGACTGCAAATGCCAATCGAATTAAACTAATCTAAAATCTTTTTAAAGTAGCTGATTCTATCTGTAGAAACAGCTACTTTAATTCATTCCCTGCAAGCTCTTTTGGCACAATTTGCTCGCAGACACACTGATTTTGGAATTTTCTGCACAGAATCATGGGTAATGTAGTTTCACTGTTAAATACGATTTTAGTTGAAATAACGTGAACAGATAGATTCGAGATAGATCATCAATTATCAGCCTTGAAGCTCACAAGAGGTTTTTAAGGTTTATAAGTTATTGTTAAGAATCAATTTCCCTAAGGAGAATTTTTTTTTTACTCACGACCGTACGTTGCACATAGCCACAACTATCCTAAACAGAGATGGCACACATTATTGCAAATATAGAGACCTTTTCATAAAGCTATTATGGAAACAGTGCAAGGAATGCTCACAGTGAAAGTGCAAGACACTGAAGGAACATAAGTATTAAGCTGTGGGATAAGGACAATATCTTCTTTCACGAAAACCCACAAGGCATGTGGTCCATGCTCTTGATTTAGTAAAATTCAGTATAATTTGATAGGGTTCAATAGAGCGTGCAACAACAGATTCGGTGATCAGAACAATGGCAGCAAGCTTCAAAAATGAAATCCTACTCTGCTTACCACAAGTGATCTGATTACTTTTCAGGCCGAGGGCAGCAATAACAGAAGTCTACTGAACTGAAAACATTAACTAACTGAATCAAGAGGGCTTTAGGGTACAGTGTGGAAAAGAGACATGAAATGCAAGGTTTTAATGACAAACATGCATGGATGAAAGGTTCAGCTGACCTTTACAAATGCAAGAACAAACACATTCCATTACTTTGTCAAAACTAGTATAACGTGTGTGTGTGTGTGTGTGTGTGTGTGTGTGTGTGTGTGTGTGTGTGTACACCTGTTCAGTGTCAGTTGGCTCCTGACCCTTGCTGGAAAGTCTCAGGTACATCACATTTTTTCTCAAAAAGAGCATGTGTGTAAAGAGGAAAATAAACTTTCAAGTGGCTTTTCAGGCTTCAAGTGTTGATTTAAAGGTCCAAAGTTCCTGACCGTAAGTATTTGCCACTCAAAATATCCACATGTGATGCCTAACTCTTTTCCATTCAGTGTAGAGCAGTATTGTGTGGCTCAAACATTTTCATTAGCCTAAGGTTTCAAAGAAAGAGTTTCAAGAAAGCAGCTGTCACATACTTAGTGTGCAAAACAGAAAAGAAAAAAATCCCTTTATGGTTGAGCAAAAAAAAAAAAAGATCAACAAACAACTATTAATCAGGATAATAAATTACTGAACTGTTCGTGAACTATTTTGTGTAGAAATTATGATCAGTGTTGCACGTGACAGCAGAAACATCACAGCATGACAGACCATTCAATCACTGGTAAACTTAATCTATCCAACAAAAGACGCTTATAAAACAACTTTGAAGTAAATAACACAACTGGTAAGCAACATGCTCTGAAACGCGAACGTTTGACATCAACACGAACGCTGCAGAAACTCTATGCAGCGACTTCACGAGACCAAAACTCGCAAAGGTTGTCAGATTTAACTTTGTTTCGTGTACACAGATGTTTCAGAATTAAAGCTTGTAGGAAACTTACCCGTTTTAAGAGAGATACCACGCAGACTCTGCCTCACACACGCGTTTCTCGCTCAGAATCACTTCATGACTGGAGTGAGTGAGTGAGTAAAGGAGTGAGTGAGTGAGTGAAGGAGCGCGTTCCATCAACTCCTCCCTCTCGCGATTCCCTCAATCAGTCAGTCAAGAAACGGACGCACGCTCCCGCCCGCCTGTGTCTCTGAGCGGGGAACGTGACAAAACTTTCTTTCCTCAGTATTTTTTAAAATACATATAAAATCCTATTTAAGATGTGAAATCATGCCTCCATCAAATATCTCAAACTCACACATTTTCACAAGATGACAATAATCATTATCATAATACATTTTAATAATTAATTTGAATACTTTGGTTTGAGCAGTTTTTATGTAACTTTTTTAAATATTTAATCATTTCATACGTTTTCCTTTTAATTATTTACATAATTTTTCTGAGGGTTTTGGTGCTGAAAACAACAGCAGTACAGCAATGGTTTTCACTTATGACATATCTTATCAATTTGCTATTTATAGCTAAATTTAGTATACATAAATATAAATGTAATTATAATTTAAAGGCAGAAGTTCAACAATATAAAAACAATATTCATTTCGAAAACTAAGAAAGCTGTAAAAACATTTTAATGTTTTTAATTCATTTATATTATTTATTATTTAATTTAATTTATATCTTTTGATTTATTTTTGTTGTTTATCCTAATATTCCCTGACTGTATTTGTAAAGTAGTTCGTTTCGTTTGTCTCACTTAAAAAAAATATTGGCCTGTTCAAGTTAACCCTCATGCTAGTTAAAAATTCTCACTGATACAATGGCCAGCTTTAGCTCTTTAATTTCAGTCCTGTTAGGTTCCAAACTATTAATTGTCTTACAATAGTCTAAATATCAAATCAAGTTATTAATAAAAAAAAAGTTCATGAGCATGACCAAAGAATATTTTTGAAAGTCCGGTTTACGCTTTTATAGATACTTTCCCTACATTACGCCAAAATTGTAATACTTTTGTTATTTATCATGATTGATCGTTTTGTTTTCATGATACAGTGAAGCAGGAATTGACCACTAATAAATCTGTGCCGACAGTAAAAGCTCAACAGGGATCAAGGAAATTAATATACTGATAAGGATCAGGGGTTTCATTCCCTCAAACCATTAGTCCATCTATAATACCCATCCTATCATATCTAGTGATATAGTACTGCGTTCCTGTGCAGTCTTTTCCACTCTTTAGCGCCCCCGTGTGGCTATCGATGGAACAACTTTCTAATTAAAGGGATAGTTCACCCAAAAATGAAGATTCTGTCATCATTTACTCACCCTCATGTCGTTCTAAACCTGTATGAATTTCTTTCTTCTGCTGAACACAACAGAAGCTATTTTGAAGAATGTTGGTAACCAAACTGTGGTAGTCATTGACTTCCATAGTATTTCTTTTTTCATACTATGGAAGTCAATGGCTACCATCAACTGTCTGGTTACCAACATTCTTCAAAATATCTTCTGTGCTCAGCAGAAGAAATAAATTCATACAGGTTTAGAACGACATGAGGGTGAGTAAATGATGACAGAATCTTCACTTTTGGGTGAACTATCCCTTTAATACATCGCTGTTAGAATGCTTTAACACAATTTGTAGTGTGAAAAACACCTGAAAATAAAATTGAATCGTAGCTTCTTATGGTAGAGAAATAAACAACATAATCCAACATCAAATATTAAAAAAACAAATGTCATCTTTATTACATCTAAATATTCTGATAGTAATAACTTTTGCCTCCATAAGGTCTCTTACATATACACACAGTTCTACATAGCGTTTTATCATGGCACAGTTTTTTGTGCTTAGTAGCACAGATCACGGTTGTACAATAAACTGACGTAGTTGTGCAAGACTCCATGGAACATACATTAATCTTTACATTAAGTAGGCTACAGCAATGAGATCAGACAAAATGACGTTTTTGTTTCAATTGCACAGAACATTATTAGTGTTTTTTAGCTTCTTTTTTTTTACACTGCTATTATTTCTTTATTAGACTTTTCAGCCAATATGTAATTTAGTTACACCTTTTCATTTTGCTCAAGAACTGGGGTGACTATAATACATGCCATTTAAAAAAAAAACATGAAAAATCAAATCATAAAAAGATGGTTCAAGTTCTCAGTAAATCAGACCTTAAACACGTGTTGCTGTTTAAAAACAGCAGATACTGAAAAGTAAATCTTTGGCTCACACTCAATCCCGGGTCAAATTCAAGTTAATTTAATGGAGCGTTTAATGTCATCTATTCTCACGCACACTTTCCCACTCGCACCTGCAGACACACACCCAACACAAATGAAAATGAATGTCGCTGCACCGGACACACAAAACAAATGAAATTTGTTGAATGAAAATGAACCAGTCACTTCAAATGCAACAGCTTGTCCATACAACAGTCTTGGAATCCACTGATCCAGATATGTCTTAAGGAGTGACACGTCCTTGTTATATTCTATCTATGGCTACACGTTACATGAACAATTACGCACAAACGTACATGCCTACACCCATGAGTCAGGTGAGGCCGGGTAGGGCTGAGTTCTGTAAGAAGGCCTGCGTGTGGTGGAGTAGAAGTCCACGTAGTTGGTATTGGGTTTGAGCACCTGCCTCTCGCTCACCACGGGATAACGGACCGGCTCGTCCAGGTAGGCGTCCTCGTAGCCCATCGGAGACGACAGGTACATTCCAAAAGTGTCATAGGTGCTTTGATTTGAGTCATCTGGGTAGTAGAGCCGGCCATGCTGAGAGAAGAGACAAAATGAGTGCCTTTTATGTTCATGTATGAACAGTGACAACAAATAACTTTTTCTAAACATAATCTAGTGGCTCTTTCCTCACAAGGTGAGGTTACATTTTTGTATTTTATATATATATATATATATATATATATATATATATATATATATATATATATATATATATATACATACATACATATATACAAGGAAATAATTAAGTCTCTAGGTTTCAGGGTTATGTTTCAACACTTACCATCATAGTTATCCCACACTAACGTCTAATCTATTATTCAATGATATAAAAAGTCATCTGAAATATCTCCTCTTTTAACATCACTTTATCTTATATTTTGGTAGGTTGGTCAGAAGATGATCTTAATTTGGTAACCCTGTTTCAAGTACCTTTTTTTTTTTTTTACTTATTGTAGAAATATCAGCATTAAAGGGGGGGTGAAATGCTATTTCATGCATACTGAGTTTTTTACACTGTTAAAGAGTTGGATTCCCATGCTAAACATGGACAACGTTTGAAGGAGTATTTCTGTGCCAAAAATTGTCCTTCCGGTTTGTCACAAGTTTCGGAAAGTTTTTTTCGAGTATGGGTATGTGTGACGTCAGATGTAACGGAATTTCCTTATATGGGTCCTAAGGGCACTTCTCCGGTAAGATCGCGGGCGCACGCGCACTCGCAGACCAGAGCAAGAGAGCGAAAGCAGTTCGCCATCAAAGCGCCCTGCCCGGCTTTTGGGAAGCCAATATCACCAAAGAAGTGTGTTTTTGGTTGCCAGGGCAAGACAACCCTGCACAGATTCCCAAAGAACCCGGCGTTAAGGCACCAGTGGATGGAGTTTGTTTTTCCTGAGCATAAACGGAGTTGTGTAGACTGTTTGTTCCCTGCATTTCGACGATGATTGTTTTATAAACAAAGCCCAGATCGACGGATTTGCAGATCGTCTAATGCTTAAGGAACGAGCAGTCACAATGATAAAGGTTCGGTGAGTAAAACTGCTTCTATTGTCTCTGTGTGTTGTTACTGGCTCGGCGCGTTAGCACAGCTTTAGCTTCGCCCACACGGCCCGCCTCCAGACGCTCGTTTTTTTCCGGAAAGACTCGGTACAGCCTATCTTTCTTTGATAAAAATAATAAAACTAAAGACTTTTTGGAGATATGAAGGATGCAATACTACTCTATAGGTACTCAAGATTAACAGGAGATTGAGTGAAAATGAGCATTTCACCCCCCCTTTAAGGCCTTTTCACATTAACATAAAAAGTTCCATTTTCACATACAATAAGTTAGTTCAGACAGGCTGAATGAAAATTCATGTTCTCTCTCTGACATTAAGAGGCACTTATAGAATAGCAGAAATACCCTGGTTATGGAAACTTTCCATTTCTGACAAAGTCGTAGTTTTATGTAACAGCGCCAGCTCTGGGCATGTGACCAATAGCGTAAATCTTATTGGCTGCCAGAATGTTTCGCAGCGCAATGGAAAACAAGATTTAACTCTAGTTGCATTGACGGTGTCCGAATGTTTGCGTCAGTCAGACGCATTGACGGCAGCTTGTTCAAATAAAAAAATTTGCATCGAATATTCATCTTGATTAGATCTTTAAATTCTAATAAACATCTTGAAGTGTCATGATTTAAAGCTAGTAGCAGCTTGTAAAATATTAAATAAATAACTGTATAACTGTTACTTTTTTAATGTTTTGTACATCTAGATATATACTAATATTTATTCATTTAGTTTGAGATGGCACAATGCAATTTATAAGCATTTAGAATAAGAGATAAATATTTGAAATCTTACAAAAATTTTACATTTTACCTTTATATATGGTACCAGTTTCATACAATGGACCCACATTGAGTGAGACATTAAACTCAGATGCTTGTTTTATTAGTGGTCAAGAAAAAAAAGCCAATGGATTATGTAAACTTCATCTGCTGGGATTAGACGCATTAAATCTACATCAATGGATATCCTTTGCAGAGGGCATATGGCATCTGGGCTCAGCTGGCTTCAGATTTAGCTATTTCTTCTTTTGTTCTGTGAGGCGAGCAAGAGTTAAAGTCACCTGTGACCTGTGGGACTCCTCCGCTGAAGGAGAGGGATAGGAACTGATGAAATAGGCTGACTGCTTTCCAGACCCTAAACACATATAAACACAAATATTAAAACATCTCAATAAATGCTTGTATGTACCAGGTATAGTTATGACCATCCATGTTATCTAATAATTTGATGTTTAAACGCGTTATATTTTATATAAGAGCACAGTCGGAAACGGTTCAACAGCCCAACAGACCTAATGAAGACCTCACTCACACTGAACCCACATTCTGAATCGCAGACCCACAATCAGACCCTCCAGGTTGAAGTACCACCAATCAATGAAGAGTAACTACGGAGGTCAAGTGCTCTTAAATGAATGACCATTACGGCTTCCGACCAGACAGGGAAGTAAAACTGATTGCTCTATTAGTTGAAGAGAGCATGGGTGAAATATCTATTAGTGCATCAGTCCAGCTTCTAATTCACAGACAGATCCTTCTGTTGTTTTTCAAGAGTGCTGTTCCATAAATCATTACCAACTATGCTGCATATTTCTGAATTAAACAAAATATTCAGAAAGAAAGATTTAAATTCATCCACTGGGACTTGACAAGGATGGTGAGGGGAGAAACTTAAGATTATTTGGTTAATGTTGTTTTTCCCTGACTGCACACTCTTGGCAACACCAGTAGAAAAGTCATTTCAGGGGCAGAAAATTCTAATACATTTTAATGGAACATTACAAAAGCCTTTTTTCTTTAAAATACTATAAAGTGTACATACGGTACTAAGAATGTGGGTATTTGCCTGTTAAGACAGAGAACTTGCTCACCTGTATATTGACTTGTGTTTCTGTTGGCGTCTCCATAATAATTATGAAGTTGCATAGATGACTGGGTCCGCCGCTGATTTAAACGATGACCTCTTATACCCAACACGGCCGGGGAAGAGGTGGCACTGCCTCCTAAATGTGTGGAGGACAAAATTAAATATCGATTGTCAATTAACCATTTCAGAGTGCAAAGAAAAAATAAGAAAATGAAAATAAAACGACCAAATAATAATATTAACATCAGCCTATAGAAGCAGTGAGTCATTTCCCTGTAGCTTCTACAGAATTACAATCAGACCCACCTGATTGGATAACGGGTGACATCTGTACGTTGCTGGTTGGCAGAGTAGGTTGGGAACGGTAGCGGTCTCGTTCCAGTGTTGACACTGGAGTTATGAAGTGATTCTGGTTCCATCCATCCTGATGAATCACAGAACACACAGGCCCTGTTTACACCTACTATTATTATACATCTCAGGTGATCCAATCACAAGTGGTAAGCAGACACAGAGTATTTTTTACTACTTCAGGTCATTTTGATGATTGTATTGTTGTTCTCTTCTAGGTTTAAACTGTTATTGTAGTGCAATGGTTGATTTACAAGTATTATGATTAAGCAATTGCTTGCCTTTTTTCCGCAAGGCATTAGTGTATACACTATAAATTATATAAAGCATTTTGAACTTGCATTGCCTCCAAATGTGGTTTGAGTCATCAGATCAGAGCTTTTAGGACACTGTTAAAACTACAACTGTAGCTGCATTTTCCTAATCAGTATTTTTGTCTTGTTTTCCAGTTAAATATCTAAACATCTAAAACAAGATGCATTTAATTGAAAAGTTTCAAGTAATATTTTTCTTGTTTTTAACTCTTCGGAGTCTTGGGCTATTTTGGCCGTTTTTGAGTACTTTTTATTTATTTTTATTTTGCGACATACACAAATGTTTACCATGCCAATGTTTGGTATCATTTTTTTCAGCACAACATCACCTATATGAACAGACAATTAGTTTTTCACTTTTATGTACTGTATCAACATACTGGACCCAAAATCACACAAAAAACACAAAATCCGAATAGAAAAATTATAGTTTTTTTACTACAAAAAACACAAACATGCTGAATGAAGCATTTTTAAAGGTTTAAAATGTAAACACAAGTTGTAAATGTCAACATATACAGGTAAAATTCAGATATAATCAAGCTATATACAAAAAAATGTGATTTACAAAAAAAAGCGGATGTAGCCATAGGCTTTTTTTTTCTTTTCAGCTTTGCCACTTTTTAAAAGTTTATGCACACAATTATACAGAGAGCTATATTTAAGGCCTTACATTCCCAGAGTATGAGGGTTCCCAATTAGTGCAAATACAACATAAAAAAGGTAAAATTGAGATAAAATCAAACTATACACAGCAAAAAGCAGGTGTGGCAATAGGGTTTTTTCTTTTCTTTTTTGCTTAGAAACTCTACAAAACACTTCATGTACAATTACACAGACAGCTACATTACAGGGCTTTCATTCCTTGAGTAAGAGGGGTTCCTAAAAAGTGCAAATATACTGTACAAAAGGTAAAATGAACACAAAATCAAACTATACATACAACTATTTACAACGAATATCAGGTGAGGTTTTTTTTTATCTGTGCCACTCCACAAAACAGTTTCTGTCAACAATGAGACCAAAACCATTCGCTTCATTTTCCTTCCACAAAAAACTACCTAAACTATCTACACTACTCCTAAACTACTCTCAAAATCTACTCAAACTTTTCCAAAAACTAGCAATAATCTCTCTCTCTCTCTCTCTCTCTCTCTCTCTCTCTCTCTCTCTCTCTCTCTCTCTCTCTCTCTCTCTCTCTCTCTCTCTCTCTCTCTCTCTCTCTCTCTCTCTCTCTCTCTCTCTCTCTCTCTCTCTCTCTCTCTCTCTCTCTCTCTCTCTCTCTCTCTCTCTCTCTCTCTCTCTCTCTCTCTCTCTCTCTCTCTCTCTCTCTATATATATATATATATATATATATATTATATATATATATATATATATATATGTATATATATATATATATATATATATATATATATATATATATATATACATATATATGTCTCTCTGTCTACTCCGTCAATCTCCCGCGGGCGCCTTTCAATTTCGCTTCTTTGCTCAGTTGGCTCCTCCTCCACTCCCTAAAATGTGCAGCCTGAAGAGCAGAGTCAGCAGATTCACACATTTTTCTCCGTTTTGTTTTATGACAAAAACCGACGAAGTTATTCGAATAAATGCAACGCCTGTCGCATCCCATCTTGCGTTCCTTTACGAACGCGTCAATATTTTTTTATATAAAGTTTAAATGATCATATCTCCGTTTTTACTTGGTCCATCAACTCAAAACAAAAAGTAAAAGAGTTTCAAGCCAGCACTTTCGACAGAAGTGGACGGCAGCGCTCAACGTGACTTTGTTTTTATGCTTCGAAGTCTTAAACTGGCCATGTGACTTGATCACGCCGGCGTGATCGGCGACTCGGAAGAGTTAAGCATAAATTCAACTAAATTGAGTCAAGTTTATGTTTAAAAACGAGAAACTTAATTCAAGACATTGTCTGAAGCAAATTGTTAAGTAAATGTGTGTTGTTTTAAGGATATTTAGATAAATTTTTTACTGAAAAGCAAGACAAAAATACTGATTATTAAAATTTTTGCATTTATTGTAGGAGTGTACTGCATGTGTACTGAACTAATACAGTCTACAGTCAAACAGAGTTTCCCCTAGGATGGAACAATATTGTTTATACCGATATACTTCGACATTGCGAACACAAATCTGAAAAATAAAGGACACAGAGTGAGCTGCTGCCAGATAAGTGCACAATCCAAGTCGTCTTAAACATGAGATGTGCTTTATATTAAGCGATTCAAGCTAAATCATAAACCTACTATCAGATGTGTGTTGAGAAGCGTTTTCCTCAGAGCGCAACTTGCATCTTACAGTTCTATATTTACCACGCAAATATTTCCATTTCACATAAAGGATTACGAGTCTACATGAACGAGTGCAAATGGAGGTGCAATAATTCTAACTTATTCTAACATAGTTTGAAAAGTGTAAGCACTTCAAATCTCTTCCCCAAATCACAACAGCACCATAAACTGCAGTGTATGTTGATGCCAGATGCTGAAATCCAGACTTTTTTTTTGTAATTTAAAGACAGACATAGCTTATTCAGTAAACCACTTTAAACAAAAATGGTCTGTTTTTTCCCCCTGCTGTACCAAAAAACATTAGCCTAGAAATCGAGACGCACCCTAGCGGCAGCAAATTTTAGTTTGCAGCCAGGGTAGTCTAGCAACACTCTGTTGACTTTCGAGCTGGAAGTAGGGGTCGACCTTACACCCCTAATTTATTGCTGTGCACTTTTGATCAGATCCTACAAAATGGATATCATGAGAAAATCATGAGAACATCAGGGTCCCTCACCCCAGCAATGGTTGAGAACATGTACCTTTTTGTAGAAGGTGCGCAGATCTCTGTACTGCCACAGAGTGTTTAACACCTGAGCCGCTGCCTTGACCACCTTCATGGAGTACCTACAACAGAGAACAAGAGCTCAAACACTTCTGCCCAGACTAGGAGGTCCAAAGAAAGCATAGAGGCTCTCTCTATATATTTACTTTAATCATATTAAATGTACTTAAAAAAAAAAGAAGAAGAGGTTTTTAGGTTATAAAACGGTGCACCAACGCCAATGAACACATAAAACTGCCCACTTCAACCAGCCCATAAAAAGAGGCATGTACCTCTCCCCACGTCCTCGGCTGATTGTAACCAGTTTGTCGATGCCGCCCGTCTGGGCCAGCGCACGGGCGTTCTCCATATTCCTGCTGGTGACCTCGTGCAGGGCACAGCAGACCGCCGCCACCGTCTCATCCGACAGCAGGGAGGGCCCATTGCCAGGGAGACGGGTCACTAGGTCCCGCATGGCGTATTTTCCTTTCAAAGCAACCGAATTCAGAAAATATTTATTTTAGAAGATGCAATGCAGTTTTTAATGGCCACATAAAACCGACGTATAATAAAAACGGAATGTAAGGCATTGCACTGAGTTCATGGCAATGAGTTTGAGTGACTGACCAATGAGCTCCTTGTTCCTGGCGTCCAGAGCCATGTTACGTAGAGCAGTGGCCACAGAGCAGACCACCCTGTCATTATCCATTCTTAGTAGCTCCACCAGAATGGGCAAACCCTTTTCTTTACGTACGGCAGCACGGATGTAGGCCGCAAACTGAATGGTTAGAGAGAGAGAGCATAAAAAAGGTTAACATTTCAGAGAAGGTTATCACCTACAATGTGACCAGTAGTTGCATTAACATTTACTGAATTAAAAAAAAAAGGAATGAAATCAAAACATTTTTCTTAGTTCTGACTGAAAAGTGCAAAAGGATGCTAAAAGGGAAAGCAAATGAAGAAAATGAAATGCAACTGTTGCTGTATTAGAACCTTGAAGTCACATCTAGACAGACAGTGTGTGTGTGTCTGTGTAGGACATATTCTTCATCCACCAACCAATTATAGACATTCATATAATTCAGCTCTATTCTGAGCGCTGTGTCTGTATAATTCAGTTTATGGTATAGTGACCACAAGCAGCCTACCCTCCAGGTTCCAGCGGAAAGATTCTGCAGAGACCCAGCCGCCCCTTCCAGCGTGGCTGGGTTGGAGCTCTCTGCCAGCAGAGTGAGGTACGGCTTTACCACAGATGGATGCCACAGCATCTCTGCCCCCTTTGGACTTCCAGAAAATCCTGGAATAGGCCCCACACCATCCCACTGCATCATAGGATCATAGAAAACAGAGTGATAGGTTAGTTTCAGATCTGAACTTATGGAAATAAAGTGTTAAATACAAAAGGAAAAAAAACATTTGTAAACATAAAATTAATTATTTATTATTATTTTTTATTGTAATTATTAATTACAATACCAAACTTAATCATAATGACAAACAATCCATAACTTTCTCACTTTTTGACAAATGAACGTCCTGTTTCCAGCTGTTCATTATTACCAGATTTATATTTAATTAAAATAATTACATTTATTTAAAATAATAATAAATAATTTTTAAATAATAAAATTAATCAATAATTGAATTTTATTAGGGATGCACCAAAAAAAAACAATTCAAAAAAATTATTATGTCTAATTTTCTCATTCTTATTTCTTTTTTTTTGTATAACTGTATTAATATTAGACTTCAATAGAATTGAAATTTCAATAGAAATAATTTCAATTAGAAATAAAAAAAAAAATACAAGCCAATAAAATCAAATAACCACACTTTTATTGAAAGTAACACACTAAAATATTATATATATATATATATCATTCTTTATTCAGTTCTATGCAACAGAATCAGATTTAACAGGATTTATTTTTTGACCAATTATCTAAATAACGTATGGTCCTACAAAGCTATTATTATCAGAGCATGTGAACAGAGTGTAGCGGGGAGCGGATCAGTGAACGAGAGGATAGCGTCATTTTACCACAGCGTTACAGCACAGTAGGACTATTGCAAACAGAAACAAGTATACTACTACTACATAGAAATTGATATAGTTATTTGAGCGGACTGTGTTTTTCCGATGAGCAAGAGCCTTACATAAGTGGAGCGTTCGCATGGGCCGCGAGCAACTGAGCCTGTGAACAGAGCGTAATATTGAGCGGAGTGTCATACCATGCAGTAATAACGGCTAGAGTGAGAGTGAAATCTGGGCGCTAAACACTGGGGTGGGGGACAGCATATCAACTTCGACCATTTTTCTGTTTCGGCCAAAAACCGAAAATGCCATTCCGGTGTATCCCAATTAGGGTGGTCCTTATCAAGTCCAATTTTTTTTTTTTTTTTGCAAAATGTTAGTGTCTTAACCTCTTAAACTGTTCCTTTTAACTTCAAAATTAGAAATATGCAAAAATGTTGACCAAAAAAAATGATATTTAGAGGTAGCTCAATCATGTGGATGATTGCCTATGTTAAGCTGTGTGGCGTTATTGTGATATGCAAGTAATATTAAAAGTTGCTGCAAATGAACTACATTTGATTGAAATCAGAGCAACACTGACATGACAACAATCTCAAAAAAAGCACAAAGTTTTCAACAATCCCTCATTTCTGATGCTCAGCAGCCAAATGTTGACTTTTTGCAGTCTGGATAGATCCGTCGGTGATCTTCCACCACATGAAGGAGAAACTGCAATTGTTCTTCAGAGTGTGTGAGATAGCCATTGTATTCTTGAATCAGAGCCACTCCTCCCTCGGCGTGATCATGTATGGTTGCCTGTGCCTCCTGATAATCTGCTTGATTCTGCCAAAGTTCCGCGTCAATTTCAAGGAACGTAATGTAATTTTTTAAACCAAAAAATGTGCTCTAAACCCAAACAGTAACCAAGGTGATCATCAATAGAGATATGTATTGATTCCACCAGGAAAGGTAATTCTGGTAAACCGGGTCATGGATGGATTAATTTGGATTTAGTTTCTACAATAAGTAAACTGAAATATGTATCTAAAATACATATTTAGGAATATATGGTGCATTAGATGCTTTTATGGAGATTTTTTTGGAATTTTACAAGCCAGGTACAATACCAATACAAATGATCTGTTTTTACGAAAATCATCAAAATCTCAGAAAGTTTAAAGCTATTGAGCTACCAGTAATTATTATGTTACTGCCATAAAAATTGGCATGCTGTATTTTCTTATATAAAGGAACAATTTGAAGGGTTAAGAGCATGACAATTGGAGACTTTAAAAATAAGGACCACCCTAATCCCTATATTTTATAAATATTGCACTCACAATCTACAAATAATTTATCTCCATATAAACATTTTATAGCTAATGAAAATGAGTTGTCCTAGGCTATAATTAGGTCCTAGAAATGTCCTAGGCTTTTCCATTACTTTTGTAATATTTTATTAATTTCAATGAATTCCAGGGCTAGAAATCCCAATTTTAACATGTACTAATGTTCTCAGGTTTTAAATGACTCTGCTGAAAAACAATTCCTGTAAATGTACAGCTTTTGGTGCCTCATATGATACACTGTGCAAAGCTATTTGCAAAGTGAATTTCCCTTCCCAACAACCGTTATCATTTAATTTTTCTAAAGAGCAAAGAAGCAGTTTTAAGCTTTAAATAACATGGAATCCAAGCTTAGTTTATGTATTGAGAGTTCACCTGCTGATCCTGCCAGGACCTCTTCTTCTTCTTCTTTCTGAGACCCCAGCAGCTGTAGTCGGCCTGCTTACCGGAGCTGTCCGGGCCCAGGAGCGTGTCCAGGTCCTGAGTTCCCATCAGCCGAGACGGAGGCATCTCCAACTCAAGCCGGTAAGACAGGTTCCTCAAAGTGCACACACAGTTTTCCACAATCTGAAAAAGTATTGAAGGAAAGTCATTGGTCTGTGTTTAAGATACTTTATGGTAATACTTTGTAATTTTGGAGCTTGACAGTCCCAATCCTCATTATATTAAAAAGCATCCTGGATATTCTTCAAAAATCACCTTTTGCGTTCCATGTTTAAAAGAAAGTGAAAATGGTTCAATTAAATGAGTGAATTAAATAAATAATAACAATAGCTATGTTTATAATGATTATTATCAGTATTAATAAAAATGAATGTAATTTAATACTATAATTAAAAAAACATTTTCTTTTCCAGGGTGTTCCAGCAGATGGCATGCTATGACTAAGATTTTCTATAGAAAGACCTGAAGCCGAACATCGCTGTGGTCCACCACTAGGGGCACTCAATACTATTTGGCCCTTAGAGGAGTGGCATGGAAAACATGTAACACCTTTTTATAAGCAACAAGAGCCTCTGCCAGTTCCCAGCTGTCATCGCATATACAGTCTGAAAATTAGTCAAATATCTGGCAAGAGTATATCAAACATGTTCCAAATATTAGCAACAATGCAATTCAATGTTGTACATCAGAACTGGATGGTTTTAGA
This sequence comes from Scardinius erythrophthalmus, assembly GCF_964197995.2. Classification (NCBI taxonomy): domain Eukaryota; kingdom Metazoa; phylum Chordata; class Actinopteri; order Cypriniformes; family Leuciscidae; genus Scardinius; species Scardinius erythrophthalmus. The sequence goes on along the minus strand of NC_138232.1, from coordinate 34,476,448 downwards.
TATATTCTGTATGCAATCAGAAAAATATCTCTAACCTTGCTGTCATAATCGGAAGTGTTTACACATGTTTTGATTATATAGAGGAGGGAATCAATCAGCCCTTCACAGCAACGCATCTGCCTTCTGGCCTCTTCTCCAGCTGAGCTCAGGTTCCTGAGACAGACACACACACACACACACACACACACACACACACACACACACACACACACACACACACACACACACACACACACACACACACACACACACACACACACACACACACACACACACACACACACACACACACACACACACACACACACACACACACACACACACACACACACACACACACACACACACACACACACACACACACACACACACACACACACACACACACATCAGCATCATGTGGTCAACAATACAATGTTCATCTGATTCAGATGAATACAGTCATTGTCACAAAGAAATGTAAACAGTGATCATCTCAGAGGTTGAAGAGTGATACTGCTACCATCAGGGATATGTAAAAATCTATATTTTCCAAATCAACTAGTCAGCAGGTTATCTGAAACACTATTGATTAATTGATCTTAACAGGAAGCCCTGTATAATTAGGCTGGTACACATGACCGGTCGTTTCTAAGGGGACTTACCTGAGGCATCCGGTGGTGTTCCTCAGCACCAAAGACGAGTGCAGTTTGAGTTTCTGGTCCTCTCGTTGAGGGGCCGCACCCCACCCGGAGTGAGGGATAATCACTGTGTTGGTAAGTGGGCCGAGAGCGTCCCGAGCGATCGTCATCTTCACAGAATCACATGACGAAAGGTTCCACAACACACCTGTCAAGACAAGACCCCAAAATGTAGTAGAATAACATCAAATGCAATGGTATAGTATTAAATGAGAACGACTAGGAGTGCCAATTAAATATAAAATGAAGGAATCTATTATAATACTAATACTAAATTACTTATTTAAACCCTCTGTGGGCACATAGAATTGCCACTGGCTAGTAAATTGTTTAGTTTTCTAGTCAGACAAACACAAAACACAAATGTACTGTATGTATGTCGGTCAAATGTTTAAATTAAATATTTAAGATTTCTATTTTTTAAAGAAATGCTCACAATAGGGGCTTTCACACCGGATAGTTCTAGGAACTTAGTTCTAGCACCTAGCATCTAGGGTGGTTCCCCGAGAACTAATGGTTCCCATAGGAACATTTTCCTGGTTGCATTCGCACTGTATTGCTCTGTAGTGATGTGAAGTATTGTTGTTGACTTTTTTTTTTTGACTGCGCCGAGAACGCCTGAGCACACATCGCTCCCATTCTCAATCTTCAATAGTTTATGGTCTGTTTAACAATCCTGTCTAATACGTTATTAGGTAGAACTGTTATACATAGAAAGTAGACAGTAATGAAAAGTTATTAGCTTATGCCGTGTGGTTGATGTCCAGTGTTGCTAGCTGAGCAGAAATGCATAATTATGTTTGGCTTGGTCCCTTCAAAGTCACATTGGATTTTCTCCTCAGCGTAAAGGTTGAGAGGTCCATCTATCACTGTTTTCCATGTTTGTAGAGTTAGTTCCTCCAAAAGGAGTTCCTAGAGCTAAAATCGTTCCTAGTTCCTGCGGTAAAACGCGCCAAAAACCTGGAACTCCCGCCAATGGCTCCGCCGGTGCGAAAGTCCCTAATAACGTCTGTATTTATCTGATCAAAAATACAGTAAAACAGTAATATTATGAAATAATATTACAATTTAAAATAACGGTTTTCTTTTTTAATATATTTTCAAATTAATTTATTCCTGTGATGGCAAAGCTGAATTTTCAGCATCATTACTCCAGTCTTCAGTGTCACATGATCCTTTAGAAATCATAACGACATACATTATTTAAACGCAGTAATTATTGTTATTATTTAATTTTGTATGATTTCTCAAGACTTAAATAACTAAAAAAATAAAAAAAATGCCAATTACTTTTCTTAATCCTTTAGCCAAATGCTTTAAATCCATTTAGCGATCCAGTTAAAACATGCCATTGGACAGTTTACAGTAGACGCAGGAGCAGATTTTTTTTTGTTATTATTTCCATTTTTCATTTTAAAGTTTGTCTCCTTTATGAAAACTCCTTAATGTATAATAAGAAATTAAAAACACACTTGATCATTTAACAGCTCATTATAACAATGAGAGACACATTCAGAGGAGTGCAGTAAAACTGTAAAGAGACAGTGGGAGTGCAACAAAAAATCCCGCAGACAGAGATCATTAACACAAAATAGTCTCTGTGGTTGCGAGTAAGTGTGCAGAAGAGAGATTTGTTTTTGCTGAACAAACCTGCTGCCTCTGTTTGAGAAATGACAGTGAAAATAAACTCTATACATTTAGAAAACTGCTTGGGAGTGTAGAATTTTCCAGTATCTATCTAGCGTTACTTAGGGTATCCAGCTTGGATAGAATGTGAGTGCGTGCAAGTTTGTGTCAGCTCAGCTTTTAATCAAATACTTTGTCCCTCCACATTAATCACAGCCACGAGTTCCATTGACTGTAATCTCTGATCTGAGCTTCACAGCTCAAACTGATATCACCACAGGAGCGAAAGAAAGCGAGACAGAAAGAGCGAGGGAGTGAAAGAGCAAAAGAAAGACTCTCTTATGTCAGTCAGTCATGTGACCCCACTCACCGGTTACGAGCTCTCGCACTTCAGAGTCTGGAGTTTTTCTCAACACACGAACCAAAGCTGGGATTCCACCGGCATTCCTCACACACACTTTATTATCGTCGGTGGCTTTTCCGTACACGAGGTTCCGCAGAGCTCCGCAGGCGTTCCGCTGAACTTCCAGGGTTTTGTGGTCAAGCAGATCCACCAGGTGCCGGATTCCCCCCAGTCGACACACCTGGAGGCATACAGTAAGAGTGTGCAAGTGCTTCTCTTTCTGCTAAATAGCTAAAAGTAGACACATTTTTCAATAGCATACTAGTCATTTAACTGCTATTTCAAAAGACTGTAGCTTTTCCAGTAATGACCAGTAATTTATTCAACATGAAATGTTAAAACCCTACATTTATCACATTGTTTGCACAAGCAGCTTTGTAGCCAAGCAGACATTTATTCATGTGAATCATTAAATGAACAGTCATAATGAAATGATTCACTAAAATGAACCAATAATTCACTGGTTTGGAGTTCATACATAGTCCCTGTGAGCCATTTTACTTCTATATAGGATGCGTTTGCCCTATTGTCCTCCTAAACACTGACAACACTTGCTTTAGCAGATAAACACTATCTGTTTAAACGTTTGGGGTCGGTTTTGTTTGTGAAAGAAGTCCCTTATGCTCACCAATGCTTCATTTATTTGATTAAAAATACAGTAAAACAGTAATATTGTGAAATATTGCTACAATTTAAAATAACCGTTTTCTATTTATATATTTAAAATGTAATTTATTCCTGTGATAGCAAAAGTGAATTTTCAGCAATCTCCAGTCTTCTGTGTTACATGATCCTTCAGAAATCATTCTAATATGCTGATTTGGTGTTCAAGAAACATTTCTTGTTACTACAGTTGAAAACAGTTGTGCTGCTTAATATTTTTGTGGAAATTGTGATGCATATATTTCAGGGGGGGTTTTATAGAAAGTTCAAAGATCAGCATGTAAGCCTATTTGAAATCAATATAAATGTTTCTACTGTCACTGTGATCAAATTATTGTGCTTAAAAAAGTAATAATTTCTTTCAAAAAGACCCCAAACTTTTGAACAGTAGTGTAAGCATTTAAAATCTGCAGTTATTATAAATAATGATGCCTCATCCATCCTGCACTAAACAGATTTATGTCCAAATAAATGTGCATAAAGCAACTAAATAATGCTTTATTAAGTGCAGTGTGTGTGTGTGTGTGTGTGTGTGTGTGTGTGTGTGTGTGTGTGTGTGTGTGTGTGTGTGTGTGTGTGTGTGTGTGTGTGTGTGTGTGTGTGTGTGTGTGTGTGGACATGTTTTTCTACACCGATGGGGACTTAAACCTGAATGCACACAGACTCATGGGGACTCGTGTCACCGTGGGGACCTAAATTGAGGTCCCCATGGGTACAAAAGCTTATAAATCATACAGAATTAGTTTTTTTGAAAATGTAAAAATGCAGAATGTCTCCTGTGATGGGTAGGTTTAGGGATAGGGGCAGTGTAAGGGGATAGAATATACAGTTTGTACAGTATAAAAACCATTACGTCTATGGAGAGTCCTCACAAAGATAGTGCACCAGACATGCGTGTGTGTGTGTGTGTGTGTGTGTGTGTGTGTGTGTGTGTGTCCAAACCTCTGCCTTTATGCGGTTATCTCCGTAGCAGAGGTGCTGTATGTACGCTGCAGCATTGGCCTGGACAGAAGGGAAATGATGCTGCAGCATCCGGATCACCTCTGGCAGCTCGGGGTCTCTCCAGGCAAACTCCCTAACACCCCCCACAGGCATACAGAATTCAGATGTCAAACACTCATACAAATATGAAAAATATCCCACATGTTTACATGTTAGCATCAGGGCAAACAGCTAAATACATCAAATCGGTCCAGCTTCTATTTTTTCCCCAATCACATTTGTCATTAAAATATGCACTGCAAATGTGATTGAATGCTCAGGCGATCTGGTTTACATTTTCTGTCAAATTTACGTTCTGTCTGCAAACTAAACATGCCTAGAAATATGATTACAAAGAAACATGCACAAAGGTGTTGGAGAATCAACAAATATACAAGTTAGAATAATGCGGAAGACAAGCTGGGTTTCATTTACAAGTAAATTCTTCATGTTTTAAATGTCAATGATTTCAAAGCTGGTCCTAAATCTTTTCTTGAAGGACTCTGCAACGTTTGTTGACTCGATTCGGCTTTTCACCTTGGATCTTTGTGAGCACTGTCTATGGAAGGCGAGCGTGTGACGGCGTTGTCGACGGCAGCTGCGTGTCTGTTGTAGTTCGAGTCGGCTTGGCGGTAATGGGCGGGGCGATAGGTGTCAGAGTGCGTTGCCATGGAGCCCATTGAGAATAACCCTCGCTGGTACCTCAGAGTGCTACACTGACTAGTGGTCCTTTGTAAAGTACCAAACCCTGAGTGAGAGAGTTCGCAATACAGACACTGTTAAGATTAACACTGTGGAAATGTCAGACCTCATTCACTGAGTTTGTAAAGACAGCAGTGGTGCGTGAAGGACATTCGGCACATACCTGTATTGTTTCTAGACATAGCGCTCTGGGAGCCGTGCGTGGGGCTCTGGTAGAGAGGGTTCTGGAAGGTTCTGTCCTCGTATATTGGTGTGACGTGGCAGTCAGGAGAGCGGGCTTCCTGGCCTAACTGGCTGTTCTGACTATAAGAGGTTTGCAAGCCTAGATGAAGATTTGAGAATCACAGTCGGTCAATGTCATGAGTTTATACATTAATAAAAAAAACTGACAAATCCACTCTTTAGATTAGTGCATCCAATCTATACAATATTTCTCAAAAAGATTATACTCTACTGAAAAGATCAGCTTACAATACACTCTTAAAAATAAAGGTTCCAAAAGGGAGTTTTTGCAGTGATGACATGTAAGAACTGTTCACTAAAAGGTTCTTTGGGGACCCCATAATGGTTCTTCTAAGTCATCAAATGGTCTTAATGAAAATTGTGGCATTCACCCTTTTCTTTAATATTTTAGAATGGCTTTATTCATTTTTTTGTGATATTCTGCTTTTCTTTAATAATGTATAATGGCTTTATTCATTTTTTTTTGTGATATTCTGTTAGGGTGCAGGGTTGTCATAATTTGTTGCAGTATGATGTTCATGGTTAGATTTGGCTGTTCTAGTTATTTGATGTTTTCATGTTTGTATTTTGCTTTTTTGTAAAATTCATCTAAACATGTTTACTGTATGCTTGACTTGTAGAATTTTTTTTTTAATCATGTGATGTTATACCCTGATGTATATAAGGGCCTACTTGTGAATGATTTGATTGTCTGTTGAAGAGCCATATGGCTAAAAACATCACTTTCGGTGAGAACAACATGCAAATTATTAGTCTACTTAAGGAGCTGTGGTGTGCCAACTTTATACTTTTCATTGAACAGTTCTTAAAAGAACATTTTTTTTCTTAGTGTGAAGCATATTTTAATAATCTAAAGAACCTTTAGTGCAGTGGAAAGGTTCCATGGGTGTTAAAGGGTTCTCCATGGAACCATAGATGCCCATAAATAACCTTTATTTTTGCAGCATGAATTTCCATCCAGGATGGTTTGTGCAGATTAGGTGCTAGATACTGATTAAATTGTTGTTCATCAGCAAAGTCAGTCTGTACAACCAATCAGCTTTACAACCAGATATGGAAGAGCTTCACTAGGCAAATTAATCTTCGACTGGGGATGCAAGTTGTAGCCTATTCTATAAAAACAGTTTGCTTTAATTAACCACTCCACTGGACTTTCACACCTTTAGATGTATCTGTGAGAGATAATGACCTTGATTCAAGTACGAAGCGTATTCAGCCGCAAACAGTTTTTATACTGAAAAAAGGCACTACACAGTGTTGCTGTTGGTGACATGAATGTCAGTTTGCCTGACACAATCAGAGATACGCATACAATTAAAAGTGCAATTTAGACTAATTAGTCAAAGGTCTCTCCCACACATCATTTCATGGCAAACAGGATACAATAGATTTGCTCATGAACGCCTACCCAAACTTGCATACCCAATTACCCAACTCTTGGAGAATAATTTCTGAAACTACTGACAAACCCAAATGCTTAAACTGACATTGCAGAGTGGGCTCATTAGTGTACAAGTGTTTTAAGAGCTGTAGAGCATATATTCCCATGCAACCTTGTGAGACTGACATTCAAAGCCAGAAGTTTCAATTGCAAACATCTGACCCACAACCTAAGCAGACAAACTTCGATCTCTGCCTTCAAACTATCAGTTGAGCAGACATTCCAGTCAGTATCAATTGGCATATTTGGCCATTGCGAGTTTATCACATTAGCTGATAACCATGGTCACTTGGTCTACAGTGTTAGTGCCTCCTTCTGTCAGTACCAAAATGTATAATTTGCTATGGCTGGGTAAAAATCTTGATTTTTACGATTAATCGTGATATTCATTTGAACGATCCTGATACTGATTCTTCAATTTTATTATTCCCTACTTTCACTGTAGGCAGTGGTTTTAGTTCTGCCAAATCTGAATCTTCAGCACCACGGCAAAGAATGAGTGTGAAAGTGAGTTTGCAGTCTGTATTGAACGTGATGCAATAAAAGTACAGTCTACTCAGACCACAGAAAGGTCTTTGCAAGCTGCATGTAAAAATAATGTAACCAGTGTAAAAAATGACACATTAAGATTCAGTTCTTTTAGTGAAACAAAAACATACAGCGTGACCAGTGTAGCCGGATTTCTGAAACAAATCACTCTTTTAAGCCAGTTCTTTTCATGCATTTCTAAAAGACAAGTTACCAATTTGAATCAGTCTGAAAAACTGCAATGATGTATTATTTACAGCTCTTGGAGAGAGATAATTTATTTTATATGTAAGCAAATTTGGCAATATAGCCTACTAAATTAATAAGAATCCAATTAAATCTGAAGAGACTGTGAATCAGAATCTTGATACCATGATAAAGAATGATTACCATATGCAAATACTATAAAATGTGCATAGTACTCCAAGGAGCTTAAAAGAATACAGTACCATGGTGGTACTGTGCTTCATGTCCAAAAGAATTAGGAAATATCCCTATTCTGCCTTTATACAGTGACTGAATTTTGAGTCAATGTAACATTAACATAGAAATGCCTCAATTGGGCTCTAACATGTCAATCAGACTGGCAATATCATAAGCTGTGAAGCGAACAAAGCTGCACAGCTCGCTGGCTTAGAACAGCCATGCAGAATTCAGTGGGTTTGTCTTTCATAAATTTCTAATCACTTCATACATCTCCAAATGTTTATTCTGAAGGGCCTGGAGTTAAAAGCTTATTTTTCAAAGGTTTTACATCACGCATGATCTACAGAGAAATACGGCCTAAATGGGGCAGTGGGGCTCATCTGAGGAAGTATCCCGGAGTCAGAAATGTGAGATTATCATCAGAGTAATCCTACAAAACACTAGAGCACACAAGCACAAGCATAAAGACATACGCACGCGCACACACACACACGTCAATATCCATGCAGCTCCAGTTTCATGTGGATGTTTATTGCAAATGGAATTGAGACTGTAATACGATTTTGAAACAATATACATTACAGGCCCTATATTAATGCATCTCAGCACTTTTGATTCACAAATGAATATGCACACACAGCATCTTGTAATCAGGGGGTTATGATCATTCGGGTAGGAGCAATTACTTTAATAATTTTTTGCACTTTTATGAGAACCAATTTGTGTCAATCTCGCTGAGTCGCCCACCTAGACCATCACCACGTACAGAGTCATCTTCTGACACGTTTATGTCAAGAGATGTGTTAAGTGTTCTACCTGTGGCTCTTCTAATTTTAAGAGACAGTATGAGTCATAGATTAAACCGAAAAATGCTTAATAATTCACATTTCAATAAAAATGCTTAGTTATTCACATTTCTTTCCATGTTTTGAAAATTCACCTCATGAGGGGATTTTCAGGAAAGAAATACCTTCTTAAGCCACGGAAGATTTTATAATCCAAACCAAACACGCATACAAACACAGATAAGTGACAGCATTACTAATCCTTGTATAATATAACGCATATACAACGCTAAGAAAGTTTCACACATATCAAATCTGTGTCCTTAAATCCGTAACTTTCCAAGAGTAAAGCTGTAGAAATTGTGTTTGATAGAGTTCTGGCTTGGTCAGGATGGAGGAGAAAATCGTTTTATGGATTTAAACTTTATAGAATAAAGTTTTATGATTTAGAAAATCACTGGTTGCTGTTAAACTACTGTTTAAAAGTTAGGGATCATTACAATTTTTAAAAGACGTCTCATGCTCAACTCTGCATTTATTTTAAAAATACAGTAAGATTGTGAAATGTAATTTATTCCTGTGATGTAATTGAATCCCAGTTGATATGCTGCTCAAGAAACATTTCTCATTAGTATTACAGTTGAAAAAAGTACTCCTTGTGATGCATTTTGTTTGATGAATTGAAACAGCATTATTTGAAACAGAATTCTTTTCCAACGATGTAAAAGTCTTTACTGTCACTTTCGATCAATTTAATGCATCCTTGCTGAATTAAAGTATACATTTATTTACAAAACAACTGATCCCCAAAACTGTAAGAGGTAGTGTGCCTTAGAACAACTCCTAACCTTAACAATAATAACTGTAAAATAGGACATTTTTAATGCGTAACCTACCTGTAAGGCTATCCGGTCTCGAAAGAACCATCCTCTCAAAGATGTCATAGGCCCGAGACCCAAAAGAAGAGTGAGTGCTTTCATATGCACGCGTGTCATGCTTCCCCAGGGTCCCGTACTGCTGAGGCTGAGCTGTCATACCGGCACGCAGGAGGGTCGGAGACCCAGACTCTGACCCCGTCCCGTTTCCATGGCGTCCCAAGTAGCTGGAGTGTACTGGTTCAGGGGCGTGGCTGGAGGTAGGAGGCAACGTGGTGCCGGGAAATATGCTAGGTAGAGGACGAGGCTCTGAGACTATGGGCGAGCCATAAGGGCTTCCAAGAGAAGTACGCAGAGGCTGGCGGGACGCAGGCGGGGACGGGGTGTAGAGTGGGGATGGAGCACGAGAGGGAACGGAACTGACTCGTCTCATGACACGCCCACTGCCGCCCACCTGAAAAACATATTACAGACAGACACTATAACCATCATACATACACTCTACACTCTATTAATACGGTTACATTCAATTCTTAACAATACTATAAGATGAATGATCAATGATCAGCAAGTTAATAATATGCATTATACTATAAAACACAATATACTATATTAAATAAGAAATTATATTTGCTTATGTAAATTAATGTTATTTTATTTTACAGAACAACAATAAAATTACAATACTATATTTATGGCTGTCTTATATGCTTTGCTTTCAGAAGTTTATACCAAAGAGCTTTTATTTTGGCGACAAACAACAGGAAGCTCTTAAAGCTTCTCTTTGGCTGATAATAAATGATTTTCATTACAAATCTGAGACGTTTGGCGTATGTTGCGTTTTCAAATGCACGTTATAATCGAGCCAAACTCACAGCAGAGATGGGCTTCGTGTGGAGCGGCATTTACTGCGATCCGAGCCGCTCCGGAAACACCGGAAACATGCAGACACACAGGGCACCGCGCTTCACTCTGAAACATGCTAACTATTATATATCTCGATAAACCATCATCTTTGCCATTTCATAATCGCCTCGACTGACGAGAAACACTAGCCAACTTGAACTTACGAGCATTTGCCGCTTGGCGAGAGTTAATTTTGGATCCTTTCTGATATGCATCCTGTCCCGCACACAGCCCCTAGATGGCGTCGCTAGCTCTTAGTGTTGTCGGAAACATTCCGTGAATGGAAGGTATTTGAAAACGCAGCGTTTTGCAGCGTTTAGTTTGTTTAAGGCTATTTCGCGATTCACGTGCGTCATACTTCTCAAGTCGAAAAACGCGGAAGTCCGTATAAATATGGAAAACTTCCATCCCCGATTAAAATATCGTTCAGAGCTAATGACGTTCGAAAAAGCGAAAATAGCATGCAAAGTTAGATTAAGCAAGTTATTTGCGTGTTTATACCTGTGCTGAGGCCTGTCCTTCAGCCCTAGAGCTCATGGCAAAGGTGGGGCTTCCACTGGGGGCGGAGCTTGTCGACTGGGACCTCCCTTCTGATCGCCTGGGCGTCACTGTGTTACTATAGTAACCACTCACCTCCTGATATCCACTATCCGAATACGAATTCATTTGAGTCGAGCTGCGTGAGTTTGCAGCAGACCCTGAGCAAAGGACACAGAAAGAAAAAAGCAAACCAGAAAAATACTGAAATAGACAAAAGATTTTCTGTTCAGAAATGGTGAAACATTTGTAACTTAGTTGAACTAAATAGGTTAAATACGACTTAAGTTCTATTAATAGAATCTGTGGCCTGTTGTCCATTACCACAGGATATAATGACGACTCGTCCCTCACTTTGTAAAAGTGAATGAGAAACATATACTTTGGTATTAAGGCAATGCTATAATTAATTTAAACATGTTATAATGCCAGTTTTACTTTAGTATCGGTAATTTGTGCACTTGATCGTTCTTAAGCACTTGCATTATGTAAACAGTTATGTCTCATGTTAATGTAAACAGACGGAACAAAATCAGGATGATTTGCTGTGCCTTAAAGGTATTAGAAGTACTTTGGCTTTCTTTAGTATTGCTGTTCTTCGTGTACAGATACCACAATGTTGTTAGAAGCTGCACTGCCATCTATCGACATGATTCAGCACGATCTCTAAGTTTATTTATGTTGACATTTATGTAAATTCTGTAATTTTTACATAAAAAAAATTTTATGTAAAAAAAATACATACATTTTTTGTCTTTGTCAGTCTTCTTCAGTCGTATAGGTAAGTTACCAATTCTCCTGATGCACTGTAATAACCGCGTTCCATTGTTTAATTTTCGCTTTCGTGTCACCAAACAACTCTACTAGTGTATCCACAGACAGAGGCGACAGCCAATGAGCGAGAGGATTCTCTCCGACGTTTACTGAAACACCGCGAATCACGTCATTTCAACATGGCGAAATACACAGGGTCGACCCGCACCATGTATGAATAAAACATCTTTTATATAAAGTTATTATGAGTAGTCTTCATCTCATGTGAGTGTACATTATTTAGATGGCTTTTCACAAAAACACAACACATTTTTTAATGTGTAAAACATTTAAAATTAGCACCAAACTACTTTAAACCTTTAAAATGAATCAAACAGCAATATTTACAGGGAGGGGGAGGGGGGTTACTGGTTATTTGTACTTTAAAGCTGAATGTTTAGTCAAATAATATTTGAGAGTATTGAAAAAAATGCTAAATAATTGAAAGCTGCAGGCCATTGTTTTAATTCAATTTGTTGATATTGATATTCACATTTAATTATTTCAATAAACAAGAACACATTAGTTTTTGAAGTATTAATGAGAGTTGTTCATTTTCACTTGTTTCACTTGAAAGCTCTAATGTGTACTGTAATGCGCTTAAAGTAGAAGCCTACCAGGTTAGCTGGCTGTGCCAAAAATCACATTATGTTAAGTACAACCATAACACTTAAACATTAGAAGCGTTTCCTGGCCAAACAGCAGCCATACCATGGTGCAATGATACCATGCTACTGGATGTGATAGTATTTACACAGTACTCTAGTCCAAAGTATCTAAAAGAATGCCATGGTACTACCATGCTATGTCCCTTTCAACCAGCTAAAAAAAGTAAACCTGGTTACCTTTGCTTTACATACTGTATGAACCGTAATAATATGACTTTTTGCATGGAGCAATAACTTTATAAACATCAACATCAGTATTCCATCAGAAACACATAACCAGACTTTCATCCACAGCAATCCACCTCAAAAGGATAATTAGCTTATGCAAGTGCATCCCAGCTAGGTTTCCAAACACTTTTTACTTTCAGTAAGCATAATAATAATATGAAGTGTTTCTCGAGTAGCAAATCAGCATATTAGAAGGATTTCTGAAGGATGTGACACTGAAGACTGGAGTAATGAAGCTGCTAAATATTCAGCTTTGTCATCACAGTAATAGCTAAAATGTATTAAAACAGAAAGCAGTTATTTAAAATGAAAATATTTTACAATATTACAGCTTTTTGCTGTATTTTTGATCAAATAAATGCAGCATTGGTGAGCATAAAAGATTTCTTTCAAAAACATAAAAGAAATCGTCATCATTTTAAACTTTTTAACATTAGTGAATAATTGTGAGACAACACTGGTTGCATCATATAGTAGGCGAAAACAATATGTGACAAATGATGTCTGAATTCACGGTACTCATAAAAGAGTAGGCAAAAAGTACCCGGATGACCTGCTTCTTCCAGCGAGATTCTGAAGTGTGCATATATGATGGACACTTTACTATCCCATGAGGCAACTGGAGTATAGAACATACTTTTTTAACAGTCGTGAAGTAATTACTTATTCAAAATAAGTACCTACTCGAGACAGAATGTGATTTCGGACGTAGCCACTGTTTTCTGTGGTAATCAACAGCAGGCCACAGATGCTACAGAAGCAGGCCACAGATGCTGCCCATAGATCTTTAGTTGTATTTAACTTGGAATATTCCATTAAAGCATCAGTACAAGTATAAATTGTTCACATAAGAGGTAGTAAAAAGCAATATGGAATGTGAATGAACAGACCCTCACTTTCACGCAGAGAAATCTGTTCCAATTCAGGGGAGTAAAGTGGCCCCTGTCCTCTGACCCCAAACGTGGGCGAGGTGCAACCATCCGACGGCTTGGACACACCTGCACCTGAGGATTCTGGTTACCAAAGGGTTAACACACTGTGAGCAGGTTTTATCAAGATACAGTTACCTAGACATAATTAGAGGGAGCATTAACCTCAAATGTTCCATCATTTACCCAATTTTAAAGAACTGACAGATTATTTAAAATGCTTTCAGTCATTTTGACAGATTAAAAATAAGGTGTCTTATCTATTGTGTTTCCCTACTTGAAAATCATTCTCACAGTAAAGGACAATAATAGGAATTAGAACTTAAGAAAAAGGTAGGAAAGTTTAAGCTGCTCTGTGATAATACACCATGAGAGGCGTGAGTGAGGATTTAGGGACGGAAAGAGATTCCAAGTGGAATAATTCATGGGATGTGGCTCATTATATTGGGTGACCAGATCACAAGACTTCAGTGTCTGTTGTCTTTTTCAGAGCAGAATAAAAAGAAAAAAAAAAGAAACAAGTAAAAAAACAACACAGTAAGACTAAAAGAGCTCTTGCCACAGTTTCTGTGATTAAAAATACCAATGTTATACTGAGCAATGATGTTAAATTTGACTTTTTAAATAAAATGTTTTGGTGACTGAAGTAATAAATAAATCATCCATGACTTTAGTTATATTATTTATGGTAATGGAGCATGACTTTGCTATACTGATAAGTTGTAGTGCAACTTTAGGAGACTGTAACTAAAGCAACAACATAATACCCTGTGCTATTAGGGAAAAGAGAATTTAGGCAGGTTCAATCCACCAAATGTAGTGGTGCTTTAGAGAACAAAAATCATTCAGCTCAACCATCTAATGGTCAGTGTTGCAAGCTAGACTATGGAGTGTGTGTTGTAAGTATGTGACCAGAGTGCTGTCTAAAATGTCAGAATTATTCTTACTCGTATTTACAACAGGTGACAAAGGGAAATGGCAAGCAGGAGGAGAAATAGACAAAAAATACCTGCAGATCTCCACAGAAGAGACTTCTCAGAGGAGCTGAAAAAAATGAGACATGAGAAATGATGAAATGAGAGGAGAACAAAGACATACGCAGTGCACAACGCATCTGAGGCATTTTATGAAATGAGTGCCTTTTCAGTTGATTGAAAAAAAAAGATTAACAGACCGATATTGACCGCTAATAAATTGTGCAATCTCAAGCATAATTAATTGATTTGCCTTCAGAAAAGTACAGTGCTATGCATAAGTTTAGACACCCATGCTAAAGTTGACTAAAAAGAGGAATAAAAAATCATCTTTTGGAAATTGAACTTAATGCCTTAATTAAAAAAAATAGGAAAAATCCAACATTTAAGGACACCAATTTTCTTTGTGAATGAATAATGTATCGTAAATAAATAAATGTTCTTCCTTAATGTTATGTTCTATGTTAAATTCCCATAGAGGTAGGCACATTTTTATTTTTAAAGGCCAGTTACTTCATGGATCCAGGATACTATGCATCCTGATAACGTTCCCTTGGCCTTTGGAATTAAAATAGCCCCACATCATCACATAGCCTTCACCATACCTAGAGTTTGGCATGGTTTTATTTCAGTTAGCCTAATAGCTGGTTTGATTTGCATTGAGAGATGATCTTATGGAAAGTACTCCATGCCAATCTCTAGGTATGGTGAAGGCTATGTGATGATGTGGGGCTATTTTAATCCCAAAGGCCAAGGGAACTTTATCAGGATGCATAGTATCCTGGATCCCTGAAGTAACTGGCCTTTAAAAATAAAAATGTGCCTGCCTCTATGGGAATTTAACATAGGGGTGTCCAGACTTATGCACCCTGTATTTTAAGAAAGAACATTTATTTATTTACAATACATTATTCATTCACAAAGAAAATTGGTGTCCTTAAAGGTTGGATTTTTCCTATTTCTTTTAATTAAGGCATTAAGTTCAATTTCCAAAAGATGATTTTTTATTCCTCTTTTTAGTCAACTTTAGCATGGGTGTCTAAACTTATGCATAGCACTGTAAGTGTTGACAACCCGCGCCATACATAAATAAACACTTTTTTATAGAAAACTATTATGAGTACAGTCTTCATCTCATGTGATTGTACACCAAAGAGCACGATAAATGGAGCTACTGTCCCTTAAAAGAAAGAAATGATTCCTAAAACCTCCTTTGTAGGTTTGTAACAAATTTGCATAATGCCAACCTATGGTCTTCATTGTCTGCCCGCGATCAACTTCTACTGTAGTTGTAGCTGAGGCCTGGAAGAGTTTGGTTCGTGTTGTCCACATATCAAGAAGACGCTGTTTTCTGCGCTGTGAAAGCAAATCCACTTTGCATGCACTTGGCTGAGGACTCGGGCTCGATACTGTACTCTACTGATACAGTAAAACTGACATCATCGTTACTGTTCATTTCACTGTATCACTCAAGTGCTGAGGAAGCCTCCGTAGATGAAATTCAGATATGGTAATGGGTGTTTTGTTTCCGATCTGCTGTAAGACCAATCACAACAGACGGGGCCAATCCTTTAGAACCGTTTCAGACACTGTGAGAAAAGAGGTGATGCTGCAATTTATATTATGAGAAAATGAAAGTGTTTTTGGCCTTGGATGCATGTAAACCATTTCCAGGAGACCTCCAAAACAAAATTAGTAACCTTTAAAATAAAATAAAAAACAAGAAACATGATGGTGACAGGGTTGACACATACCTGGGGACACAGCCTCTCTTTTAAATAATAATACATTCAGCTAAAATATACAAATGTACATTATATAGAGATACTAAAGTGAAAAAACTAGCTTTTATTGTCATGCATAAGGCATTTGGTCAAAAAGGCGTTCTGTTATTCTGTTGGCATTAGCTATTTATATTTCTAGTTATTTTTCACCCATATGTTTATGAGAAGCACAAATGGCATCCGTTTGTAGAATGACCCATCTCATCTTCCAATAAGTCAATGAAAAGCAAAAAGATACGCTCCGTTTGCTCGCCATTAGGAAACCATTACCAGTGAACATCAATCACATTGTTAGTCTACTGACTGTCGCGTTCATCTCTCTGACACAAATTTTAAAATCCTGTCCGGTTAATCACAAGAAATTAACACACTTGTGCATTTGTAGGAACTGAGGGAGAATGGCAAGAATTAGGACATTTGGAGTTCAGGTTGAATAAACATGAGAATGTAGACACCACTGTCCTAAAACAGCAGACAAGTGTCTGCTAATGCCTGCCAAAATGTGTAGCTGTCTGCAAAGGAGAGGTCAAAGAACACCGGTCAACAGGGTACAGTGACAGCTGAAGGGGGACAGCAGGAATGCCACGTTGAGAAAGGTTAAAGGTAAAGGGTTGCATGGTAGCAAGAGTGCACGCATGGACCCTCTTCAAGCAAAAGGAAAAAAATGTCCTGTATACTGCGGCAAAACAGCACAAGCCATCTGAAAAAACAGAACAGACACTCCTTCGAACACGAGGAGAACAAACAAGGCAGCTGACATGTGCTTACACACATACAGACACAAAGAGTTCAATGTGACAAAGCAAGGGATGAGGAAGAACTGTACTGCTGTTAACCAGATTGTAAATAAATCTTCCTGAAGTTATGGCTGAAGCAAACGTCTCTGATTTATCAGGAGCACTCTTTCCATGACATTCATTAAATGAGAAACTTTCACAATAGCCCTAAAGCTTGAATGTGTTTATGGTAAATTGACAAACACCGACTTGCCATAAAAGTAATTATTCAGTGGGGAAAGAGAAATGACAGTTTATGCATCACTGCACACTTGTCCTTCATACCGTGACACACCATGAGAAATACAGAGCAGCGAATGCTGTGTTTCTGTACAGTATGTACACAGACTACATATACTGTACAGTTTAATTTGTTTTTCACGTGTCAGCAGGGGCGTAGGAGTGATCCATAAAGTGAGGGGTGGAGTGGGGGGGTTTAAATGCGTGGCTGCCACGGATACACTCATATGAGATACATTTGAAAGCTAAATATCATAAAAGTATAATAATCAAGCCTAAAACGTCCTTGTGACGATTATGTAAAAATGCATAATTTTGGTGCTATGAATATTAATTCTGTTAAGTGGAATTAACCATGACTGATTAGCATAAAGGTGGATGCTGGTAGGTGAGCAGTGAGCACTAGCCATAAATACAGTATTATATATATATATATATATATCATTTTTTGCCTTTGTCCTGCACCAAATAAAATAATTATAATAATTACATATGATATATTCATGGAAAATTACATCTAAAAATGAAAAATTGCACAGGTCTTTCCAAACCTAAATGGTTTTTGTCTACTATGGAACACAAAAGATGTTCAAGCTGCATTGTCCCATACAACAAAAGAGGATTATTCTTACCTAAAACTAAAATAAACTGAAATAAAAGGGAATATATAAAGAAACATTATTTTATTTCAGCTTGTTGTCAAGGCAATGGCATAATTAAAAAAATCTTAACTTGAAGTACTAAAATAACTAAACCTGAAATAAAGAATAAGAACTATATAGACATTAAATAAAAACAACAAAATTACTAAAATTAACATTACAAATGAAAAACTATACTAAAATAGCACTGCTGAACATGTCAAGCTCAAAAAATCAAAAGAATGGTTTGCTCAGTATCCTCCTTTTTGTCCTTCAGTGGTGTTGAGTGTGTTGCAAACCAATCCTGGACATTCTGCTTTAAACATCTGTTTTTTTGTATTCCATGAGAGAAATGTCAAATGACATGTAAAGTGAGTAAATGACAAGACAGTTTTCATTTCCTTCAGTACCATCACTGCCAACTATTAAGCTGTAAAAAACCACACCAGCAACAGTGATCAAATATTTAAAACCGTGCATGTTTTGAATGGAAAAACATGCTGAGCAGGCCTCATGGTAATAATGAGAACGCAATACAGATGTTCTTTTCATAAATAAATTCTGCCATCATTTACGCTGAACTAGTATGACAAGACAAGCGAGAACCACTGATGTATGACGTCACTGATGTTAAACCTGGTTAACGCATATTAAGGCGCCATATTTGAATGTCTAGACATACAAACGAGCTTTAAGAACAACAGCAAAATGGAAGACTCTGTAAATATCCTAAATTGAATTTTGTTCCTCACACAGAGCTATTGCGCAGTTCGGAAACTCAGGAGGTTGTGAGCCATTGCACACGTTACGAATCAGTTAACCTGATAATCATGTCAAAGCAGGTGGTACACGACTGTACTGCACGGCGGGCCGGCGGCAATCACATGAGCTTTCACGCTAAACACGGGGACTGGAGCTTTCAATGTTGCTGCTATAGCTTTGGATAGAAAATAAAAATAAAATAAAAAGACGAGTGTACAAATGATTGGGTGGAAAGCAGAGAACGACACAGCCACAACTAGAGAGTGTATTTATGTGTGTGTGTGCCACTGGGCTGTAATGATATTCATAGATCTAGCCTATGTGACGTGGTTGTGTATGATTTGGCAATAGGGGACAGCCTATACACTGGTCAAAATCAGCCCGACTCCCTGAATTTTTTAAACATGTTTGAAAATTGTCGGGAGGTGCTTGTAACGTATTAGGCTCGGCTCGAAAGTCATCTCACACAGTGCGAGCCGCGAACATACGAGCATCAACGATTTCCATGCGTTTTCTTCCGAGAGAAAAAAATCACCCGCTTTAAAGAACAAAACAAAAAAAACATATAATTTGGAAATATATGGGAGAATAAATGGCAGATTTTTTTTTGAATGAGATATTCCATTAAATCATGAGCTATTCCTTCAAATCCCACTCACAGAGCAAATTAATCTAGGCTTTATCATAGCGTTTTTCAAAGCTGCCTCTTACCTATCACTCGCAGCACCTGGAGACTCCGCCCCCAACCTGCATCGTTCCAGCTGATTGGCCACAATCTGTCTCTCTTCTTCAAGTTCTCTGGTAAGCCGTTCAAACTGGAGCTCCTTCAGAAAGACAGGAGGGACAAAAGTTTCACCATCACTGCCTTCTATCATCAAAAACAAATCCATAATGTGAACGCAACACACACTTCATACCCGTTTCCAGTTACAATGTTAATTTAGCTTCAAAATACATCATCTTTAAATCCCATTCCTTCTCAACTTCCATCCCGTCACGCTGCTCTTTGCTTCTGAATTTGTGGCCTCTTCCCCTCCTCTTGTTCTGTCTCTGAAACCTCGGTCTCTCTGTGTGTGTGTGTGTGCGGAGGGCTAGAAGGCTGCACTGTTGGCCTGCCTCTCTCTGATAGAGACAGACTCGTTGATGCAGCTGCCCTTAAAGGAGACACACACTCTTTCACACACATATAAACAGCCCCACATTGCTGCTGTATTGGCTATAGTGAGGAGAAGAAATATAACTGTTGTGTCACCGCATATTTTCATGATTGCCTGCCATTGTTACATTGCAATGCAACGATTCTGGAGCATTGTATCTGCTCTGAAATTGATATTAAATTCAGAAAGTATTTCAGGTATCACGCTGCCAAGCACTAGAAGATGTTGCAATTAATGTAGCCAGTGAATAGGAGAGATTATTGAGTGTTGTTCTCCTGGAGAGATAAGTCAGGCAATGGCTATCTGCCTTGTGCCATGCTGTGAGCTACCAGCTGTACCAGGTCTCTTCTATTCAACCTATTGTTCAGAGTGACAATACTTGCCTATGTCCTGATTCTGTCCAAGAGGAGCACAAAGAAAAGACAAGACTTGACCACACAAATCACTGCACTCACACCCCCCCACACACACACACAAACACACACACACACACACACACACACACACACACACACACACACACACACACACACACACACAAAGCAATAAAATCCATGCTGCAATTTCTGGTGTCTGAGTGAAACATGTTAAGCCTGGCAATGGGTCAATCAGTTGGATTTTAACAGAGATTCACAGCGTTAATGAACGCTATCAGCACTAACAAGATTTGTAATGATTAAGCTAACAGTTTAATTAGTAATTTTCATGACACTGAACTGAGACAGATTTGAAGGCTGAAGCATCAGACCTGATGCAAGAAAACATGCAAATAAGAATTGTAAAAAATAAATGTTAAAATAAATTAATACTTTAAAATATATATATATATATATATATATATATATATATATATATATATATATATATATATATATATATTTATTTATATTATATAAAAATAAACTGATAATCAAACCATGGTAAAAAAAAAATCAGGTCTCAAATTCAGTGTAAACATGATGTGAGGAAACAAAAAAGAAACTTGTTCTTAACCAAATTGGCTGATACAATAAAACATAATAAAAAACATTGGTAATAATAATAAATTAGTAATAATTAAATAAATTAAACTTGATAAAAAACACTACATAGCTCTCAAATTCAGTGTAAACCTGAGGTGAGGAAACAGTTAAAGGGGCTATATGTAAGAATTTTGATGTTTTATTCACTTTTTTATTGCCAATGAATGTGTGAACCGCTTGGTTCGAAACAAGACCTTTACCAACTTCCTAGGTTGTCTATGAAAGCTGGTAGACCTATTTTTATATGAATGACTCTTTTATATGGGCCTCTCTTCTGTTCTATGACGCATGAAACAAACACTTATAATGTTCAGGATAATGCCGAATGAGCCATTCTGTACTGTAATGACAATGCGTCCTGTAAAGAAAATAGGTTAATTAAAAAAATAATAATGGTATCACATCAGTGTAAATTTAATGACCTCATCTGTCGACATGATGTCGACAAACATCTTTATGATCATATGCTTTCTTAACTGCTGTTCTCTCACCACTGTCATTTTTGTTGAGTATTTATTTTCTTATTAAAAGGAAAGCTTGCAGAACATATTTGCATATTCATCTAAAAGTCGCTCTCGGAAGCGTGGACGCCGTCGGGATGATCATTAACAGTATA
Source organism: Scardinius erythrophthalmus (assembly GCF_964197995.2). NCBI lineage: Eukaryota > Metazoa > Chordata > Actinopteri > Cypriniformes > Leuciscidae > Scardinius > Scardinius erythrophthalmus. The sequence goes on along the minus strand of NC_138232.1, from coordinate 34,455,042 downwards.
TCGCTGCTAAGGTATTCCCAGCTTCTAACTAAGAACGAAAATATATGTATATTTGGGCCTTGAATCACATTCAGTCTCTTGTACATGTGCACGAGTGCGAGCAATAATAAGTTGTTGGCTGCAGTTCACTTAACAGCCACCGGTATGCTAATAACAATGGTTTCTGAAGTCTACATAACCCCTTTAAATAAGAATCTTGTTCTTAAAGTCCCCCTGTGGTGAAAATCAAGTTTTTAATGTTTTTTATATGTCTATGCTGTGTTTTTAATATGCTTTAAGACAAACCATTAGCATTTCATTAACAGTGAACTAGCAGGGGAGTCTCGAGAGATGCCAGGTTATCCCGGTATAATTTTTTGTTGATATGAAAAATCGGGTAGAGTTAGCAATATATCGACGTTGTAAAGAGAGACACCATTGTGCAGCGCTTACCTCAGTAAATTGACCATGTTAATCTCTGAGCTGCTGTGAGCGAGTGGAGGCGGGCCTAATTTGCATATTCATTGATTCGCGCATACTAAATGAGGCAAGGGTGTAGTTACATTCAAGCTATTTTAAGGCATGAAGAATTTTTTTTACAGGAAACATTTTTTTTTAAATGTGACCCTGGATCACAAAACCAGTCATAAGTCGCACGGGTTTATTTGTGGCAATAGCCAACAATACATTGTATGGGTCAAAATTATCGATTTTTCTTTTATGCCAAAAATCATTAGGATATTAAGTAAAGATCATGTTCCATGAAGATATTTTGTAAATTTCCTACCGTAAATATATAAAACATTTATTTTTGTGAGTGAATGAGGCATAATCACGTACATAAATGGAGAACTTTAAAGGCGATTTTCTCAATGTTTCGATTTTTTTGCACCCTCAGATTCCAGATTTTCAATTTTTGTTTCTCGGCCAAATATTGTCATATCCTAACAAACCATACATCAATGGAAAGCTTATTTATTCAGCTTTCAGATAATGTATAAATCTCAATTTCAAAAAATGTACCCATGTGACTAGTTTTGTGGTCCAGGGTCACAAATATGTAATTTTGGTGATCAAAGATGAGTTTTAAGGGATACAATTATTGACTACAGGGGGACTTTAACCAAATTGGCTGATAAATAAAGTAAAATATATAATAAAAAACAATAAAATAAATTGGCAATAAAAATGTATAATAATAAAATAAAATGTTACTTGGTTAAATTAGATATTATAAGCTCTCAAATTCAGTGTAAACCTGATGTGATGAAACAGGTAAATGGGAATTTTGTTCTTAAACAAATTGGCTGAAAATAAAATAAAATAAAATCACTCTGTGCAAAGAGGAAACAAGGTTATCAGCTCTAAACTTCAGTGTAGACTAGATATGTGTGTCCTCAAAGCGAGCTTTCCACACCTAAGAATTAATAATGCAAATATGACTTTTGACTAATGAGCACAATGTTGACTTAATACATCTACAATCTGCAGCCACTCATGTTTGAGCTACTATTCAGATTACAGCTACCCTACAGCCAGACGCAAGCAGATGGAAGCGGTGCGGTATACCTGCTCTTTAACAGAAGCCAGCAGGTTGGTGGTGGTGGCATCAGTCGCCATGCTGTTGTTGTTGGATCTTCCCTCACCACTCAGCACCTCCCTTTCCTCCACTGGGCTTTGCCTTGGAGTAGGCATTCCCCCTACACACATGAACACACAAACACACAGCTATTACCATCACTGATACACTATCAAATTAAAAGTGACAGTAAAGAGATTTATAATATTACAAAAGGTAAATAAATTCTTGTTATCAAAGAATCCTGAAAAAAGCACGTGTCATGATATTTACAACAATATTAAGCAGCACAACTGTTTTTAACATTAATAATCATAGGAAATGTTTCTTAAGCACCAAATCAGCACATTTGAATGATTTCTAAAGGATCACGTGACACTGAAGACTGGAGTAAATGGCTGCTAAAAATTTAAATTACATTTTAAAATGTATTAAAATAGATAAAACAGTTATTTTAAATAAATATTACATTTAAATTAAATATATATAAACATATACAAATTAAAGAGTATATTTGAGACAATATGTAATCAAAATGCATTAAAAATATTTCAAAACAGAAAACGTGAAAGAGTCAGTACTTTGTGGGACTGACACTAGAACGATGCAGATACCCATACCAAATTTTGGTATAGTAATTGACCTAGCTGATATATAAGTGAAGGTGACTTCCTTGAAGTCAACATAACACAGTAATCATACACATTTTACTTCTTTAATGTGGCAGGACTTGATGTTATCTACTGGGAATTAATTTAATTGTGAAATGCATGCTGCAAGCTGCATCCACTTTTAATGAGGCTTTTTGACAGAGATGTAGAAGCTGAAGGTCAAGTTCATCCTCAAGAATCATCATGTACAATTTGATGAAATATTATGCAGACAAACTTTATTTCTTTGGAATAATGTGCACTGGTGAATCATGCACAAGGACCAGGAACATACATAAAGCAAGCAAACAGGCCAGGGACACTTTTAATTTCATGTTTATGGTGTATAAGAAAACTGCATGGAAATCTCTGTCCATTGCACTTTTTTTAGACTGGCAAAGAAAGCCTGGAGTTCTTGGCAGCATTACGGCAGGGCAACAAGGGATGTATTCCAACGTGTGTTCCAGCATCCCAGCATGCAACAGCACGACAAGACAACCTGTTCCCTTTCCAGTACCCTCCCCCAACCAACAGCAAAAAAATAGTATGATCAGCAGATGCACTTATTTTCTTCTTCCTGGATGCTAGATAAAACGAACAAGAACAAGAACAGCCAATTTTTCAGCTTGGTCTACCTGCATTTTTATGTCAAAGCAGATCATGCAAATAACATAAAGTGATATTTTGAAGAGTGGCCTATTGATAGGATGTTCTCGAGTACTAAGATTAGACGGAATGAGATTAGATCTAACATAAGATTAGAAGCGCAAAAACTACACATTTCAAAATTGACTAGTCGTTAAGAGTTCACCTGAGCCCAATCATTCTTTATGTGTTTGTGGGCACTCTTGGGATGCGTTCTTGTGTTGGGATGCGTTGCGTTCTTGTGTTCTTTTGGGTTTTCAAAAGTTTCAAAAAAAATTTTCAACTTGAGATGTTGCCTTGAAAACGTACTATTCGTGGAAAAGATGCACACAGTGTACGTCGCAACGCAATGCAAGCCGAGAAGTGAATGTCATTGAATCATTCACTCAACCAATTTGTTCAAGATGAGTCATTGATGAGATTGTATTGTGTTTAATGTGTTTATATTTTAAAAGCTGCATGTTTTTCTTTACCGCTTCCCTTTTATATGCTCAACGTTTTATTGTACAGCAGTTTGGTGCAACTCTGTTGCTTTTAAATGTGTTATAGAAATAGATTTGACTTGAATAATTTAATAAACTGATTCATTGAAAACTTAATTAGTTCAAATTAATAAATATTTGTATGTAAAAACTTGACAGTAAAAAAAAATAACAGTAATGTTTCCATTGTCTTCCACTGTCAAAGTTTTCCGAGGATACAGAGGATCTCCTGGTGTGATGTTAATGGCAATTATCGAATAAAACGCGTAAACTACAGATATTTGTTTCTGATATTTTTTAATTATTAAAAACTGCAAGTGAAGGTCTCAAGATTTAGAATTAGAAGTACGCATTTTACGCAATGATCCTACTGTCAATGTAGGCCTGTCATATTATTCATTAGACTTAAAGTCCCCCTGTGGTGAAAATCAAGCTTTTAATTTATGTGTCTATGTGGTGTTTTTAATATGCTTTAAGACAAATCATGTGCAAATTCATAAGTCAACACCATTGATGAGTATTTTCTCCTTTAAACTGCGGTGAACCAAAGACAGTCTCAAAAACGTGGTCTCTGGTGAAATCTCTGGTGTCTCTGACGTCACAAACTACCTTATAACCAATCAGGTCAACGTGTGATCGTCAGCGGGTGGATCTTTGACCTGGAGTGAGTGAGTGGAGGTGGGGCTAATTTGCATATTCATAGAACCACATATACTAAATGAGGCAAGGATGTAGAGTTACATTCAAGCTATTTTAAGACATGAAGACATGAACACTTTTAAATATGTCATTTTGGAGATCAAAGATGAGTTTTAAGGAATAAAATGATTGACTATACAGGGGGACTTTAACTACAAATTACAATTCCTGTTCATCAATACAGTGAGAACCACCAGACCTGTTATAAACACGTTTATATACTCGCTTTAATTTAATTAATTGAAAAGTGTATTGTCCAAGTAGTAATAGAAGATGTTTGCTGTCGTAATGATGACAGTAGCACACACAAAAGCGAACCATTCCCGGGCATGGTACGGAGCGATCACACTATAGGCTTTGGGGGTCAAATGTGCTCGGGCACGGTTCAGATCACCTAGTGTGAGTACACCCTTAAAGTCAGGATACATTAGGTGGCTGTTACTAGACCGGTTCTTGGACCAAAGAACAGCTTGAAAACAAACTAATTAAACCTACAGGCACTGATAAGCGCTACCATGAAACATTAAATTGCACGCAATAAAAGCGGAACGAAACAGAGCTGCTCGTTTGAACAGTAAGTCCATTTATCAGCAAAACACACTGTGTGAGCTTAGAGCAAAATTATAGTATACAAATTTGGACCTATAAAAATGAGGTTGTTAACATTTTTATAGATGCTTCTGTTTTTGTTAATGAACATAATTTACATCTGCGTCCCCAACTCAAGATACTGTCAAATGTGCATTTCTAAAGAGACAAAACATATAACGTTAATTTGTGAAATGTTCACCGGTTTGACGAGCGTTTCTCGTTTTTGTTTTGATGATTAAACCACAATTAACTGTTTGGTTTCTACAACTTTCACTCAGGGGCAAAAATCTGCCTTTAAACTTTGAAAGATATTTATCGTAATAATTAGCGAAAAAAATATATATCTTGATAGTGTTTTTTTGTTTGTTTTTTTGCCATATCGCCCAGCCCAACTCACAATTTCTACCCAATAAAATATTTAACAGCTTGGCGTAATTTGAAAGATTTACATCCTTTATATAATTTTTTTAAAATATAAAATAACGAAAACATATCTTGTTTTTAGTTGTTTTAGCTCATTTTAATGCTTGTTTTGTCTTATTTTAAATAATTTTAAGTCATCTTGAGGCCCCCTTGGAAGGTTGTTGAGGCCCCTGGTTGAGGACCATTGGTTTATAGTGCATGCAACTTATATTAGTATTATAATACAAGTTTTTAAATATGTAGAGTGATGTCATTGCACATGTAAAAGAGCCACGGAATTGTTCTTTTTTAACTGGTTCGTTGAAACGAACCGTCAGGAGAAGAACCGGTTCACGGAATTGAATCGGTCTTGCCATCACTAATGTGCAAAACACACGCATACATACATAATCCAATCATTTAAAGCTGATAAACTTCATAAATGGCAGTAGCCCACTGTGCTGGCATTTACAAAAATAAAATCCAAAATCCACTTTAGAAGTCCTTAAAATCCCCACCCACCTCCACACTGGATTTACCAAGATGCTGCTGTCAGTCAGAGCACAGGGTTTAAATACAGAGGAGAAGGGAAGAGAGGAAACAAGCAAACCATCCTATTAGCCGCGATGACCGAGAAACAGTAATAAACTGTTACTTATAGGAATCATCTGACATTGTGTAGTACCACTATCACCACATAGGTCTGTCAGAGAGGTCATACCATCACTTCTAATGAATAGCAAAACTTGGCCTTGGCCATTATAAATGCACATACACACACACAAGTGCCTGGGATGCTTCTTCAGACCACATAACATGCCAATGCAGTGTAAAGACATGCAGCTCAGTCTCTGAGGACCACGTCTTACTGCATCATGTTGCATTGTCCCTGCAATCTTTACATACTGTAATTGTGGACTGCTCAAAGCAAATCACCGCACAGCAGCAATTACATGATGGTGCGCAGCAGCAAGCCTGCATTCAATCTAAACTCTGGTCAATATGATGAGGCAGCTGAAACTGCATCCATTCCACACTGTCATTACAGTCCAAACAACCACAGAATTCTTCTGGATTCTGTCGAGCTCCAATTATTAGAGCAGTAGTTGAGAGCAAGGACAGAGAGGGATACTCAATTATGCATAAGGAAAAGTGGCTAAAAGGTGGTCCAGCCTCAGTCCCAGTGACAGCATCTACCAGTCATAATGGAGACCAGCCTACCTCACAGTGAAGGCTGTGGGATACTGGGCTGTAGGGTGCCATAACACATGTCATCAAGGATTATAATTAACGCAACTAACTAATGCAACATGCAATGCATTGCCCAGGTTAAGAAGGTGATGAACATATGGACTAAATGCGCCATGCAGGGTCAGAAGATGGACCAGAGATGATGATGGGAGGTGTAGGTATCTCCATTAAAGGTGGACGCGACACTACACCTGATCAAGTTATTCAGCTTTATGCATTGAACAAGGCCATCAGTCCATTTATGTAAGCATAACTATAGTACAAATGCATATTTTCTGCATAGTTAATCACTGCAACGAAGAAAGACAGATGGAATGAGCTTTAAAGCAGGCATCGACAGAAAAGAGAACAGTTTCTCGGCTTGTGCACTAACCACAGCGTCTATTACAGCTCAGTTTTGAATTTGACTGAATGAGAGATTCACGAGATATAGCGATAAAGCAACGATGAATTCCCGCCGCCAGCGCGCGCCAGATGTTAGCAACGCTCCATTGGAGCTGCGCGAAATCGCCAGGACTTACCGCAAAACCGCCGAAATGCAAATTATTCACGGACACCGATAAATCCATTTGTAAAAGAATCATAGGATGACATTCTTTCCAAAGGTGTTTTCACGCGATAGATGAACGGGCGGCTCCGGCTGGGTCTCGCGCGCTGGGCAAGAGGGTCAGAGCGCGTGACGTAGACGCTCCACATAGAGAGATGCTGTTTCAGGGCATTTGAATGTGTTGCCATGTAGTCGAACAGGAGTTGATTAAAAAAAATGGAGTTCCCATCGAAGTAAACTGAAAAATACGGTTACAGAGCGAAAACAACAATCCCTGAACGGTCACATGAGTGACCATCTGCTCGTGGTGCGCATTAACGCCCACAAATTCGTTACTTTGAACAGCTTTGATATATTTATTTAGTCTTCTGTTGGTCGGATTTCAAAAGTATTCGGGTTAAACAAAGTCCACATAACTTTGGCGAAGACTAGCCAGCGCATCATAAATATTTTGTAGGATGATAAAAAAAAAAAAACGTTTTCTAAAGGCTTTTTCAAAATGAACATTAGGCAACATTGCCATCGTGTGGATAAAAGGGCATCTCCCATTGGGAGTGATCTAACTGCTTCTGTCAGATGATAATGTTCACAATCAAATTGTATATTATAAAGAGTTATCTGTAAATAATTAAGAAAACAAAGGTTTCGCAATTCGTTTTATTATAATTAACACAAATGGCACAACAACAAGAAAAAAAAAAAACAACAACAATAAATAATATAAATAAACCACACATTACATAACTGTTTTAAGAGATGCAGAGTAAGCAAAATACCCGTTCTGCCAGATGGAGTACCAAAGCCTTTTTGAGCTCAGTTCACCTCACCTTCTGCTTTACCCATCAAGTTTTTGGACCTCGGCTCATCCTTTAGCCTCCTCTCATGTTCTGCCAACCAGTCACACATATTGAGTCTTGGACCTGTTAGAAGCCAGCCGATGTTCAACAACCAGGGCTGCTATGAACCATGTGGGACTATTAGTGATTCTCAAGTACCTCAGCCCACTGTCCATACCTTGCATTAAAGGTCCAATCCAATCCATCCGAAAGAATACCAGTGGATACCAGTGTTATGCAGTCAAAATATAAAATAATTAGCAAACAAATTCATCCACAGAGGGGTTTATGTGAATTTTTTTCTGTATAAAAGGCACAGCTCTTCAGCTCAAAAGAGCAGTACAACCTGTTCAGCTTCTAACAATGTCCGCATGTGGCTTTTAGCAGATGCATAACATCCATTTGACTTGCAGAATAGATTAATTGCAGATCCTGAAAGTTAAATGCCCCAGTCAAAGGTGATATGATGATTAAGTTGGCCTGTCATATCCAGTATAAGTCACCGCTACCTGGAAACTAACCTGAAGCCTTTACTGCAACGTTCCTTGATTTAACTACTCCTGCTTGTTTTCATTTTTGAAAATTTAACATCTTTAAGTCAAAAACTCCTGTTTCTCATCCCCTCGGGATTATATTCTTTTCTTCAGTGATAGTAAAGACATTTATGATGTTTAAAAGATTGAAAAGATTATTGTAAATAAATGCTGTTCTTTTGAACTTTTTATTTATCAAAGAATCCAGAAAAAAGAAAATCCATCATGGTCTACACAAAAATAGTAAGCAGCACAACTTTTTTTACAACATTGATAATAGGTCTTTATTGTGCATGTACTAATCAGCATATTAGAATGATTTCTGTGACATTGAAAACTGTAGTAATGGCTGCTGAAAAATAAGCTTTTCCATCACAGGAAACCTTAAAATATATTAAAATAGAAATGTTATTTTAAATTGTATTAATATTTCACAATATTACTGTTTTTATTGCATTTTTAATCAATTAAATGCAGTATTGAGTGAGCATAATACTTCTCAAAAAAAAAAATACTTACCAAGTTTTGAACATTAAGTGCATGTCTTTTTTTATTAATTTTTACGGAAATGTATTAAACAAGTAAAAACTTATAAGGATAACAGTCCATTCATCCTGTGGGGCTGACCTATAAAACAATGACCACAAACAGCAAGCATTTCATGCACATGCAATTTTATTTAGTTATCATTTATAGGCATGAACAGCAAGTGTAAACATAACTTATACAGCATTTAACACCAAAACAACTGAATCTGAGATTATTATTTACCAACACATTAATACTAATAACAGACATTCACAATCACAAACTCCCTAAACCCCCTTCCTGTTCTCAAAGGGCATATCCTTACTTGTATGTAATAATTCATGGTAAGATGGCCTTCTTGTACTCAATTAGTAAACTATTAGACCATAACAGTACTCAAAAGTGTTCAAACCAGAGATTTGCTGAAGTAATAATGTATGTTTGCAGCTTACGCATTTTGTCATGTTCATTGACAATGTGAGGTGAGAAAGAGCTGTCTAACGTGGCATAAGTACGTACTATCTGTTTAAATGTGTGTGTTATCTTCAGTGTTCTAAGGTTTTGGCACATTATTGCGCCATGACATGAGCATTTATGTATAAGTGAAAAATGAATATGAAAATCAGCTCTACCTTGGCATCAATGCTCAATGCATCTAAGATGTATTTTGTAGTGCACATAACCTGTAGTTTTCATTTAGGGACTTCACAAATATTCCTTCCTTCTAGGGTTAGTTATACAGATCACAAGCACCATATATATATGTGAGCCTGACACAAACTAGTCAATGAAGAAAAATAGTGTTTTTGCTTTAAGCAGAGAGCAGGTGTTTGATGCAAAGGAGCTATTGGATACAAGAGAACAACAATTCTTGAAGAAGGGTTTTGGGGGGCATTGTCTTTTATTCCAATTCATCCTCTGGTGCAATGGTGCTTGTCTGCTCAGAGGTAATGCCTAAAATATCAAAATGCACACAAATTAATTTTTCAATTACATACATAATTTGACATGCATTAAAGGTGCAGTAAGCAATTATTGAAAATGCGGTTGAAAATTTAAATCAACACCCAAACAACCAATTTTGTGAGTATTTTCTTTGTGTATACTGAAATATATATATATATATATATATATATATATATATATATATTGTGTTTGTACATAGTGGATCGGATCAATCAGGCCGCGTACCACAACACTCTTTCAGCCAATCAGCAGTAGGGGGCTCATGATGGGGAGGAGAGAGAGTGAGAAAGACGGACATTTGTAGAAAGACTGAGAAAGAGAGATGGCTGAGATATTACCAAGGAGGAAAACGTCAGAGGAATATAATTGGAAGAAGAAGGGCAAGAGCTAGGACCCGCGTTAATTATGGAAAAGCTTTCCAGTGCTGGAGTAGTCTTGCGTAACCAGACCTTCAGACTGACAACAGAAGGTCTGGACTCCATCACAGCATTCATTGGCTAAGGACCGCCCAAGAGGATCGTCTAATTAACCAACAGGTAAAGCAACCAATTACAGTTTGTTTTGTCCCGTGTCATGTTTAGGGGCATTAAAACGTAAAGTTAATGTAGCTATGATAACAGACCGGTGTGCATCTAATATATTATTCATTCAGGAATGTTGGACTGCAAGTTTACTGCAACAATGGCACCGCAAACTTCACATACTTTTGAAAATCCAGCGTTTAGTTGATCCTGATAAGTGTTCATTGTCACAGTTTTACAAGCCGCGTTTCCATTACCCTTCAAACTGCGCAAAATGAAATTGCGAATTAAAAATATGCCCGCTGGAAACAAGTCAATTTAGCTAAAACTCCCATAGATCGCAAACAAATTTTTACGCTCGCATGAGGTGGTTTTTCAGGCAATTCAAAAAAGGAATATTTCGCAAAACTGCAATGTAAGCACTTTTTTCGCATTTTCAGGTCACCTGGCGTACGTAAAACTCGATTATTCTTTAAAGAAGGCACGGTATGTTTGGACAGAAGACGAGACGGAGTTCTTTATTAAACTCATAAAAGACAAAAGTATCACAGGAATACTGGATTCTAAACTAAAAAAATGCAACAATTTATCAAGACCTCAAAGCAGATAGGAGAGAGAAACACCTCATATGTGCCGCTTTCCTTGCCATTAATGCATGGATAACACTCCTACGTCTCCTTCGATTAAATATAATGGCTAGTGCGGTGGCTAGGATATACATAAACCTACCAACATCCGTTGCCATGATTTTTGGAATGACTTATCGTGAGAGAAAAAAAAATAGGACGTTTTAGTCGCATAATATCGGTTAATGGAAGCGCCGTCATTTTGCAATAGCTTTTTTATCGACATTTAGAAAATATCGCCAAAGTTTTGCTCAAATCTGTAATGGAAATGCGTTTGGCCAAAGCCTTAGCCGAAAAAAGTGTAATGCCCGCTAACGCTGCGTATGCAAGGAAGGAGACAAGAGGCTGTTTTTTTTTTTTTTAAATGGATGTCAATTCGTTTTGGATTGATCTATTTTTTGAGTTTACACTGGAAAAAAATGCTATTTTATAATAGAAGTTACGGAAAATTGCGAAACCGGTATGATTCCTTTACGGCACTTCATTTAAATTTAAATTTCACTAATTCATTTCTATGGTATCCGCAAACAGTGATTGACTGTCGCACAACTCTGAACGAAATTCAATGACATCAAGGCTGTAATGTGATTGGTTATCAAAGCACACGTGATCCAAGTTAGCCGTTACGGTTTCTTCAATGGTAGACGCACGGACCCTCATATCTCAGAATAAAAAGGCCATCTCTGGTTTGGCGTCCCGACTGCTTTGTTTTCAGGTAGATTATTAAAGAACGCACACACACATCTCCCGGAAATTCTGTAGAATTGAACCAATCAGATGTCAACTTCGAAACTCCCAAAGATTTTCCCATTTTGTGGGCCTTAAACAATCAGACGTTAAGACAACGGTCAGTGGGCGTCTGAAGCTGAGACTAGTGCTGGAGAGACGTTAGAGAGCAGGAAGGCCTGAAAATGTCTCCGGTTTCTGTTGTTACCTTAGTTCCCCGAGAGATGAGAACGAGACATTGCTTAGCACAGCTATGCTGTGGGAACCCTTCCCCTTCATAGAAATCCTGAAACCTTATGGGATAACGCCAGTGAATTAACTGGCCAATTGTCGCCACTATGCAAACACTGACGAGCCTTCGGGTTGTATAAAATGCAGAGAGGCGACAATGACGTCAAAATCAAAGACTGAACGCTTGCACAGCCGGCGAGCACGGCGGCTTACGCAATGTCTCGTTCTCGTATCTCAGGGAACCGAGGTTACAACAGTAATAGGATACGTTCCCTTTCGACATTGCGTAGCCCAGCTACACTGTGGGAACCGTGTTCAATCCCACCGTGAGAGGGGCGAAGAACAGGGCTAAGTTTACACCAATCACAGAGTACAAAAGCATATAGCTAAACCAATGGTGACGCTGCTAGGAGTGCTCAGAGCTGGTAGGTGGAGCTAAGCCAATGAAATGCCAGCTCAGGGACTACCAATAGTGAATAGATGAATAGTGAACAGGCTGCACTGAATACAGGGCAGACACAACAACAGTGAGCACACATAAGTATGCACATAGAAATGCACAGCGTCAACAGCTAAAGCGGTAACAGACTGAGCCCAGAAGCAGTTATTTAGCAATAACCCTGAAATAAGTGAGGTTATTCACTAACCGAAAGCCATTGCCAAAGACGACATGCAACAAAGCAATAACTCTAAATAACTCTGCAAAGCCCTTATAGGGCAAACAGTGCCCTGAGCGTCAGAGTCATGCGAGGTTGACGACTCGGAAGACAAAGCGGGTAGAGAAATGACTTGCGCCTTAAAGGGAGTAGAAAGAGATTTAGGCACGAAGCCCGGTCTCGGCCAGAGAGTGACACAACAGTCACCGGGTACAAAACGAATACAATCGGCATTCACCGAGAGCCTGCAAATCTCCAATGCGCTTAGCCGAAGCAAGGGCAAGAAGCAGAGCAGTTTTGAGAGAGAGCTCCCTAAGAGCAATAGAATCCAAGTGCTCGAACGGGGTAGAGAGAGAACCTTCAAAACCAGCGCTAGGTCCTGGGCGCAGAGGGGTGCCAATGAAGAGCGGGAACTCGACGGTGGCTGGAACGAGCACCGTGGCTTTTGCACGTCACTGAAGAGGCTAGAGGGAGTGATTGGAGCGTTGAGGAGCGCTTTATGGTCCAAGTCCTTAAGGGCAGCTAGGGTTAACCATAGGTGCCGGTGAAGGAACATCATGAAGCGCATAGAACGGCCAATGGCTTGGGAGGAGCGCTTTGTTGCCATGAGCACAAAGTCCGTTTCCGTGCGCATATCTTTCATGGCGTCTGCGTTAGGGTTGGGTATCAAGAACCGGTTCCATTTTAGAACCGGTAACAAATTCCCAAAAACCGGGTATTCGATAAGACGCACGCATTTCGATTCCTCTTATCGATTCCTGACTATCCGTTATTTCAAATGTAGGCGCGCGGCAAGCACGTTCATAATAGAAGCGTCATGGGCCGTGGGCGCGACGAGCATACGGTGCGTGGCACTCGTTTTTGCAGGCGCGCGCGCCTATGCCTCATCGAGATGAAAATCTCAACTTTTCAGAATGGCGCAAGTGGTGCGCAGGTCAAGTGACAAAAACCAACCGACCTTTCTGTAACATCAAACGCTCGGCTGAACAGCTGATCATATCTGAACAGGGCGGGTTTTTATTTCTCATCTCCATAAATATATCTAGTAGCTAGTGAATGGTTGGGTTGCATAGCAACGACAGACGCCACGGGAGCGCAAGCGCTTGTGGAAAGAAGGAGAAAGCGGCGCGGCCGTGCTTTTCCATATGTGAACGGTCCCTAATTCAGGAATCTATGTGGCTTAAAATCATTAGTCTAATAGTCTATTTTTTTTAAAAATAGTTTGAATAATTAATACAAACACTATTAATTCAGTGTCTCATAAATACTTGTTTAGTGAATGAATGATTCGCCGTTTTTGACCGAATCTCTCAAGTCTAATTCAATAAATAATTAAATGAAAAAAAAAAAAACAGTTGATTTTTTGCCACACTGCTGGAGTAATAATGTAGGCTAATCAACACATTTATATGAAGAGACTCCTTTCACTTTAGCCATTTTATTGGTTATTGCTTAGAATTGGCAAGAATAAAAGGTAGAAATATTTTTTCTTCAAGTATTTGCCCTTTTTTTTCTCCCTCCAAAAAATATTGGAATCGGAAACAAGAATCGATAAGAACCGGATTCGATAAGCAGAATCGGAATTGGAATCGGAATCGCTAAAAATGAAACGATACCCAACCCTAGTCTGCGTCCACGTTGCCGCTGTCCAGGGACTGCAGGAGCTTGGCCTGGAAGACCTGCAGCACAGCCATAGAGTGCAGCGCAGACGCTGCTTCGCCAGCGGATGCGTAGGCCTTATCAGCAACGTGAGCTGTCAGTCAGCACGATTTGGACGGCAGGCTGAGATCCGCGCCCAGCGTGGTCAGGAAAGTGCACAGATGCATGGCGATGGTCTCCCCGACGGGGGGCATGCACATGTAGCCGTGGGCTTCCGCCCCGTCCAAGTGGGCAAAGGAGGCCTATGAAGAGGCATGGACGCGCGCTGACTGGGGAGCGCTCTAGGCGAGGTCCAGCTCCATAACCGCCTTTCCCAAGAACCCTGACAAGCTCCTCTGGTCTCCTGAAGGTCTATGGGGCCTTCTGTGTCGGAGCGCTCCGGCTCCTACGCTGCCCAGTCTTTCTTCAACACCGAGAGGGACATGGAGTCTCTGCCAGAGCCGAATGAGACAAAGTCGGAGAAAGTTCTCCGGCTCTCGTCTGAGAAATGGACTGGGGAATGGAGCGACAGCAGAGGACGACGGCAGGGGCCTCGCCCCCGTAATGCCACAAGCAATATCCCTTCTGGATCTCAAAACGCGCACCAGCAGGTCAGCGCAGTGCACGCAGCTGGATTCCAAGAAAGCGGGCTCAGCGTGGGCCAGGCCCAGGCAGGCGATGCAAAATCCTGCAAAAAGTAGCTATCGGATGCAGTGAAGAAGTCAAGAAATTTCTTCATCGTCTTTAACGATGGCAGCGTAAAGGAAAAGATTCTGACGTCATTCTCCCCCTCTGCATTTTATACTGCCCGAAGGCTCGTCAGTATTTGCATAGTTGCGACAATTGGCCAGTTAATTCACTGGCGTTATCCTATAAGGTTTCCAACAACGTAGCTGAGCAACACAATGTTGAAGTGACCACTCTTGAAAGGGAACTGAAGCTGAGGTTGCTTTGTTTCTGCTCGATAAGTAACATTGGTTTTGCGGTTTCACAAAACCATGATTTGCTGCTGCTGTTGTTGAATCACAACTGATTTATCCATACTTGCGAAAGCTGTGTGATGTGCCGGCTGTTAGTCGTTGCCTGTGTTACATAGCATGTTTGTTATTTTGAGGTGGAGCAATGAAGGGAGGTGTGTGTTTCTTTTGGGTAGGGGTGTGTTTGTTTGGGTATCGATTTAAAATATCAACAGTGTTTGAAAAAAATGCTTACTGCACCTTTAAGCATTTCATACCAAGCAGCACTGCAGCTGCCTCCTTCTGTAATTGTGGTTCACACAATGCAAAACTCAAACTACTCATGATATAATAATAAAAAAAACAGGAAGACTCACTTGAAGCATCATCATCATTGGGAGATTTATCCTCATCCTGGGCATAACCAAAGCTTAAAAGTTTGGACATGCTGACTGGAGCTGTTTTCTTCTTATCATGGGAACTGCAGTGTAGAAACAATTATCAAATACTAACATAGACTGAAAACATTTCAAGAGTTTATATTTATTAAAGTGCATTTGGAAAATAATGTAGGGGCTAAAAATGTTTTGTTTTTGTTTTGTTTTTAAAAGAGAGACACATACGTCTTTTTGAACTTGTTGGCCTCGTCAATATCTTGTAGGGAGAGTTTCTGCATCTCCGATGTGGCATTGTTGACATTCTGTGTGAGGACATTAGATTTTTTATATTAATTCGCAATTTAATATAATGATATAAAACACTGCCGATGAAAAGTATAACAAGTGATTAATTCACAATTAATAATTCCAACCAGCAATAAAAAAGGAAACTCACAGATACAGAACATCATTAATAAAAAGAAAGAAGCATGAATGAAGAATAATAATGCAATAAGATGATTCAGTTTCCTGTGTATATGATGAACATGAAAGGGCATGGAGTGAGAACCGCAGATCTAATGTTACAGGGTACAGAGCCATTTCAACAGTCATTTGAGTCAGCATTCTGAAAGAACCAGTTCTGTATAGTTAAATATGTCAAACTGGTTTTTGCCATGGAAAGTCTTTTTGTTTAGTAACCTTAATCCTTAAAACTATTTGCTTTTATAGTAGGCAACTGTAATGAAAAGCAAATGATTTTAAATAATGATTCTCAAATATTTACAGTATTTAGTGTTCCCAACTGAGTAGCCACATAGCATGCAATTTTATCAAATTGTAATAAAAATTCACCATGAAAACACAAAAGGTAATTTGCAAAACTCCTGTTTTCCTGTGAGAGAACATGGTCTGTGCATTTGTCAACCAGTCAAGAAAGTAAAAAGCAAAATCACAACAAAGGAAAACAAAATGATTGGACCCCAGTTTTTGCAGAAACTTATTTTGCGTGGCAAAAAAATAAAATAAAAAGATGGCAAGATGGCAATTGAAAAATTGTTATAATATGACGGCTGGAGGAAGAATGGAAGGTTCAAATACACGATGGCTTTTACGGTCTGTGCTCATCCATTCACCTTGTCATTACCAGAATCCCTGTCCCAGGCTGAACAGTTATCAGTTCCAAATGGGGGGTCCAGTTGCTGTAAGGCCCCTTTAGACTCACTCTTGCTGATTCCGTCAGGGGTAGTTGCATTATCTCCTCTGCAAGCATAAGATCAAAAGATTGAACCCCAGTTTTATACCACCATGGATTGGATGGATTGGGGTTTACCCTTTTATGTCTCTACAAACCCCTGTATTTCTTCTGAGAGAAGAATGCAAGTCCTCCATGTCACCCTATTAATACGGACTAGAATATTCTTGAATTGCTTGAACATGCCATGCCTTAAATACCAGATCTAATTGACACATGCATAGCTTCTTTCTCCAGGCCAATGAGTTGTAATAAATTGAGATGGTGTCTTATAATCTTGGATCCTTCGTCGAACCAAAATTATGTACAAAACAGCACCTTATTGGGCTTGCAAATTCTCACCTGTCTTGATTATCGGGTAAGCCAGAGAACCAATTAGAAGGTTTGTAGGTACTGTTAGGTTTTGATTCCACAGGATCATCGTGCCACAGCAAACCTGCAGAATAATTGAAAGATTAGCAGGGCCATAATTATAGGCATCTTTCAAAGTCAATCAAATCAACTGCTATTGAATCAAATCAGTCGGTAACACACTGCTTAGTATGTTTCAGTCAAATTTGTCACTATCACGTTGTGTTCATTTTTGTAAAAGCAGTAGTCGTTCTGTACATAAATACTACACTACTACGCTATTCTGAACATGTAGTGAATCACAGCAAAGTTAAAGACAAATATAAAAATAAAATCTATACAGGTGAGACACATTTACCCTTCTGTCCTCCTTGTTTTGCAAGTTTAACATAATCCGAGTCAGAGGCCTGAATTCCTACACGCCGTCCTTTAGTTTTTTCCTCAGGAGTGACGTCGGCAGTCTGAGACAAACCTGGAATCTGTGAAGAGGGTCCAGAAGAAGCTCCATTTGAAGCTTCATGTTGAGTTGATCTAACACCTAAAATGAAATTATAACATTTGTTCAATTATTCAAGTGGTGCTCATTGCAGAGCCAAATGGCATCCGGCTCCAGCTCTCTGGACGTCATGGGTTGAGTTTGACCTAGTCCAGCTCCACCTATGTGGATCTAATGGCCGGACGGATAGAGTTATGGGTAAGGTTAGGGTGTGGCTGGACCTTCTAGCACCATCCATTTTACGCCAAAATTACATCCAGAGAGGGGGAGCTCCACCCATGGCTCTGCAGTGAGCAGCCTCTACTATTTTTTTTTTTTTCTTCAATGTTATACAATATTTATATGTATTATGTGACAGTAATGTAGCCTACAGTGGTCTGTAGAAAAAAAAAAAATAAAAAAAATAACGGTATAAATTGTTGCTCACAAGGGCCATTACCCGGTTTTGTCCGGCGATAGTTGGGTTCGGCATCCATGTCTGGTGTCTTGGTAGTCATCGGTTGTTAGATAGCACTGCAATTGCAGAAAGAGTAAATTTAGTGCTTAACATTGATTCTAAATAGAATGTTCTCATTTAATCCGTTCTTAAATCATCCAATTAAACTGCGAAATACTGTCAGAGTCATCTCGACATATTGAGCGCAGCCCATTGCTCCGTTGCGTAGACAGCCGTATATCGGCGGCAACCTAACTTACCAAAGCGAATAAACGCGGCGACTACTGATTACGTTTTTAAACACTGTGGTTATTTTAGTGAGTTCCCTTAGGACTATTCTTGTTTATTAGTTAGCTCGCGAGTCAACCTGGTCGCCTAGTAACAAAAGCAGCATCAGGACCACCATACGCATCATCTATACAAGACACCAATAATATGCGCAGATTTTAAAAACAGAAATTACAGACATCACGGATAAAAACCAAATGTAGAGCAATGTTTAAATATTAAATTACATCGTTATTATTTAGCTGAGGCTATTAAAAGGACGTGGAAAAGACAAAGCTTACGTCGTGTTAACTAGCAGCACGCAGAAGGGGGACGCCTAGATTTCTCTTCTTCATATGACTGAAATGCGCTCTGAACCGGGACTGAGGCGCCTCTCCTGCCACCTACTGGATGGGAAGCAATCTTCTTCTTCTTCTTCTACTTCTTTGAGATTTTATTTGCGGTTGACAAACAACAAAATGGTGTATTACTGACACCGACTGGTATGGAGCGTGGATCAAAATGACATTTTTATATCCTCTCCCACAAATGAGTTATTCTAAGATACTGAAAAATAAAACTATAACATTCATTTCCCGAGTTATTTAGTAAAATATCTTTTATTTTTTCTAGATTTTGCATTAGAATCCTTCTTTCAGGCTCGTATTTCTGACAGTATAGCATAACATGTTCCACAGTTTCTCCTTGCCCACAAAATTCACGCCTTCCTGTATCATGTTTACCAATTTTATAAAGTGTACTGTTTAGTCTTGTATGTCCAAATCTCATCCTTGATATTAATATCTCACCTTTCATCTCTCATCTCTCCCACTTTCCTTTGAATTCTGTAAAACCATCAACCTTTCTTCTCCATATCCCATTGTTTTTGCCACCTTACCTTCAACCTTTCCTTAATAATACTCTTGATTTCATTCTTATACTTACACTTAAGTTAATGTCGTTGCTCTCTATGGCTTCTTTTACTGACTTATCTGCCATTTCACTTACTTGGCAGTGGCGGCTGGTGAAAAATATCTTAGGTGGGGCTGTGTCATATTCAAACCATGGGAGTAGGCTATTAGGCCTACTTTCTGCCCTTGGTATGTGTATTGTGTTTGATGTTTATTTTGTTCTATTCCTTAACCCACTCCCAGTGGTTCTCAAACTTTTTAGAGTTGTACCCCAAGAGGCTTAATGTCCTTCTGCGTACCCACACTCGTCACACCAAGGGACAATATTTGCCCCCTTAAATCGATTTTTTCAAGTGCATTTTTACCTTTACACATACCTTTATAAAATAAATAATGCTTTAAAAAAAAGTTAAATAGATAAATATGGAATGATGGTAAAAACGAAGTGATGCTTTTAAATATTAAATTAAAACCGCCAGTAGGTGGTGAGTCATCGAGTCATTCAGAAATGAAGCAAGTGGTAGTATTTATGAATTAATCATTGAATCATTGACTCTAATGATTCGTTCAAAGTCGCAGATTCGTTCTCAAACACTGCTGTGTGCTGCAGTTCTGCTGTGGCTCTGGAGCTATTATTTTATTGTAAAAATAATGACAACTGTGTTGAAAATGAACATCACTTAATATTAATATTTCGTTTGTTGAACTGTTGTATAAAATCAATGTGACATTTGCAATCGCTAACGCACATGGTCGAGAATGGCAGTATAGCGCGATTTGCCGAGGCAGCAATCTGCACGAGACCTGTCATATAACAGCCCACTACACGCTGCTTAAATGCAGACAGTTTTGACCGCAAAAGATGAGGTAATTTGATCGGATGTCATGTATTTACAGCATTTAACCTGAGAGAAATGCATGCTCAGTTTAAATCGTATTTTAAGATGAGGTAGTATTAAAGGAACGGCAAAATTCAGCATTTTGTTCCCGCACCACCTTCTGTCACCTCACGGTTTGAGAACCACCACAAACCCAGTTTGAGAACCACTGCCTTTACATATCTTTGTAAAGCGAATAATAATAATATTACAAATAATCATTAGTATTAACACAAACTGCACGATACCAGTGCTCTGTCAAAAAGTCAGTAATTATTTAATGCCATATTACAAGGCTGAGGCATTCTTACACAAAAAAAAAAAAAACAAATTGCTCAAACTTTCCATTTGCATTTGAAATTTAATTAAAACAGTAGTTACTTTCTCAGACAGGTCCCTCGCTCCGGTAACTGTCCATGCTGGATCTATCGCTGTTGTTTTAAAAAGTAATCACGGAAAGCAAAACAAGGCATTAGCATGACGCATCCAGCTAGCTAGCCCGATAGACAGCTGTCTGATAGAGATGGGCGTGCCTCGGCTCGGGCTCGCGCAGCTTTGGGCGCTAAACAGAAGCGCCCATAGCTGACTAGATTTGAGCTCGCTGATTGGCTACAGTTTATGTCAAACATGTCAAACTTAAATCAGCAATTGGCTAAACTGATCCACAGACCCGCCTCTCTGGGGCGCCTCTCTCCAGCGCCCCAGAGCTGATCGACGTGCACGCAGGTGGAGGAGACGTGTTGAAAAAGCAGATATTTTGAATTTCTATCATATTTTTCACATATACTGGGTGTATTTAATATCTCAAACACACAAATACTGACAATTTGTATGTATGATTTATGTATATATTTACTTATTTATTTAATGAGTGTGGCTCATAAACTGTGGTCTGGCTCATGGGGGGGCGGCGCCCTAGCGCCCTCTATTGGCCAGCCGCCCCTGCTTGGATACCAATATTTGCAGGTACCCATAAAAATCACTGTAAGTCCCATCATTTGAATTCTGTATAATGTTTGCTGTATTTCTATTAAAATGTCTGGTCTACTTTCCGAATGACTGTATTGTAAGCTAGCCAATGATGAACTTGAGTCTGAACAAACAACTCTAAGCAACCTTATACTCTCTGCGTGTGTAGATCTGAACATAGCTGTGGTACTCATTAATATATGTCTGCAGCACATTACATGAATTACATTCCTTATCCTTGTTTTTCTTTTCTAACAATGTAAAATCTACCGTGGCGTCAGAAAGTAACCAAGGTTTTATTACTGGTAGCGGTATAGTTGGACTAACTTTGAACTAATTAACTTTAAGTTCTGTTGCTTTCTGTACTGTCCATCCGAAGCTTTTCGTTTTCCTCCTCTCTTTTTCCCAAAAGGGCTTTTAAGTGTCTTGTGTTGGATGCTCTTGACGATGGCCTTGTAAATTAGCCCAATAATTCAGTGATAACTGTATCCTTCTCATTTCTAATGACATTTCCCCCATTTCTACCTGTAGTGCTATCAGGGAAACAATCTTCAAGTGAAAAACACATGACATAACATGTAATATTATTGAGAAGTAGAGATTTGGCTGATATAATGTTTTTTTTTTTCATACTTTATTATTTAAAAAAATCTATTTTTTTTTGTTTGTTTGTTGACGGCAGTTTAAAACCGTAGTCATTAATTAATAAATTAAGCCGCATTTAGCTAAGTTATTTATTTGAAAATTTAAATCTGTTGGTCATGTTTATTAACTCTCTATTTCTGTTTCAATGTATGGAAGACATTATCTGTCAATTTTAAATAAATTATTTAAATAGTAAGTGTACGCAAAACGTGCCAAAATTAAAATAAATAAATTCAATTGTTTAGTTTTCAGTTTCAGATTTATCATTTGATTAATGGATTTTAAATTGACCTTGTTAAAGCAGCCGTTTAGTTTGTTTTAAACAAGTCGCGAAGGTGATTTTAAACACGATTCTCCATAATTGTGCGCTGACAAACTTACAGTAAATTCAAAAGTCTGTAGTGAAGCCCCGACCGGGGACTTTACTGTTGTCACGTGACATCCGTTCAGAGGCGCGGGTAAAAGCCAGAGGAGTCAGGAGTGACGTTCAGAAGCAGAGATGTCAGCAACACACACTCTAAAGATGACAGCGTCTGTTCAATACATAAGAAAACTGCTGGGGAAAAGCAGCTGCGCGACAAACAACCTGTTGAACACTGGACACAAAACACAGAAGAACACTAGTGATTATAAACAACCAACCAAGAGCAAAGATGAAAAAAGTCGTAAAAGAAACGTAAGTGACTACTCATTTTTTATTTATTTTTTTATTTCTCATTGACTTTATTTTTTAAATGTTGATTCTACGATTCTAATAATTATTTTATAATTGATATTTAATTATATTATTATTATATAGGCTAAATTATATTTTAATCTAGTATCTAAATGACTTTAGATATGAATGTTAATAATGACCTATTGTGGTGTATTTTTTTAGGTTCTACAGTCCCAAGACAAGACAACGGAGCAGTGCATACGGTAAAAACAAAAACAAAACAAATATATATATTAACATCTTAAGTAGCCTACACAAATTCAACCCACATGCACAACTCAGATTTGGACTGTTTATCTCTGCGTCTTTCTTACTCATGTCTCTCTCTTGGTTAACAGGAAAACTGTTGTTTTAAGAAGAAAAGAAAACGAAACTTTTGGGTTTGACATCCAGGTAACCTTATTACCCGCCCACCTTCTATCCCTCTCTCTCTTCTCATCCTTTTTTCTCCATTCATTCAAGCATTACATGCCTGCCTGAGGGCTTATTATCTGTCAGAGGATAATTGGATTCTGGATGATGAATTGATTGGATCTTTATTCCCTGTCCATAGACAGGCAGTGTTGAGAGAAGCATCAGCGCTGAGCAGGATTTGGGCTCAGGTGTGTGTTGGGTGAAGGAGAACAGTCTCGCAGAGAGTAGTGGGTTAATGACAGGTGAGTCAAAACATCTGCCCACGTTCTGTAAAGAACCAATGTCATTCATACTAACTCATTGCTAAAATCTCTTTGTCTCTCATCACAGGTGATGTTATTATCACAGTCAACAGTGTGTGTATTGCTGGATTCACTCAGCAGCAGATCAAGGATCTGGTTCAGACGTCCTCCTTCTTAATGTAAGACTAAACACTATTGACTTTGGTACAATCTGATATGTTAAACCTTAAATAAAAGTTAAATACACTTTTTTTTATGTAAAAAGACTGTAAAAATGCTGCTGTATACTGTGCCAGACTAACTGGGACTAGTCACAGCACTTGCATATGTAGCAGGGATATGTTGATTATAAATAATTTTGCCCTATTGTTGGTTGGTTTGATTGCTTCTGTTGCTCTCCTCAATTGGATAAAAGCATCTGCTAAATGATTAAATGTAATGTACAGTAAAACCTGTTAATCGGTTCACTTAATTAACCTGTGCAGTGTAAAAAAGTATGAATTACCATAATTTATGGTTAAAATCTACATAGATTTAAATTTGATTTAAATAAAGTTGATGTAGGTTTAAGAGATCAGTACATGTACATACCTCTACAGTAATTAAAACATTGTTAAAATAATTGTATATATATATATATATATATATATATATATATATATATATATATATTAATTTATCCTTTGATGTAAAATTATTTGTATAATTTTTATTTAGCTATTGTAGTTTATATTTTGTTAAATAGTTTTACATTAAATTTAACAGGATTTTATTACAATGTTTTTACAATATCACAATATTTGTATTCGTTCTGAAACAAAAGCTGCTACTATGATAGAATGTGTGTGAGTGGGTATATAATGGCACAATCCAAAGCAGTAGTGATTAAATGAATAGTAGAAGTTGTATTGTTATTACTTAAAGTCGGAATGAAACAGAAGTTGTGATAGTCTTTTCTTTCATATTGTGACATATCAGAACGAAACGTCAGATCAGACAAGAAAAACTGTAGCCTTCGCACCAGTAAACACTTCATCAGAGAAGAGATGTCAGGAGGGGAAGTTATTTTGATGAAAGATTACAAAGGCACATGAATAAAAATAAAAAATAAATGCGCATATTTATAATACATATTAATAATAAATATGGCAATATTCCATTTGATTTCATGGTGACTTTAATATTCCCTGTGAAGAATTTAAAACCTAGTAACCCTAGTTTTCATTGTAAATGCCTCTTGATCTGAATATAATCTTTATGTCTTCTTTTGTGGACTGTAGGATGGAGATTATCAGAGGTGCTACAGAAAAGCAGAGACAATTGCTTGGCAAGCTTCATCTTCTGCAGGTGATTTTCTTCAAAAATATTGAACGTTTCTTAATAACATAAGTGCATTTTTATAACACTTCATAATCATTCTTGTCCTGACTCTGTTTTGCGTAACTTGCGTATCAATAGTTATTTACCGTAATTATGTTGTATTGGGGAACTGTGTGAATCGTGAACAAAGTTGGTTTCCTCTTGCTTAACACTTTTTTTCTTTCTTTCTCTGTGTTTCCCCCTCACATTTACACCACACAACAGCGACAGTTTACAGAGAAACGCGAGGAGCTTCAGACACTCATCACAGAGGAAGTGCGTCTAATTGGAGGTGTGTTAATATGTTTGTTTGTGAGAGATGTGGGCATACACTACCCACAAGAGAAACGCATCATTTCCCCATAAAGCCACGGTCTGCCCTCAAGATATCATCAAAAGCATCTGTGTGTGTGCGCTCATGCCATGTGGGGAGTGTGTGTGTGTGCTTATAGAAATTGACAGGAAGATACTTTGCTGACGACTCTTATCACTGTTCTAAAGTGAAACTTCAGTTAGTCTACACTGTGAAAAAATGTTCTGTCAGGTCATTTTAAATGTGTTTCATGTGGTAACAACTGCATATATAGAAGCTTGTTTCTACTGCGGAAAAATACATGTTTATATTTCAAAATTCTGACTTTTTTCTCAGACATGAGAGTTTATGTCTCTCAATTCTGGGAAAAAAATCTGAATTGTGAGATATAAACTTGCAATTGCAAGAAAAAATCGAAACTGCGGGTTTTTATCTTATCTCCGACTTATTTTCTCAGAATTTTGAGATATATACTTGCAGTTTCGAGTTATACAGTTTGAATTGCGAGATATAAATTCTGAGATAAAAAGTCACATTGACCTTTATATATTTCTTTTACTCCATGGTGGAAACAAGCTTCCTATCACAGGTTGGCTGTAGCGTAATATGAAAGACAATGCGTGACACAGAATGGACAATAAAACAAGTCTTTAATAAACAGAGAAAAATCTTACAAACACAATCCATTTAACATTAACACGAGACTATGAACAGAGGTGAACTGAGGGATAAATACACAGAGGGAAGATAATCAATGGAACAGGGAAAAGGTGAGGTACTAATTAGAAACCATGACAACAGATGAGTAACTAGAGCTAAAGCAAACGATGACAAAGAAAACAAGGGGCCATTTACACAACACCCTTTTCAACTAAAAACGCAAACATTTTATGTCCCTTTTTTCGCCGTTTTGGGCGCCTGAAAAAACGAACTTTTGAAAACGTGTTTCAAAGTGCACATATTTAAAAACTATACAATTATCGTCTCAATATAAACTACAAAAATGCAAATTTGTGAACTCTGTGACGTCATTTGCATGCATATTATGTGTTCAGTCTATAGGTACCTAGCGTTTCTTTACAAAGTGACATCGCCAACTACTGGCCTGGCAGGAGAATACAGCGTTTTCAGTCGTTTTGCGGATCCGTGTGAACATGTTTACATTTTTAATAAAAACTTCCGTAATTCAGAATGCCTTCATCAACCGTAATTTTTTAAGGATCAGGTCAGAACTTACAGGAATTACATAAATTAAAAAATATTACTACATAGAATAGCATGATTTATAATAAATAATAATAATTTGTAGGAACACATTAGAAAATTATACTAAATTAAATACTTTCAGTTAAATTTTTGTTCATTTGAGTTATCTTCTTTTATGCTCACACAAACGCTTTAGTGTGCCAGTAGATTAAAACAATGTCTTCCTTTGTTTTCAGGTGCCATGGAGAACATCCAGAAGCCATATGCCCTTACAGAATCTTCTGCTAGCCTTTGCTGACAGCAACCCTAATCAAGGTTGTGGGCTTCACTTGAAAAATGCATGCCTGTGCATTAGAGTAGGGCTGAAAGTAAACACTTAAGTAAAGTAGCACCTTCTACTCCTAAACCATTTTAAAGTTACAAGACTTATGGCCATAAGGTCAAAGAGACCCTGTTAAGACAGGATCGAAACCATGATATTTAGCATGAAATGTTAACTTAAATATTGATGTATAAGATGGAATTATTTAACTATTTATTTTAATTATAGTGCATTTCTGTATTATCTATACTGTATTTGTGTATTTTGCACTATTAAGCAGCAGTAATTTTTATTGTAAATTTATTTAATTTACTGTACTGTTTTTTTATCTAATATATTTTGTCTAAATGTTTTATGTATTCATATACAAAGTGTTTTAATATATTTTTTCATTTTTATATTTATAGAACGCCTCTAATAAACTTTTGTAACTGGAGTTTTGGTGTAGCACAAGCTGGTTCTTCTTAGGCTGTTTCCCACACACAGTACACTTAATCTTGCTGAATGTGGTTTACATAAGTTGAGTTGTCTGCTGTTTGCTTCTGCTGATCATAGGTTTCCCAGATATCATCTCTCTCAGTGGTAAAATACCATATGCAATTCTTACTCACCACAAAGATCTTATGCCTGGCAGGAAATGACACGTCAGTGATGGTTCATTCTTTATCAAAGAAAACAAAAATAGCATTCTCATCACTTTTATAAGACTTAACTGAAAGTAGAATGACTGACTGATGCCTTATTCTATTTTCGACCTCTCTGAGACCCCATTTTTGGCTTCTTTAAAGACTTTGTAGAAGTTGTTGCAACATCTTTACAATATTGGATGGCAATTGTATAAATGTCAACCAAACTGATGTACAAAAAAACGCATGTAAGATTTTGCAGATTCATTAGATAATAGCCTCGTTTTCAATTAAATGAAAACATATTAGTTTAAAGTGATTGAAGTTAGCTTTAGAGAATTTCTTAATCCACTTAACTGTATATTATGTAATTTCATAATTACTAGACAATATGGTTAAAGTGTACTGATGGATGTAGGCTACTGACAAGCAATTATGCTAAACTAAAATACTTTAATGTCACTTCGTCACATGTACTTTACATGTGTGTTAGACAACATCAAAATAATTACACTTTTTTTAAAGCATGACAAAAGATTACTGAAACAATCATTTAAAATGTACTTTGATGTACACTTAAAGGGATAGTTCACCCAAAAATGAAAATTACTTAATTTACTCACCCTCATGTTGTTTCACCCTAATTTTCTCACCTGTATGTTGTTCCAAACCTGTATGAGTTTTTTCTGAACACAAAAGATATTTTGAAGAAAGTTGGTAACCATACAGTTTATGGTACCCAATCCAGTTGACTTCCAGAAGAAAAGAAAAAAAAAATACTATGGAAGTCAGGGGCTACCATGACCTGTTTGGTTACTCACATTCTTCAAAATAGCTTTTGTGTTCAGCAGAAGAAAGAAACTAATATAGGTTTGAAATAACATGATGGTGAGTAAATGACAGTTTTAATTTGAGTGAACTATCCCTTTAAGTGGCCTTTATCTCTAACATTATATTATTTCCAAGTACAGTTTTATAAAACATGCAAGTTCCCATTCAATTCAGTTAAGTACACTTTTTTCACATGGAAACAATCAGAATGGACAAAAACAGTGTAACAAGTTGCAGTTGGACCCAAGTGCAGTTTTATTAAAGATTATCTAGAACAAACAAAACAAGACGATAACTTAGGGCGTTTTTCCACTGGGTTCGTTTGTTGCGATCCGAACCCGAGTGCGCTAGTTCCCGGCGCCCCCCGCAGCGTTGGTCTGGTTTCACACTCAATTAGTTGTATCGAACCCAGGTGCGTTTGCAGTGATCTTACGTCATCAGTGTCCCACAACGTTCCCCTGCCACTCATGGTTGTCGTGTGTGAGGAATCAATGATATCGACAGTGATACGCATGCGCGGGATACTATACTTCCTGAACAAGCGCGCACCCGAGTCCGTGTTGCTTGCACATTAACGCGAACCGCACCACGGTTCGGGAGCAACCGAGCTCAGACCACCTCCTCCAGGTAGTCTCGGGTTCGGTACTCTAGTGCGCACCCGGGTCCGATGACAGCGTTCACATTAGCGATTTTTCATGCGAACCGTGCCCCGGTCCGCACTAAACTGCCAGTGTGAAAGCGCCCTTAAACTAGTCGATAAACATGACCATAAACGTAAAAACACAAACTTGAGCTGACAAGACTAGATGCTTGAGGCTCTCCAACAGCGGTTACGGGGAACAATACTCAACAAGAGACAATGGAAACATGAGGGCTATTGATACACAAAGACAAATGACTTAACAAGACACACTTGTGAATAATCAACAAGGAACCAATCAGAACATGACACATGAGACTAGGGAAGCACATGACAAGATCACATGATGGTAAGGGAATCCTATGGCATACCAGGAAACCATGACTAAGCTAAATTACAAAATAAAAAAGACATGAAACATGAACGAACCAAAACCCAAACCAACATGACAAACAGATTCTGAGGAGGACGACTATTTGGCGTCTCAGTGAGATGTTAGACTGTGGAAAACTAATATCCACCTGTCAGAAAGTGTTTTATCCTTATTTAGTAACTTTGCAGTAAGAAAACACCAAGAAATCTCCCGATTTCAAAAAAGCTCAATATAAAGGGTGCCACTTTTCAAACTGAATGTCCCGTCTCAACCAACGAGCCCATCAATCCCATGCTCACACCCAGAATTAGAAGCCAAACAACACTTTTTTTCTCTAAACAATGGGGATGAGAATCTCATCAGCTCCGCCACTGGGAATGAGAATGAGGCTGCGTCACCCAATGACAGCCAGATTCCATTGAGTCGTTGAGGGAGGGACACTGACACAGCCATGCACAGACTGCTCGCCACAAGAGACTACTTTTGAGCATCCTTCTCCTTCAGGGTCCACTCTTCTTCCCAAATCCCAGGAACTGGAGTCAGACCCCACTAACAAACCTCACACAGTACTGCTGAGCCAACGGGAACAAGGTAAGACGCATTATTAAGTGAGTACAGTGAGGTTTTAGAGTTATGTCGATGTGGTGAATGGTTTGTACTGACAATGCAAATCTTCTCCATTGACTGTTCATTGGTTTTGAAAGGTACAAGTTCACTTTTCACATTCAGGTGGTTCGGTTTACTTGTTCGAAGTGCATAAGTTGTTTTATGTTGAGGAAAAACTAGTTTTGATAAGGTATTTCTAAGATAAATTTCACAACTATAAAGAGAACGGCAATAATACTTTCAAAATGTAATTTGAAAGATGTCTAGACATGGTTCCTTGAGATGTTTTTCTGCATTGATGTAACATGGCACGACTTCCTAATTCTTGAATATTATGTAAGGCCTCTCATTGTTGGAAGAATTGTGTACCCGCAGTTCTCATTCCAGCAGTTGGTCGCTTTGTTTAGTCAAATCAAATTAAAATTCCTCAAAACAACTTTGCATCTTTTGCCAAGTCTCTTTACAGAAGTCCTTTCCTAATTAGGACATGACAAACCATTGCGATAAATGAAAAGACACTGATTGTCAGTTCAATACCAACTTTGGGTGATTTGGTGAAATTACAGCACAAGAAAATGTTAATTATCATACAAACTGATCTATGTTACATCTGAGAACTGGAATTCAAATAGAAGAGTTGTGTCTCTTTTCCTTTATCAACTGCTGCAATCACAGGACAGGAAGTGACATCAATGGAGCAGAACGGCAAGGACACATTTGAAGCTGAGAAAGAGCAAATGAATGGTCAAAGCGAAGAAGTACCTCAAGAGACGACGAAACCTGAAGAGACGGCGAATATAAGAGAGAATAAGAAAGAAGAGGAAATAAGTGTGAATAAAGCAGATGAGAATGAAGGGGAAGAAGAGGAAGAAAACGAGGAAGAGGAGCCTGATGTCCAGCCTTCGGTTGAGATGTCAGGCCAAGAGTACGAGAAGGATAAAAACAACCGGCCTGTTTGCAGGTACAACACTGTCTGCTACAGGAAGATTAAGAAAGGAAACACAATGCAGAGAATAGATGAGTTTGAGTCCATTCTGAATGTATAACAGTGGTGAATGTCGTCAGAGACATGCGTAAGAACTGAGTGCCATCATCATGTATGTTTTCATGTGGTTGTTAAACTTCTTCATAGTTAAAAGAACAGTATTTTATGAGTTTATTTTCGGTTTCTTTGTAGAAATCAGTAGTTATCTTTAAAGCATCAAGAAAGCAGACTAGTCTCTGATCAAGTTTAAGTTAACCCTCATCTGGCAGTGAGCCGGAAAAACATTTATTTGTCTGCAAATTAGATTTTTCATTCATGAATGCTCCTCCAAATAACATGTGGTCTCTCACTGATGCAGGCCT
Organism: Scardinius erythrophthalmus; assembly: GCF_964197995.2. NCBI lineage: Eukaryota > Metazoa > Chordata > Actinopteri > Cypriniformes > Leuciscidae > Scardinius > Scardinius erythrophthalmus. The sequence continues at coordinate 34,424,418 of NC_138232.1, read as the reverse complement.
GAAATATATTGTGAAAGTATGTGAACTCAACATGAATGAATTACTGGAAGAGCTTATAGTTACGGTAAAGCAGTATGGAGGACATTATTATATTTCTGTTTAAAATGTCAAAAAAGGTTTTGTAATGTAAACTTTCTAAGGTTGTGATTATGGATATAGCTTTGTAAATGGTGCTCCCACCTTTTAAAATACAACACATAATAGTCATTTCAGCATTTTATCTTTTCCCTATTTAGATGTGTATATGTAATACATGCATGTAAGCAATCTGTGATGATATTTTTGGACAAATAGTTTTCATTGTTTTCTATTATGTTACTGGATATCTACCATCACTGTAAAAAAAAAGTTGCTGCCTTAAATTTTTAAGTACAATCAACTTATATGGATGTTTAAGTCATATCCACTTACATTACATTAAACTGACTTTAAAAAATGAGTTGAATCTTGTATAACTTTTACAAGCCCCCCCCCACCACCACCACCACCACCAAAAAAGTTGTTTGTAATAACAAGCAATGTAAAAACATATGTTGTCATAACTTATTATAGATATTAAATTTGAATGTATTTATATAATATAATATAATATAATATAATATAATATAATATAATATAATATAATATCATTTAATATAATTTAATATAATATCATATTATATAATATTTCTTATCCACTAGATGGCAACATTGTTTTGTCTTGTTATAAAGGTAAGGACAGAGGTTTGCATGACCTGCCTCTACTTTTACAAACTACATTTGTTAATGGGTCTTCATTGGAATTTTGAACATTATATGTGAAGTCTAAGTAAAATCCTGATTGTTTTGGGTCCTGTTATGCATATTTGTATAGAATTGAAACATTCATCAACTGAAGAAAATACACGGTCATGGATTACATGTAACAAATAATCTTGACAACCCTTCATAAACCAATCTAATATACAACCACAATAAAATGACAACCTAATAAAATCAAACTTCGACCACCTCAATTAGCATGAAGAAAGGAGACCAACAAATTGTTTACCTTTATTTAACTAATCATTTTTATGTGGCATCTAATGTAAGTATAATCAATGTAATGAGATATTTACTGCAGTGATTAGTTTCATTTGGGTGTTTATGACCCGACGGACTCTTTTATTTATGTCTCTGTGTTTCTGGCCCCTCTCTAATTGCTCATTGGGAGTCTGTGTGGGTTTGGTGTTGTTTCGTCTGTTAGCTCTAGAAATGCTTGAACTTTACAATACAAATCTCAGTAATTGCTTTTTATTTGAAGGCAGTTTATGAATATCACCTCCATTCCTCCAAGCACATTACCTGCTGCTGCCTGGTCGTAATGTATTACAGGTTACTTTAATGTTTTCAGAATTCTGCTGTAGGTTTATTTAGGCAAAACGAGACAGGGCTTTTGGCCTGGCTTGTTCAAGTCAGGTCCGGGCCTCATTTGAATGGTGACAAATGTCACGCTGCCATGGCAACGGGAGGTTTGTGACTGTTGTGGTGCACCGTCCCTGGGCTGGGGGTCGGAAGGCACTTCCTGGGCAACACACGTCCCCTGTGGTTTAGGGTCGTAATTGACCTTTCCTGACAGAGCGGTGCGGCTTTTCATTCTCCCTCGCTCCATCACTTTTCTACTGTTTCCTCTTTCTTTCTTTCTTTCTGTTTTTGTCGCTCTCACTCTTTCTGTCCCCCCAGAAAGCAGGTTGCATCACGGTGGGCTGAAATGCCACTCTTGGCCCGGGGCTTTTACGCAGCTCTTTCTGACTTCCTCTGGCTCTCTTTGCCTGTTTGAGGCATGTTTACGCAATAACGACCATGCGCTTGTCTGCTAGTTTTAGAGGTACTGGAGGTTGTTGTTTTTTATCAACTTTCCTCCTTTTTGAAGGAAAATAAAATATTAGACCGGTTTCAGTCTGGTTTTAGAGCACAGCCTGCTCTTTTGAAAGCGTTGAATGATCTGTTAGTAAATGTTGATGCAGGTAAATGTGTCGTTCTGGTTCTTTTGGACCTTAGTTCAGCCTTCGACACAATTCTTTTTGAAACATTGTGAGCAGTATGTTGGCATTAGAGCAGGGGTGTCAAACTCATTTTCACTGAGGGCCACTTCAGCATTATGGCTGCCCTCAAAGGGCCAGTTGTAACTGTAAGACTTTTAAAATGTTAATATATTGTCTGTTTATTTGATTGTTACTTATTTAAGTTACAAATATTGTATATGCATTTGCAGGGGTGTTTCTAGGTTTTAAAAACATAAGGGGATGAGCCAGAAACATGAGGGGCTGGGTAATAATGATTTGATACAGAGAATAATGTATTATTGTATTTATGCAGGGGTAAACTGGCTCAAAAATTCAGCCCTGGCACTATAGCCACACCAGTCCACATTACCACACAGACACACTCATTCAAATGTAAGGTAGTTAGGGGGGTTCAGGGACATGGTCCCCTGAGAAAATTTGGATTTCTCTGACCTACATATGTGCATTTTAAGGTGTTTAAAGGCCAAAAATTTGGATAACAATAGCTTTAAAAGCATGTCAGTGGGCATTAGCATAAATTATTTGTCAAGATAACAGATTCTTAAAAATGAGAATGAGGATAAATATTGCAATGAATGATCCACACTACAAAATGGAAATGCAGAATGTTTCTGCTTATTGTTGACAATACACAATCACATATTCCAAACAAGAATGGCTTTAAATAAGAAATCTTTCAAGGATTATTTTGCATAGATGTTACATTTCAATCAAAACCCAGTGCAATCTTTTTGTGTCCAGAGGCAAATTTGCACTTTATATTACCATTATAGATTGGTTTCAGCTACTTGTTTCTTTCCTGAGTTAATCAATGTTTTTGGCACTAATCAGTTTAAAGTTCAATTGTTCACTCATAAAGACAGTCACTTGTCGCCACCTACTGGCTAAATGATGCAAGTGGCACAAACACAGACAAGCGGAGTGATACAAATGGTGAATAATACTGGTACATATTATATTAAATATTATGTAATATATTTAATATATTTAAATAAATATATTATTATATTAAAATAATATAAAATATCAATATATTATTCTTCAATCAGTTCTATGCAGCAGAATCAGATTTAACAGATTTATTTTTTGACCAATTGTCAAAATAAAGTTTAGTCCTACAAAGATATTTTATCAGAGCATGAGCAGAGCAGGGAGAACGAGAGGATCGTGATTCGTGTAATTTTACCAGTGTTGCCCAGCACGGAAATACACACCATTACAGCACAGTAGTGCTATTGCAAAAAGAAACAAGTCCAGATAAATTTCATGTTGGCACGTTTTTTTTTTGCGGACTTTGCCTTTCCGGTGAGCGTGAGCAGAGCTCGCAACACACACACACACACACAAACGGAGGACGTTGCTTGCGGAACATTGAGCAGAACGCGCTGTGAACACGGAGCGGAGAGCACAGCGCACACACACAGCGGAACGCGCTTAGAAGTTATGCATCTTCGGAAGCGGACTCGCACGCAAAGTCATAAAACACGCTGAGCCAGAGTCAAACCATCGCCGAACACGGAGGATCGCGGCGGCTTTTTAGTATCTTTCAGCCAAAAAACGAAAATGTTATTTTCGGCCGAAAATTTTCGGCAGCCTAAATTTCGTTGCATCCCTAATTTTAAGACACCCATATGCTCTCGCGGGCCATATAAAATAATGTGGCGGGCCGGATTTGGCCCGCGGGCCTTGAGTTTGACACATGTGCATTAGAGGATCAGCTTTAAATAGGTTTTCATCCTATCTTAAGTAGAGAAATTTTTCAGCATTGAAAACTTCTCCTCCTCCTTTTCTCCAGCTTGTACATGTGATGTGCCGCAGGGTTGTATTTTAGGCCCTGTTTTGTTCTCCCATTAGTCAATATTTTTCGAAAGCATGAGATTTCATATCATTGTTATGCAGATGACATATTAAGCTTTAATTTACAGAACATGTCCCTCAGTTGTTGGTCGACTGTTTAAAGTCGAACTGAAATCAAAATTGACTTTTTTTACTTTGTTCGCGCATATTACTAGTCTTGTGGTGAACAATTAATCCGTGCAAGTTAATACACAGAAAAAAATTGTTTGCCGTCATAATCTTTAATCAAAGTCTGTAAAGTTACTTCCGGTCTGGAATGGCTTTCTTCTCTGATGAGGTTTGACGGCTTGGTTTGGGAAACGCTTAACCACTCCCCTAAAACCGTTAAGGCTGATTTATACTTCTGCGTCGGACCTACGCCGGAGCCTCTACGCTATAGGCAACCATCATTTATACTTCTGCGTCATTGTCCGCGTTCACGCGCGCAGAGTGAGCATGTGGAACCCAAGGGAGTGGTCCTAGCAGACCAATCACAGCGCTTGCGTCCACGTAGAGTTGATGGAGAGGTGCACGTCAGGGTACGCCGAAGGGTACGCGCGCTACACACAGCCTACGACGTAGCTACGGCGTAAGTTCGACGCATAAGTATAAATTGGGCTTTAAGCCTGTTTTATACTTCTGCGTCGGACCTACGCCGAAGCCTCTACGCTGTAGGCAATGCGTTGGTTTTCATTTATACTTCTGCGTCGTTTTCCGCGTTGACGCGCAATTACACATGCAGAGGGAGCATGTGAAACCCGAGGGAGGGGTCCTAGCAGACCAATCACAGCGCTTGTGTCCGCGTAGAGTTGACGCGTTGTTACATTTTTGGAGAGGTGCACGTCAGGGTACGCCGGAGGGTACGCGCGCTACACACATCCTACGACGTAGCTACGGCGTGAGTTCGACGCATACGTATAAAACAGGCTTTAGTCTGTTATGAGCAGAGATGGAGAGGATGAGCACTAGAGTAAAACTCTGCCCTCTGTTCAATATTCCTTTTCACTGGGAACTACGTCACAACACTGGAGAAAAGTCGTTTGCAACTTCCGGTTCACGCGGACTTTAAGAGATTTTAAAAACTACTCCGAAAGTTTTCGTTTTTGGTCCATCTGAACGTACCAATATTCTTTCTGAAAGTCATGGCCCCATAATCAGCACTGTATGTTCTCAAGCAAGAAATGTTGGAGTCATCTTTGACTCAACACTCAAAATTACACAAATAAATTCAGTTGTTAAATCTGCTTTTTTTCAGCTTAGGGCGACTGCCAAAATGAAATCTTTCTTTCCATTCAAGGACTTAAAAACTGTTCATCGAGACTGGACTATTGCAATTCATTCTATTTAGGGGTATCTCAACCTTGTCTTTCTTGTCTCCAGTTGGTCCAAAATACAGCCAGACTTTTAACGGGTCCTAGAAAGAGGGAAAGTATTACACATGTATTAACTAGTTTGCATTGGCTCCCCGTTGATATCGAATCCAGTTAAAGACTTTATTATTTGTATGTAGGTCCTTGAATGGATTGGCACCACATTATATATCTGATCTCCTTTCTTTCTATCAGACCAATAGGTCTTTACCTGTTTCTGTCTGTCCTCTTCTAGGTTTTTAAAATCTTCGCTAATGACGCATCTTTTTACATTGGCTTATGGGTTAGAGTAGAGATCCGGTATGATCATATTATTGGGATTATTTTTATTGTTTGTTGCCTAATTTTTATTACTGTTGTATATTTGTGATTGTCTTGTTTTGTGTTATCTGTTTTTATTGCTATTACTCTATTTACTTGCTTGCTGCACATTGGTTGGCCTTGCCTTCATTAAATGTGCAATCTAAACTAAACTGAACTTTTATTTTATATTGAAGTATGGGTTACAACATATTCTCTCTGAAACAGTTGAATACTTGGACAGTGAAGCCACACTAAAATGTAATTGAATTATATAACAAAGCATCAGACCAAGTGGCATTTTGTTTAGGGACACACAGCACAAACACTCTTAACAAGCAAAACATTTTAAAAATGGCTTAGGTGTTGATGCTAAAAATACTGTCCAATGAAAGTAAAACATTTTTTTTTGTTGTTTTTTTTTGGCCACGTGAATGGACTTTCTGGTCACATTTATATTGTGATCAGGGTTATTATCATTAATGAAAACTAAAAAAAAAAAAAAAAACAAAAAAAATTGTTGCTTGAAACATAAACATTAATTGAAACTCAGCTAATTGTCAAAGCAAAATTTCTCATAAATATTAATAAAAAACTATATACATATTTTTTAAAACAACTAATAAAATGGCAAAACACACAACAAAATTACTTACATTTAAAAATATATATATTTAAAAATAAAATCTAATTAAAAATGATAATTTTACATAAATGATACCAAAATAACCTTGATTGTGATGAAATATGACTGCTTTGTTAGGAAAGTGGTTTACAAATGGGGGTCCATGGAAAAGACAATTTAGAGGTAAAACAAATAGTTTCTAAATAAATAAATAAATGAGCTAACATTTACAGATTTTGATATTATTTAAATTTGAAAAGAGTCATGCTACTTGCTAAAGACAAGTCGGAAATCATATACAAATTAATCACAAATAATTTTACTGTTTTCAGGTTTATATAAAACGTACTAGAAATAATAAATATTTATATTTAAAAAATGTCTATATTGCTTTTTTTAACACATATTTGACACATATTAAAACAGTATAAATATGATTTTATAAATGAAAATATTTGGGGGTTTCTGTGTGTTTTAATCGTCTAAAAGTGTCCAAATATTTTTGTGGACATTATATTAATGAGATGTGTGTAAAAACAATTCTTGTAACAGTACAGTAAAACCGTGCTTCTTATTTCATGTGCAAATTAATCCACAGATGCTGCCATGTTCAACATCTTCATTCTAAACAGATCTGTGAACGCTGTACAGAATAAATGATGATTTGAGAGCGAGAGGTGGCCTCGGAAGCGTGAGTCATCCGTCAGTGTTTGTGTGCTGTGAGAGCGGCCCACTGTGGCCTGACTCTACGGCACACATTCATGAACCCCCTCACGCCATGATTGCTCTACAATGACAGCTTTGTGAAGGATGGAAGAGAGCTGCTGTGGAAAATATTCAAGACACTGAGAGAAAGAGAGAGACAATGAAAGAGAAAGAAGAGCTATCAAAGTGTTTCGTTCACAAAGCCTGCGAGTGTTCTGGCTCCGTTGGAAACTTTCAGCCGTTCAGCTGAGTTTCAAGGGGGTGGGGGACAAATAGAAAGCTTGCGTCTTGTGGTAAACATGGGGTGGGGTCAGGAGGGGTCATTTTTCTCTGTGCATTCACTGGGTGGGTGTGATGGGTTACTGGAGGCCTGTTCCGCTGTCCATTCTCTCCTCAGGTCAGATCCAGAGACCAGTGGCGTCACAGCGGCTCACAACGGACATGCCATGACAGAACACAGGAACTGATGACGTCTCCGATCCTTTAGGGGAGATTCTGGGTGAAATGGCCGCCTGGAAATACTCATTTCTTTGCATGGGGGGTTGTATCCTGCAGTTGAAAAAACACTATAATTCACGAAACAAAATGGCAGTAAAACCAATCATTTCTGAAAGACTCATATGCCATATTACTGTAAGCTTCACATTGTCACGGGATGGTAATAGAAGATTTAAAATAAAATGTAAAAAAAATTAAGAAAAATTGTTTAATTTAATTTTGTTATTAATAATTCTAATATTTTGTTAAAATAATAATGATAAATTATTCTATTCTATTATATTAAGAATAAGAAATAGAGGAAAATGCCAGAGACAGACAGACAGACAGACAGACAGACAGTCTATTTATAATAAGGACCAAAGTATATATAATATATATATATATACTACTGAAGGCACTCGTTATTAAAGATTTTAAGAGCTCTATAAAAACTCCATAGTAACCATCTTTGACAACTACCAACCACCTAGTAACACCATAGCAACTACCAAAAATACCTTAGCAACCACCCTGAACAACCTAGTAACATCTAGAAAGGCTCTAGTAACCACCAAAAATACCCTAGCAACCACCCAGAACACCCTAGCAACTGCAAAGCAACCACCCAGAACACCTAGCAACTGCCTAGCAACCACCCAGAATGCCCTAGCAACTGCCTAGCAACACCCTAGCATCCACCCAGAATAAATGTAAATGTCTTTAACATTTACACAAAATGTTATAGACCACTTGCATAATAAAGATAAATATACAAATATTTTAGGAATCTGTCAAAAACTTTGACCGTAAAAAACTTTCAAATGAAAAATTGTATTGTCATTTATTAGGCAAATAACAAACAAGGTTTCACACCTGTAATTTTGATTCGGATCAAACTGAAAAGTCCGAAAATCCGGACCAAACAAGGTAGGTGTGAAAGGGCCCTAAAACAACTAAATAGTCTCTATTCACACAAAATAACCAAAAAACGTCCTTTGGCCTTGATAACAGCTTGCATTCTTGCTGGCATTGTTTTTATGTACAGTACTTTTCCACAGTCTCTTGTTATCAACTTCCAAACAGTTTCTAGTTGTTCCCAATTGCTTTTGATGAAAATTTTGTGCTATCTATCTTTGAATCCACTAAATCCCAATTTTGTTCAATAGGATTCAAGTCCAGACTTCGACTTGGCCAACTGTGACTAAAGAGCTTACACATACTGGTGGATTAACCATTACAGAAACATAAAAAATGAATTTGGTAATCAGCAGCTATGGCACAAACCTTATGTTTTTTTGTTGCTTTTTACAGCTTGATTTCACCATAAACAAAAACTAAATGAAAGTAGAATTTTCACTAAGGATAAAACTAAAAACATTTTGTTCATCAGTGTTTAATTTAGTTTACTTACTATAAGCAAAGACAACATCGAAAGACCTTAATGTTTATTGTGATGTATTTTTAAAATATGCATCATATTTTCTGTTATGTACTTTTAAAAAAACACCAGAAAAATGAATAAAATCCACAATAATTTCTGTGGTCAGTATGTGTTCTGCACATCAACTCTGGTGTCAAGCGAGAGAGAATAAAATACTATTTAAACAAAATTGCTTAAATTTTTTCAATGGAGGAGTGTTATATGCTTTTGGACAAAACCGAAAACCATGATTAGATTAGACCAAAACAAAAATGCACTTTTTTCAGAGTAGTGCCTTCACAATTAAACTGCCTTTAAAGAGTGGCTTTTTATTTGATATGATTTTCCATACTATTGCAAAGGTGTGAGAAACAAAGATAGAGAGATATATACATACATATAAAAGAGAGATAGCGCAGGGGGAAGGGAATTAGAAAGGGTGACCCAAGGGTAGTGGAGGTCACAAGAGGTTTTCCTGATGAGTGGTCCTTTGGGGTCTCTGTTTGCTATGAGTGACAGGCATCCATTGTGATGCCTGTGAACTGGTGCACTCTGGTTTATATCCATTCTTATCACCAAACCAGGGACGGTCTGAAGAGATGGTTGCCCGCAATGCACAGAATGAGGATGGCTTCCCACCACAAATGACCACGAGCCGTTTGTCTCCATGCAGGAGGGAGAGGTTGAGCGGAGAGGAAGTGCGATTGTACTGGCCACACAATGCACAGGTGTTTGATAACTGGCCAGACGTGGGGGCTGGGAAGAGTTTATGCAGGGAGCAAGTCGGGTTTCCCAAAGGACGGCATTTTAATTTCTAATTCATTAATCTCCCCCGTGCAGCCATCCTGCTTTATGGAAAACGAAAGACCAGTATAAGATTCACCTGACTGGCTCAAGTCAAGGTCACATGGTATGAAATCAAAGATATACTATGGAGCCTCATTCTCAGAGAGAGAGAGAGAGAGCGTGGACCAAATGTCCTCACAAAAATAGTCAAGTCTATAATCAGTCTGCATGTGGGAGATAAATAAACATACAAAATAATATTGATGAAATGAAAGCAGGAATTCAGGCGTTTGAAAATTTTGCTAGCTAAGCTACAAAAGAACTCTTGAATCTTTTTCATGTGTGATAAGGTGTGTTTTGTTCAAAATGCTCCACAAAAAGGTATATGGAAACTTTATATTGCTATTTACAGTAGCCTAATGCTGAGGAAATAAAGTTATAATATAACATTATCCGTCAAGTAAAGTCAAACACCTCTAGAAAAAATAAAACAGTGTGTGTTTATCCTAATCACTTTAGTGAATGATGTTTTATTAAAGTCCCCCTGTAGTCAATAATTTTATCCCTTAAAACTCATATTTGATCACCAAAATGACATATTTAAAAAAATGTCTTCATGTCTTAAAGGGGTCATATAATAGTACATGCACTTTTACAAGTTGATTGTACTGAAATGTGTGTTGGCAGTGCCTGTACACAACCATCATAAAATGATAAAAATCCATCCAGTGTTTTTTTTTTTTTAATCTTCTTATATGTTTCCTCCTGTCTCAAATCAAGCTGTTCGATATTGTGACGTCACAAAATCGACGCCCCTCCCACGATGGCTGATTGACAGCAGCGTTTCAAACACAGACCCGCCCTCGCGCCCTCGTGAGCGAGCTGTCAATCATATCACGCGCCGACCGGCGCGTTCATTGTTGATAGCTGGAGTGCTGAGTAGAATGGCATCTAACGATTGTGGTGTTCTGTTCTTGGGTATAATAACGAACACAGCAGTCATATTGATGATGTTCCTAAATCCGTACAGCTGAAGACGCAGTGGCTGAGTTTGTTTTCGAAGGGAATATTCCCCACGATCAACGTCAATGCTGTCATGTTTGCGCGAATCATTTCACCAGACTGCTTTATAAACGAGGGTCAGTATAAAGCTGTTTTTGCTAAGAAGCTGCTCCTGAAAAAATAATCACTGCCAACTATTTGTGTTCCTGCTGCACCTCCAGAAGAACAAGTGAGTGTAACGTTTTATTGACCTTTATATTAATCTTTATATTAATCTTTGCAAATAGCTTGCACGCTTCACGATGATGTGGCTATTTGTACACTCAGGGTACATTATGACATGTTTTTTATGTATGACGTTATCAATATAATTCATAATCCCACGTTTATAATGAAGGACGCGTTATGGTTATTGTCAGAGAATGTCCAGACGGGCTCTGGTTATTGTGTTATTGTGTTACAAACGGTGTACGCACAGAACAGAGGGCAGGGTGAGCAAATCTCATTATCATTTAAAGACACGTGCACTTAAACGGCGTGCTGAAAACAAAGTTGTTTTTGACCAGGTAAAATGAGTGTTTTCTTACAATACTAATGAGAATTTTTAATTAAAGTATATTACAAACTTTTAATTTAGACCCTAAAGAATCATATTAGCTTGTACAAAAATGACATTATATGACCCCTTTAAAATAGCTCGAATGTATCTCTACACCTTTGCCTCATTTAGTACACGGTATGTATACACACGGTCATAGTATATTCTATGAATATGCAAATTAGCACCGCCTCCACTCACTTGCACCAGCTCAGAGATCCACTGGTTGATGATCACACTTTGATGTAATTGTTTACATGGTAGTTTGTGACATCAGAAACACCAGCGATTTCAAACTGTGTTTTTGAGACTGGTTCACTGCAGTTTTAAGGAGAAAATACTCAGCAATGGTGTTGACTTGTGAATTTGCACATGGTTTGTCTTAAAGCACATTAAAAACACCACATAGACATATAAACAACATTAAAAGCTTGATTTTCACCACAGGGGGACAAAGTTTGGGAGGAGCACGTTTAGAAAATCTACCCGATCAGCGCGAGAGAAAGTTAAATATAGAGCCGACTTACTTCTGTTTCTAGACAGTTTTTCCAGCATTCCTCCTCCACACCAACTGTTCACTCTTGATTATTCCTATCTCAGCCAGGGATATCTGGGTTCGGGCCCAATTCAGAGATCGGAACCCTCTCCTCGGACAGCACGCAAAATACGCATATTTTATACTATATCTGATATAAGTGTTAACTCGTGAATTTACTTTGGAACAGCTCCAATTGAATGGCTGCATTGGAATATGCCCACATATAGCCTACTGTAGGTTTATTAGGTGAAAAACAGTAGGCCTGTGTGAAAAGAGTGTGAGTGTGTCCCTCAGTACTTTTCGTTATGTAAAGGCCCATTCACACCAAAAAAAAAAATATATATATATATATATAGGAAATATAGCTATAACAATCACTATATTAGTGCTCACCAATGGCGTCAATTCACCAAAAGTTGGGAATATGGCTGCATATTCCAATGCATATTCCAATGCAGCCATTCAATTGGAGCTGTTCCAAAGTAAATTCAGGAGTTAATACTTATATCAGATATAGTAACAAATATGCGTATTTTGTGTGCTGTCCGAGGAGAGTGTTCCGATCTCTGAATTTGGCCCGAACCCAGATATCCCTGGCTGAGATAGGAATAATCAAGAGTGAGCAGTTGGTGTGGAGGAGGAATGGTGGAAAAACTGTCTAGAAACAGAGGTAAGTCGGCTCTATATTTAACTTTCTCTCGCGCTGATCGGGTAGATTTTCTAAACGTGCTCCTCCCGAACTTTGTTGAACTCTGTCAGACTCTGATAACGTCGTCCAATCTGACTCCTTCAACGTGACGGTCCCACTTTCATGAAGCTACTTCACACCACATTTTCCAGCACTTCAAAGCTCAAAAGTCTAAATATATTATCCAATGTAAATGTTATTTTTAATGTTAACTTTTTTGTTTTGTTCATCCTTCAAAGATCAATGCTGAAGCTGCGGCTGCAATCGGTCACTTGTTAACATATTTACTATTTTCGACATGGTGAATGGAATATAGTGCACTGTAGGGGATAGGGAGTGATTCAGACAGTGTAAATATGCTTTCCATTGGGGTGAAAAAGTTTGAATTCACGTTTGTGTCACGCGAACCGCCGCAGCGCGCACACAGTCTGCTCTGGTCCAGAGACACGACAGCACAGAGCGGATCATATGCGAGAGTTGGACCCATTTCTGCACAGAATGCTAGATATTAAAGCGAAATGGAGGATGAGGAGAAACGGTTAGAGATTAGGAGGAAACTGTGGCTTTACCGATCTCAATGGCTCTGGCCGAGCTGTGATATTAACGAAACACTATTGGCTATTTTGAAAAGGGGGAGGAGCTGTTTGATAAGTCCCACCCTGTCTTCCTGTTTCAGTGGAAATTACATCAACACAATTCAAGGCACTCTAGTGGCCCATTAAAGCAAGATTGATTCTGATTGGCTTATGGATTCTGTTCATCAGCTGGAAAAATTCGCTCTGAAAGTGATTCAAACGATATCATTCCTCTGTGATGTTATTATCGTTATAGTAGTGGTTTGGACTCTTCTATTCTTTTAAATTTAGAAGGACTTTTTATAGTCCCTATGAAATCAAAATGCGTAAAATGTTTTTTTTTTTTTTTTTCTAAATACAGGTGCCCTCATAATCTTTAATCAAAAGAACTTCCCCTCCCCCTTGCAGTAGGCTCATTTCCATTACAGATTTGCGCAAAGCTTTTTTCTAAATGTCGACAAAAAACTATTGCGAAATGACGCGTTTTCATTAACCGATGTTATGCGACTAAAACTTTTTTCTTCTCGCAATAAGTCATTCCAAAAATCATGGCAACGGACGTTGGTAGGTTTATGTATCCCAGTCACACTGGCCATTATTATTAATAGAAGGAGACGTATGTGTTATCCAATCATTAATGGCAAGGAAAGACCCTTATACTTGAGAGCGGCACATATGAGGTGTTTCTGGGTGTTTCTCCCTCATATCTGCTTCGAGGTCTTGATTGTGGCATTTTAGAAAGGCAGGTTTAAGTCTAAGGCAGGTTTAGAATCCAGTATTCATGTAATTATTTTGTCTTTTATGAATTTAATAAAGAACTCTGTCTCGTATTCTGTCAAAACATTCCGCGTCATCTATGTCAGGTGACCTGTAAATGCGCAAAAACTGTTTCCATTGCAGTTTTGCGAAATATTTCTTTTTCGAATTGCCTGAAAAACCACCTCACGTGAGCGTAAAAACTTTTTTGCGATAAATGGGAGTTTTTGCGAAATTGACGTGTTTCCATTGGGCGTATTTTCAATTCGCAATTTCAATTTGCGCAATTTGAAAGGTAATGGAAACGTGGCTAGTGACTTCTCTTCTCTAATGACGTGTGCAATGTCGTGAGGGAGGGACAACCTGTCACTCACATGACATCACAGCAAATAGTCAACACAATGATACAATGATTAGATCAATTCCTGGTGGACAAAATCGAGTCTCGTCCTACATTTTTTCTTATTCGAGGTGATGTTTCACTCAGTACGTCACAATAGGGAAGAAAAGACTATCGCAACTTCGAAAAACAAAACCTTTATCGTTCTAGTTATCGTCCTCTGTGTGAATGTCCCTTGCCCTTTATCTTTCAGCCTTAATGGTTCTCAAGAGTAGATTCTCTCTCTTTTTCGCACACAATTGTTATATTATCCACACCTTTGTGGGTGTATAATAATTCCTATTTGGGATAGAAATCATGACAATATTCCAGTGGTGTTCCCACTGCTGTCTGAGGGACTGTAGACTATTGCCTGGAGGCAGAGAAATGGTCAGTGAAAATGGTAACAAAAGAGACGCTAAAACACAGAGAGCCTACTGTTTATAGTCACTTTCCCCACACACAGAGAAACAAACTAAACAAGAGAGACTCAGGAGACAGACAAAAGAATCAGCTCAAGGAATGGTGGGAATTTTATTCTGCTGAAGACTTGAAGGATGGGAATAGCGATTTCTCATGCATGTGCTAAAGAAGAATGAAGCAGCAATTATTAAATGATTAAATCCGACTGTGGAGGTCCACCTCACGTGAGGGCCCACTGGTCCACCGTGCTGCTGCTGGATTCAGCGTTTCTTCATTCATACACACTTCTCAGTAACTTCTCTGTTCTATCTGCTCCCGGACAATGCAGCCTACATCACAAAAGCAATCTGATCATTGTCAAATCAAGCGTTAATCATTACTTCACCATCCACCTTGCTGTTTTCATAATTTTGGCTGACGGGCGAACCCGACGAATGATCCGGCCCAGGATTACAGATGACTCTCAGTTGATTGGGAACTGTACTTCAATGGTCAATGTTCCGCTCTTAAGATAAATCCCACCATTCCCTCAGCATCATTCGTCTCACATTCTCTAATTAGTTTTCGATGTGCTAGAAGAAGATGGATTATCATCAAATATCTCTCCTCAAAAATTACAATATGATTTAAATTAAACAAGCCTCTGTCTTTGACAAAGAGAAAAGATTCATGTTAGACTCTGTATTTTCTCAGTGTGCTGCAATATAAATAACATCCTAACATTTCGACATTCTAAACTGCAGGTCAATTTGGTGATTGTATATATTGTTGTAGATTTTTTGGTGATTTTGATGTTTTATTTTATATTATTACATTACAACCTCATTGATAGAATTGTGAAAAATGATCTTTGTGACAAGACAGGTATCTTGTTTGAGCATCTACATTAGATCCTACACTGATTAGAACCTGTGTCCTGACCATAGTTTCAGTAATGACCCATTGTCTGCTGCTCTGGGACGGTGGGTGGCATCATATCTTCAGCAGCCTCAGCTGGGTACTAATGGTATTTGGCACTTTTTTTATTTTTAGAAAATAAAGTCTCCTAAAATACTGTAACATGGCTGTTTCAATAAAGACAGGGCATTGGATTCAGATGCAGTTTGACCTTTACTAAACAAAACAAAAGAAACTAAACTTAAACAAATGTGCACAGTACATCCAAGTAGGACAATACCAGACTGGGGTCTGCGTCCGAAATCGCATACTTTCTGGAGTAGGTGCGTATTTTGAATAAGTTATTACTTCACAACTCCTAAATAGTATGCTCTAGTATGAGTGTGTGTATAATGTAACCTGGACGTACTACATTCGCCATGTTGTCATTATCATGTGACCTACCAGTGTCAGTTACGTCGTTTATAAACCCGTGGCCTCATGGGATAGTAAAGTGTCCATTGTATGCACACTTTAGAGTCTCGCCGGAAGAAGCAGGTCATTCGGGTTCTTCCTACTCTTTTATGAGTACTGTGAAAACATACTTCTTTTGTCTCATGCTGTTTTCGCCTACTATATAGTAGGGAAGTATGCAATTTCAAATGCCGCCTGGGGTTTAAATACTGGTAAATGAGGGCTGAGGAACAACAGATAAGAACTAATCAGGGTAACTATGGAGACTAAACATGGGACAAAGCAAACAGGAACTGAACACAGGAAGAGAACAGAAACAATAGGAACAGAAAAACACTTCAACATAAAAGTCCTTAAACACAAGACAGGGGAATACAGGCTGGAATCATGACACTTTTCACATTCTCACTATTTAATTTGTCCTCTAACAACAAACATCAAAGAATTAAATAATATTTTAATACTTTCTGCATGATTAGAAACCATGATTAGAAATTACACAAAAAATCTTCATTTTAAACTTTTTCTTAATTTTTCTTGGGTTCAGCATTGTCATGTTTATATCTGTTGTCTTTCTGGCAAACAAAGTACACTAACTGTAAAATATATTGTGTTGGAAATGACGATACAGCTAAATATTTCAGGGGGAAAAAGGACATATTTTAAAAATGATGATCATTTTTACACAAAATAAAAAAGGAGATCAGATAATTAAAATAATTACTTAGGTTCATTAAACTCTTTGTTTACATTTTTGAATGTAATCATTCATATTTTTTTAAAGAATTTTTACATAAAAGCCATTTGTGATGTAAAATGAAAATTAAAAAATGATTAAGGCATGATGAATTTTCCAATTGTTGTCCAAGAAGAAACACCAACTTACAGATTGTTACCCTTTAATTTGATCCTTTTTTTCCCTGTTTTATATGTATATTTATTTATGTTTTTGTGTAACTTTTTATAGGAGCACTTTAATATCACTTTCAATAGGTATTGCTAACATACAAAGAAATAAAATGCAGTTTAATTCAAAACGTTTTCCTTCCCAAATTTTCTCAGTGCACTAGCCTTTCTCCTCGATTCCTTCTTTGTCAGTTTTAGGGGACTATTTGTTTGCCGCTGCCCGTGATTGTTAAGGATGTGGTATTTACCATATTTACACACAACAGCACTCATCTCTGCTCGGGCCTCTGGGTGGCATTTAAACCCCTCGGTCCTTCAGTATTAAATCGTCCTCTGTCCTTCATGAAGGACCTGAGGGACGGACCCATCCTGGACCTCTCATTTCTCTGTCATTTTCCTCTTAATTACTTCATACATCCCTGTTTGTAATATCCACCGTATCCTCTGTTCTGCAAAAAGTGCAGTTTGTTAGGAAGTCGCTATTAGGATTTCACCATATAATAACAAGGAGTTTATTGAACCTATACCACTTGTTGTCTCCTCATCACACGATACACATGGCCAGACATCTTCATGATAATAACTCATCTCTTTCATAAGAGATCATTGGATGACTCAGATTAATCGTCGTTAACACCAAGAAGCCATTTTTTATCGTAAAACAGTGTGATCAGAATTGTTCCAATAGAACTTTGAACTCAGAGAACATGTGAAGTGATGCATGTGGCGGAGTTTTGTTTTAATGTCGTTGTTAGCAAAGGCTTGATAAAAACCCTTCATCCAGCATGTTTTGAGCAATACTCAAAAGCCGGCGAGAGAAAACAGGTGTAATAAGTCTCTTAAATGTGTGTATTTGAAGGTTGCTATGGCAGCTCCAGCTAACAGTCTTTTGTGCTCATAATTTTCTATAAAAGCACAGCCTAACAATTCTGGACTGAGGGGTAATTATTAAATGAATGAATGAATGACGTGTATGGTTTAGTTAA
This sequence comes from Scardinius erythrophthalmus, assembly GCF_964197995.2. Classification (NCBI taxonomy): domain Eukaryota; kingdom Metazoa; phylum Chordata; class Actinopteri; order Cypriniformes; family Leuciscidae; genus Scardinius; species Scardinius erythrophthalmus. The sequence goes on along the minus strand of NC_138232.1, from coordinate 34,406,650 downwards.
AATATATGCCGTGTATAATTAGACATAATTAAAGTATTTGTAGTTGTATTGTAGTATTGTAAAATATTGTAGTAGCCTATATTTTATGTGCTGTATGTGACGGTGACATAAATGTTATTTTTACCTATTAGTATTATTATTTATCAAATATAAAACAAAAAAAAGGAAAAAAAAGTCGGCACACCATGGCTCCATAAAATATTAAATATAAAAATATATTTTTTTGAAAAGGATAAATGCAGAATAACAGTTCTCAGTTACTGATGCTGTTATAGAAATGCACAGCATGCATTGTGTGTGTGTGTGTGTGTGTGTGTGTGTGTGTGTTGGGGGGGGGCAAATGTCCCCACAAAGATGGCAATATCCCCACAAAGATGGCAATATCCGAAATCCTTGCCCTTGTGGGGACATTTTTGGTCCTCATGAGAAAAACCACCTTATAAATATTTTTTTTTGAAAATGTAAAAATGCTGAAAGTTTTCTGTGATGGGTAGTTTAGGGGTAGGGTTATTTATGTAAAGGGATAAAATATACAGTTGGTCCAGTATAAAAATAATTATGTCTATGGAAAGTCCCCATAAAACATGAAAACACAGAGAGAGAGAGAGAGAGAGAGAGAGAGAGAGAGAGAGAGAGAGAGAGAGAGAGAGAGAGAGAGAGAGAGCACGCACACTTTAATTGGCCTTATGGGGGAGGTGATCTTGCACAGAGATCAGGTTAATGAGGATGTTAATATAGATGTAATGGACATTTCCCACAGGAAACAATGTGCTGTTGTTCTGGACATGAAAATTAAGGCATTGTGGGATTGTGGACGAGTCAATTAGAAGAATTTAAAACTGTACTTACATTCCCACATAATAAAAATGTGTCAATCATTTTCATCAGTTTGGCACAAACTTTTAGCGATTTAATATGTGTTTTCACATCATTTTATTTCAGTCAAAACTGTAAAATTAGAAAGACGTACTGCATTAAACATTTAAAGTAAAAAAAAAAACTTTGCCACTGAAAGCATAGAGGCTATTAACAAGTGTGCTCAAGAGCTGTTATCACAAGGATGAGAGATCTATTAGCAAGAGCTTGTTTGTGTAGATGCAGCTTTTCATTTGAAAGTGAAGACTGAGCAGCGCTAGATGGAAATGGATCAGGCAGGGTATAAGAGAAAGCATTAACACACAAAAAACTGATTTTAAGCATTATTTTGCTAGCTCTCATGGTGTTGTCAGGCAGACTTTTTATAATCAATTATCAGTTGTCATTCCAATCAGAATCTGTACAATGAATATTCATGGGAAATGCGACAGCACGGCCATGTAAAACGTTTCTTTGTGCTTGGAGCACTGCGGTCTTATTGTTGTATTCTTGGCCTTTCGCAGTACACCATGTAAGGAAATGTGCTCTGTAACTGATAGTGAGTTAGCACTCTTTCCTCCTAATCAGCCCCAAGCTCACCTCTTCCTACCAGGATATAATCCTGAGCAGCCCACCCCCAAATCCCCTTTATAAAACCTAATTAAATCATGCTAATGCCCATATTCCCTGGATATGACTGGCTTGGCAGATTTGAAACCAGCCAATTACGGGGTTAATCAGACCCTTGGTAATAAAGTTTCCCTCTCTCCTATACATTTGAAATGAAGCCAAAATCCTGAATTGAGAGAGAGAGAGAGAGAGAGAGAGAGAGAGAGAGAGAGAGAGAGAGAGAGAGAAGACAGATCAAGAATTTTATATGGCTGATTTGCAAATTTACGCAACCACCGTTGCCATTGAGGTGAACACCCCCCCCCCCCATATTTAGATCGGCCAATATGGGTTTTTCAAAGGTTGATGGTTTAAATTATTACACCTCCCTCCTTCTCATTACCCAAATAGGGGGTTAGATCCATGGTTGAATGTGTCCAAAATGTTACAGATTTGCAGAATTTGAAGTGCTTTGAAGTAAAGGGACAAAACAGTCTTGATTGGAAATCATGGGTTCAGGCCTCAAATGATTGCTGCATCAGAGCATTTCTGCTACTGTGTTATTATTTTTTTTATTGTTACATAGATATTCCTACAGATGCCTATCCAAAATTTGGGAAGAAGGATTTTTTTTAATGTAGGCTATATTCTTATCATTTCATATCTATCTGTTCTATGAGTTATGTGAGCATGCACAGATGACAAGTGACAAGTACAACTGCTGTTACCCTCCTCACACACACACACACACACACACACACACACACGCACACACACACACACACACACACACACACACACACACACACACACACACACGACAGATCCACTCACAGAAAGTGACAGATTGAGCGGAGAGCAGCTTCACATTTCTTCGCTTCTGATCTAAAGATGTCACTTACAGCCTAAAAAGAACAAGAAAAGTGACAGATTTATTCAAAAAAGACTTTTATTTTTCTGACATATTAGATCTATTTCTCAGAACAGACACCAGTAGATACAACAGTCCAGTTCCTGCAGATGTGAGCTGATCGAATGTGATGCTCTCAGCTTGAAGTCTATGGAAGTAAAATAATCTCAAATGTTTTTGAAACAAAAAGCCTGTTGAATTGCACTACTTGAAAAATAATAGGCATTGCATTACCCATGCTTGCATTTTAATGCATTGTATTTTTAGGGCTTGCATTTTTATGGGCTGAAATTCAACATGGTTGAATATTTAAGCTGTGAATATTTCAATTAAAAACATTTCAAACACATTTTCATTATTAAAAATTCCATAATCCATATTCACCTTTCATATTTCACTTCCAAAATATTCAAACTGTTTAAAAATACAACCTATAATATTCAACAGGCAATTTTCGGTCCATTTTATTTCGCTTCCACAAATTCGCTTCCACAAATTCAGTGGTTCAAATTCGACAGTAAATTCAACGGAACTGCAGGAAAACCAATAGATTATCGAGCATACTATCCATCTGCTGTTAGTCAATCTCACCAGCAGATGGTGCAAAAGCACGTGTTGTTGACGAAGACCAGCAACAGTTAGAGCAAGCCATCAGAGCCCGTCTACGGATTATTAGACATTCTCTGAAGCCATTCATTCATAAAATGAAAATGATTAGTATATGCGGAAAAGATGATAAAGACACAAAAGCTGTGTTTATGTTTCATTCAATAACTTCATTGTTACATTTTGTAGCCTACATGTTATCAGCTTTCTCTACCTACATGAACAGGATTATAATCGGTTTCCTTCAATACCTCACACTCAAGGATTCCCCTTCTGTCGGGGCAAAACGCTATGGACTAATACAGTGATATGAAAGACCAAACTCGCACCTTTATGGGGATGTAGGCTGTAGGCTACTATGGACTAAGAATATGAACGTAACGCGCAAAGTTTCATGCAGAGCGTTTCGTGATATACTGGCATAAAATCAACACTTGATCATTAACACTTTCTTTTCTCTTCTCTCTCTCTCTCTCTCTCCACACACACACACACACACACACACATACACACGTGTGTGTGTGTGTGTGTGTGTGTGTGTGTGTGTGGAGAGAGAGAGAGAGAGAGAGAGAGAGAGTAGTACGTTGCATTAGCTTAAACTGTGAAGAGTCATAGTACTTGCATATTGTTGTCCTCCTATTGTTAGTTTAACTGTAAATCGCTTTGGATAAAAGCGTCTGCTAAATAAATGACTAAATGTAGCCTAATAAATGTAAAATTGGCTTGACATTTGGACATTCGCACATTTAGGGACCGTCTCAAAAGTTGCATACAACATTGGCATACACGTTTCTAACTTCAATAGCAAACTTTAATTTATTTGAATAAATATCAAAAATCCAAAGGGTGCGCATTATGGCTGGCACTACATGGACACTTTACAGTTGGTTTTATGACTGTAAGTCGTTCTATTCAAATGATATTGAAGTTTGAAACGTGTATACCAAAGACGTATACACTTTAGAGACGGTCCCTAAATGTGCGAATGTCCAACGTCAATGCCAGTCTATCACTGGGGAAACGCTCAGCATTAAACTTTGTGCGTTATTCTGAGTCAATCTGCTTGCCTGCGAGTTTGGTCTTTTATATCACTGTAATTAGTCCATTAAGCTACGTTAAGCGTTTTATATGTCCAGCTGGGGAATCCTGACGTTTTGAGGGAAACCCTAATAGCTTGCATGCAGCACATCGCCACAATATAAAGTTAAGGCAACTAAACAACCAAGAGAAATATACGTCAACCTCAAAAATGTAACATTGGATCTGCGTATCCGCATCGGGGAATAACATTATAATCTTGTTCACGGTAGAGAAAGATGATTGTAGGCTACACAGGGAAAGTAACCGTGAAGACACTGAATTTAACATACAACCGCCGTCATAATAATCACAAATACACTTACATTGCTGTTAAATGAGTTTAATGAATGAATGGCTTGCTCTAACTGTTGCTGGTCTTCGTCAACAACACGCGCTTTTGCACCATCTGCTGGTGAGATTGACTAACAGCAGATGGATAGTATGCTCGATAATCTATTGGTTTTCCTGCAGTTCCGTTGAATTTACTGTCGAATTTGAACCACTGAATTTGTGGAAGCGAATTTGTGGAAGCGAAATAAAATGGACCGAAAATTGCCTTTGAATATTATAGGTTGTATTTTTAAACAGTTTGAATATTTTGGAAGTGAAATATGAAAGGTGAATATGGATTATTGAATTTTTAATAATGAAAATGTGTTTGAAATGTTTTTAATTGAAATATTCACAGCTTAAATATTCAACCATGTTGAATTTCAGCCCATAAAAATGCAAGTCCTAAAAATACAATGCATTAAAATGCAAGCATGGTTAATGCAATGCCTATTATTTTTCAAGTAGTGCAATTCAACAGGCTTTTTGTTTCAAAAACATTTGAGATTATTTTACTTCCATAGAAGTCTTGCTTTTGGAGTCTGATACAACAGAGAGAGAGAGAGAGAGAGTCTCTTCTTTACTGCACACCCTAATGAGAGTTTCCCTGTTTAATTAATGTCTCAAGAATATTAATTCTGACCGAATCAATTAAGTAAGAGGTTAAGTAGGGGTGATTTTTCTCAAAGCTATTCCCTGTTAAAGGAAACAAACACATACAGGAGAGTGAGCCGGATGCTTATTATTGTGCATGCATCATTTCACCAGGCCCTGCATTCCCTGCTGACTCTGGCTAATTCTAATTAAGACTAATGAAAGTCTCATTTATGAGAAAGCCTGAAACAGGTATGCAAACATTCAGGGTGGCTATGGCTCGCAATGATAATGACCTCAGTACCACTTGTTAATTTAAGACTTGCCTCCTTAGCAATTAGGGCTGCCTGACACAACACAAGTCTCTCTCTCTCTCTCTCTCTCTCTCTGTCTCTGTATGCGTGTGTGTGACTGGATGATGCCTGATATCTTTATTCTGTTTCCCCAGTCACACACCTTAAATCCTAATGATTCAACTGAAAAACAGACATTTGCATTTTGATATCTCTCTTTCTCACTCTCATTCACGCTGTTCTCTATTGTATAATCTTGGCAAGTTGGCATATAGCCTATGTAGGCTAGATAAGAACAACTCTTTGTTCATTAACAAAATAAATAAAACCACATTACAATGTAAAAATGTGATATTGTCCCAAGTATTTTTGCACGGTGTTGGTTTTACGTCATGTAATTGTGCAGGACGTGTGGTTTTCTTCTGAGGCTCGAGATAGCTAAAGCCACCAATCACAACACGCCTCTATCCGGTTCTCATGACGTCATCCGCGCAGCGCGTCCCCTCCTATTGTGGTTAAACGTCGCTTATAATAGTAAAGATGATAATGCATGTCGTGAGACACTTATGGTTGTCGATGATTACAATTACTGGCGCCAAGTTTAACAGGTCGTGTTTAAAGGACAAGTTCGGCATTTTACACTTAAAGCCCTGTTTACAGATCGTTTCTGATGAAATAGAACGGTTAAGATTTGGACACATGCTGCTGTCCCGAGAATTTTAGGTTTCTTTCGCTTTCCCCAAAACCTCTAGAATGGGTGTATAGGTGCACTGGAACAATCCTTCATAAAACGCATTAAACTTTCGTTTACAAAGAGATGAAACTCACCGAGTGGTCAGGGGTGTTCACTGATATGCTCACACAAAAATCGCTGCAAAAGATGCTTTTCAACAGGTTTCATCGTAGTTTTTGTCCAACTCCATTGACTTGTATTGAATGTGCTGTGAGAGGTACGGTATTACTCCGCCGCTTCTTCTTCTGCTTCTTCTGTGTATTCAATGAAATGCCAGTGGTTTGCTTGCAATTGGCAAAGGTGCATTATCGCCACCAACTGGGCTGGAGTGTCTATTATTCAAGCTCTCAACGGAAGAATCTACGGGTGTGAGACGTTTGGAAAAATAGATCCACAGTTTTACAACGAATGGTAAAACACCTGTTGTAAAGCATCTTTTGCAGCGATTTTTGTGTGAGCATATCAGTGAACACCCCTGACCACTCGGTGAGTTTCACGTCTTTGTAAACGAAAGTTTAATTCGTTTTATGAAGGATTGTTCCAGTGCACCTATACACCCAGTCTACTGGTGGAGGGGGGGAGAAGCGAAAGAACCCTAAAATTCTTGGGACAGCATCATGTGTCCAAATTTTAATCTTAACCGTTCTATTTCACCAGAAACGATTTGTAAACAGGGCTTTAAGTGTAAAATACCGAACTTACCCTTTAACAGGCCTTGTGTACCAGGAGACTAATGGTTTTGAGTCAGAAATCTAGTTAGTTTTCTACAGCAGTTGATTTGTAATGGTTTCAGACACCTAACTAGGGAACATAATAAAACCACACAGCCAAATTTTTGTTTCATGACAGTTTTACTCTTTAAATGATAGTCGAAAAGCCATAAATAGCTATGAAAATGGCAAATTGTGGAAAGGAAAATTTAAAAGTGTTGTTTAAATGCAGCAAACAAAGTCATTCTTATCAAATCATTGTAATTAAATAACAGGTTCTCGTGAACTTACTCTGTATAATGTGACAACATGCCCCATTTTGAGTTTTACTCGTCACATGAGTCATTTCTCTTTGTTTTTTCCATTGCAATAATGGTGGAAATGTTAGCTTTTATGGCAGGACTGTAACCACTATATACATTGAATAATTTTATTGCTAGCCGACATTCTTGTAAACTCACCTGATATTTACATTTTCATATAAAATCTGCCTTGAGATGCATAGATGTGTTACTGAAATGAAAATGAACTAAAAATAAAATAAAACCATAATTCCAAATTTTCAAATTGCACAACATAAATGAGAACATGCTGATATTTGGTTGTTATGGATTTTGTTCAATTATAATTTTTTATTAAATGCTCGGTTTTTTTTCATCCTTTCCTTTTTATTTTGTACACAGATGGTTTGTCAATGGCTTTGCACTGATATTGTTCTCAGACCCCATGTGAATTGCTTTAATATCAGCAGAGCTGGCAATATAAAAGACCTTTGCTTTTATGAGCTGTATGTGCAATCTGCTCTCTCAAGCCTCCAAATATCTCCAGTCTGTTCTTGCTTGTATAGAAAAAAAGGCCACGTTACAACGCTATACATTTCCTAAAGGCCTTTACTTTATGTAGCCTCGGTGTTGTCAATATTATCAGTGTCCTCGTATTCTTTAGTGAACTCATCTGTTCAGGTTTCATTACACCCGTCCTAATCCTCTCACACACTTGCCACGCAGCACAGGGCACCGGGTCGCATGTCAGCCAGATTTGCACCAGATTATTCTCCACAATTAATGGCTGTTCAGGCCGGAGGGGTCGGCGAGAGGCAAGACAACCCCGCAAAGCTACGGCAAACACTGAAAATTAGGAGCAGAGGATTTTAACGCTGCCACTCATATCTCCAGATGACCTTTAGTGAGGCTTCGTTTCTTCTCCTCTATTCGCAGAAACTGGAGGAAAAGGTCTAATTGGTTTTTCATCCCATTTTTTAAGGTTGGAAAGTGCTGTCAGCTGGGTCAGTCAGAATCATTGTAGGTAGACAACATGAAGGACTTTTCTCATTGTCATTGAGTGTTGACGCAGACCACTATACAGCTGTCCCGTCCTGGAATTATTCCATTGGACTCTATTATTTTCATAAACCTAGGTTTAAAGGACCTAGAAAAAGTTAATCAATAAGATTTTTTTTTTTTCACATTTGAAAAAAAAAATTTAAAAGATAAAAGAAAATGTTTTTCTATTTCTATTTCATATAAATGTTATTCATATGTTTATATGTGTGTTTCACCTGTATGTACACTACCTATCAAAAGTTTGGAGTAATTAAGAGATTTTAATACCTTCTGCTCACCAAGGCTGCATTTATTTGATCAAAAATACAAAAACGGTAATACTGTGAAATATTATTACAGTTTAAAATAACTGTTTACTAATATATTTTAAGATGTCATTTATTCCTGTAATGGCAAAAAATCTTCAGCGTCACATCATTCACATCAGAAATCATTTTAATATGCTGATTTGGTGCTCAATGCTGAAAAGAGTTGTGCTTCTTAATATATTTGTGGAAACCGCGTCCGCGATACAATCAAAAGTTTGGGTTATACGTAAGATTTAAAAAATAAAGTAATAAATACTTTTATTCAACAAGGACTTTGCTCAAAAGTGGCAGTAAAGACATTTATAATGTTACACAAGATTTCTATTTCAAATAAATGCTGTTCTTTATTATCTATTCATCAACAAATCATTATACGAACCATTAATAATAATTAAGCACCAATAAAAATAATAATTACATATAATTAGCAGCATATTAGAATGATTTCTGAAGGATCAAGTGACTGACGAATTAATGATGCTGAAAATTCAGCTTTGCCATCACAGGAATGAATGAATGACATTTAAAAATATTTACAATTCACTATTTTACTGTATTTTTGGTGAGCATAATGGACATCTTAAAAAAAAAAAAAAAAAAAAATACAAGGTGTATGTTCATATCAGTGCACTGGAGTAAGGTATATATGTGTGTGTGTGTGTGTGTGTGTGTGTGTCATATCTGTGTCAGCGCTGTATGCAGTGTGGGGGTGTTGCAGACAGGGGGGTGTGCTTGGCTATTGGGATTGTTGACAATTGACCTTTAGTGCAGTCAGTGTGCTTTCAGCTGCATACAGAGAAACGGCATGACAGCACACTGTCTCTGCTCTGGATGCCAAAGCCTCTGTGAGCGTGTGAGTAAATGTGTGTGTGTGTGTGTGTGTGTGTGTGTGTGTGGTTCAGGTATTCCCTACATTATGGGCCAAAATGTTCCCACAAAGATGGCAATATCCAAAATCCTTGTCCTATGGGGACATTTTTTGGTCCCCGTGAGGAAAATTAATCAGCAAATTAATCATACTAAATCATACATAGGTGTAAGGGGCTGGGTCAGGAAAAGATGTTTTCATATTTTCATCAAAATGTTTAAATGGGTTAAAGGATTAGGCTAAGTTACAAAAACATTAGGCTACTTAAAAAAAAACCAAAAAAAACAAAGGATCATACATTCTAAAATGAAAATGTGTGAATTTTCAGAAGCTCTCAATCTCAAATCTCATTTGCATATTCAATCATCAATTATTGTATTGCAACACTATTTTAAATATTTGTTTTTAATATGAATTACTATTTTAAGCTCAAAATGAAATTGAATAGCAACTGCAGAGAGTGATATTTTCAGTGAATAAAGATTTGAATGTATTTATTATAAATATAAATAATATAAAATTTCACTCTGTTAGCTCTGATCAATATAGTGCAATCCTACAAAATATCGCTTTTGTGTGTTCAACTAAAAAAAAAGAAAGTCTTAAGAAATTGTCACAACATGTGTTCAAATCTGAATTGAATTTACTGCTACACACTACTGGTCAAAGGTTTGGAGTCTTTTTGAAAGAAGTATGTAATGCTCAGCATAGTTGAATTTAATAAAAAAATCAGTAAAAACTGTAATATTGTGAAATATTATTATTTTATGATGTAATTTATTCCTGTGATGGCAAAGCTGGATTTTCAGTATCATTACTCCAGTCTTCAGTGTCACATGATCCTTCAGAAATCAGTCTAATATGCTGATTTGTTGCTCAGGAAACATTTCTTATTGTTATCAATGCTGAAAAGTCGTGCTGCTTATTATTTTGAAATGGTGATAATTTTTTTTGATGAATAGAGTTCAAAAGAACAGCATATATTTGAAATATAAATCTTTTGTAACATTATAAATGTCTTTTGACCAATTTAAAGTATCCTTTCTGAATTAAAGTATTCATTTCTTTCTTTCCTACAAAATCCCACAAAACAAACAAACAAAAAATAATAACTGACCCCAAACCTTTGAATGTTAGTCTTACTTAAATACTTATTACAACGTCAAAATAAATGGACCATTTCTAATAGGGTCAATCAACAATGTCTCAAATATTTACACACCCAATAACATGAATATAATATTATATTGGATGTTTTAAACATTTTTAATGGACCCTATTAGAAATGGTAGGCTACACTTAATATTTCAACATAATATTTTTTTCTCTCATCTTTCTTTAGTGGAAATACTCATTATTTCACACCCAAACACAAAACTGTATTCACATTGTAATGGAATAATCTTTTCTCTCTCTCCATCCAGCGTCACAGTGTACGTGGGTCTGATGACCGTCTGACTCATGAGCCTCAAACCAAAATCCATTCACACCACAACAAAAACAAAGCAGAGATCTTGCATTGATAGCAGAGCAAGACAAAGATGTCTCTAGCAAAATCTTGGAAGGAGTTGCAAATTCCTACACATCCCACAATGCTTTGTTTCATTGTTGTGCTGTGCATCACCTCGTTGGCATGCCGACAAAGGGAATCCTCCAGTCCCTGCCAGTAACAGTAACAGGGCACCTCCGCAGTCACATTACAGTCAATAAAACCAATAGCATCTGGCTTTTCTAAATGTCCATGATTCTATCATATAACATTTTTTCATTTTGCTGAGGAAGTTTAAATGTTATCTGAAATCTATACATTCAGTGCATTAAAATTAATGTTATTGGGTCCCACTTTCTATTTGGCATCTTTAACTACTATTTACATAAATACAGTGCTACCGTGTAGCCTACTTGTGTTCTTGTTGTATTGCAAAACACGGTTAAACTTTGGGTAAGTTTACATGACAGCAATGTACTAAAAACGGAAACGTTTTTGCTTTTGCTTTTTTTTTCGCAACGTCAAAGTAGCCTACACAAGCAAATTTCTCGGATCTATGCATTTATTCACGTGAAAATTTTAACAACATATGCAAATGAAACCAAATGTAGCCTACTTTTGAAATTGATTTATGGACATCGTAAAGTAATTTTTTCCAAAATTGAAGTTTTTTAGCTTTTAGTATGAATATGTTAGCCTTAAGGCTATGAATAAGCTGGTGTGTTCCAAAACAATGACAAAATTCGCATTTAGGAGATATAAGGATTCAAAACTTACAGTCTCACACTTACGCTAAAATGGATCACGGATCAGCGAGTTACTCTGGTGTCGAGTAATGATGCTCATTAAATATGCCCCTCCATCTGAGCTGCACCAATCACATCGGGTTATCTGATATAGGCGGGCCAGAGGCGAGCTAAACAGAAGACGACAGCGCTGTGATGTCGAAGTCATTAGTAACATTGCAAGATGGCTGTGGATGAATACCAGTTGTTTGAAACGGCTTTGGCCGCTACAATGAACGAGTTAGACTTGGCTTTTTATTTAAAACAGGAACAGAAGACGGTGCTCGAATCGTTCCGTTGCAAGAAGGACGTTTTTGCTGTTTTGCCGACTTGATACGGTAAGAGTATAATCTACCAGTTAGCTCCACTGGTAGCTAAGCGTATGGGGTTTATTGTTGTGATTGGTCGTAGTGTTATCCAATTGCGTGCAGTGAGATTTTCAAATGCATGCTTGGTGCCGCCTAAAGTGTCCCGCCAAAGTGACCGTTGACATGTCACGGAGCAATGGGTTGGAGATGTGCGTTCGGTTGCTCAAACGCTCGAGTTTTATTCCGTTTTCCAACTGTACGTTGGTTAAAAATTAAATGGCTAGAATTTATTCACACCTCTACTATTGAATCCAACATATCATCAGCGCTCGGATTCGCTTCCATGTTGCCGTCAAGTACGCCTTGCAGTCTGTGAGGTAAACTAAACGCTATTGGCTATTTGAAAAGGGGGAGGAGCCATTCAATATGCCCCGCCTTAGCTTCCTGTTTCAGTGGAAATTAACACATCATACAAATCTGCGCGTTCCAAGGCACTTCATTGGGGCTTTAATGCATCCCTGCATATAATGGACATCAATGGGAAGAGAAATTGTTTGGCAACCAACATTCTTGAAAATATCTTCTTTTATGTTCCACTCAAAGAAAGAAAGTCACAGGTTTGGAACAGCATGAGGGTGTGTAATGCCATTTTTTGGGGGGACTATCCCTTTAAGGTACTTTACCAGGACCTCTGCTTGATTTAATATGCATGCAGTGTAATTATCGTATTCACAGGGCTATTCTGACACCATCTGAAATGAGGATTAGACATAGCTGCAGACCTGGGATGCTACTTTAATTGCATTTTGCTAGGTGCTGATCACACTGGAATGGGCCGTCCTCATCTCCCTGTCAAAGAGTCTATACAGGGATTATTAGGCAGGCGTATGACGAGATGCCCTGCTCCTGAAAGGCCTTCCTGGCTCAGACACCTATTAATCAGCTATTTTACAGACATATAATGGTGGCTTTAGAGTCAATTAGTTGACATCTTCCATTAAAACGCATGACTGGGGGAAGGAAACAGTGTATGTGCATGCTTACGTGAGAAGGACACATCACATGCTTCAACTGCCACAAACATTATGTGAGAAATATGAAACCACTGAGCATAATGACAGTCACTCACATGATAAAGGCACGTCCAAACAATGCAGAAGGCAACCAGATACATTTAATAACAAAATTGTGTTTTTCAGGCTTTTCAGATTCATTTACTGTACATTTTTTTTCATACAATATGAATTTCTTTCAGTCGGGATCAGGCTGAAATTACATCCTGTCGCAACAAACAATAAATTAGTTTAACTGCTCCAGCTCTTTTATGCAAAAGCAGGCAAACTTGACGAACAACACTGATCCTAGAAGATCTACGGTGTTCTTGTAGCTTAAAAAACCCAAACATATCATGATGGACTTGACAAGCTCATTGCATGATGATAACAAACCAAAACAGATTATAAAATAGGAGCAGCTTCATTGTACAAAACATTTCTTTTAAATCATCAAGCTTAAAGCATCTAAGTTCTTCTAAAAGCAGTTTCCACCTGAAGTCTGAACATAATCTAAATATAAACCACAAAAATACATAGTCAAGTAAAAGAGTGCGCTCTATTAGTGTGTCAGACTGTGCGTTTCGACATGCGAAGTTCATTAAGTGTCTATTTAAGGGATAGTCATCGGTCATCCTTTACTCACCTTTATATTGTTTCAAGCCTGTATGCCTTCCTTTCTTCTGTGGAACATGAAAGAAGATATTTTCTAGTCCATACAATGGAAGTCATTAGGAACTAAAACTATTTGGTTACCAACATTCTTTAAAATATCTTCTTTTATGTTCCGCAGATGAAAGAAAGTCATACAGTACAGGTTTGGAACAACGTGAGAGTGAGTAAAATGACAGAATGGTCATATTGGGTGAATGATCCCTTTTAGAAAAGAAAGAAAGGCACATTAAGTACATTCCCTGTTATCCTCTACATCAAGTTTACAGTTATAATATTTTGGATAAACGATTAATGGATTAGTACTGGATAACCAATTACTTTTACAGGCAAGGTTTTATAAGAAGCATTCTGAAGTGGAGCTTCAACCGTTCATGAATTTAAATAAGGGATAAAACGTTCAACATTCAAACAAGTGCTATTACATTTCATTATAATCTTTAAAAACCCTCTTGTTGAACCAGAGCCAATGCAAATTCTCAAAACACTGTACAAACCCCAGTTAAGACTAATTAAAATAACTGATCTGTATACAGTAACACAATTTGTAATACAATAACATTGTAATACAATAATGTAAGAAAGTAACACAATAACATTGCATACATTCAACATAATGTCATTACTTAAAGTTTGAGACAAGATTTATGAAAAAGGAAATGATAGAAGTTGAATATTTTTTCCCACTAGAACATTACAAATGACTTGAAATGAGTGAAATAAAACAACAACAATAAAAAGTGTGCAGTGTAAAACAGCAAAATTCATATAGTGTATCATTTACCTCAGAAGACACCCGGAGCCCTTGAATCTCACTGTGTTCAGTAGCAAATAATCTGCATGAATAAAATGGCACAACAGAAAGCTAACAGGATAAAGCTGCTCAGAGAAACATTAAAAAGACAATCATGCTTTCCAGTTCACACAACATGGCACTGCATGCATTAGATAAAAAATATATACTCTCAAATACACTCTGAAATATTTTTAAAGAATATATTCCGCTCTAATAATATCTTTTTTCATTCGAATACATTTAAATAAGCATGCTAAAACAAAAGCTTTACAAGATAAAAAAAACAAAAAAAAAACGAGTGTAGTCGAAGGCAGCCAGACGGTAGGGTGAGTTAAAGACTAGAGAGGATGTGCTTGTGATCTGACCGGAGTGGGCACAGCGGTCAGAGCTTTTTGGTGTTTATCCAACTTTGTGGTGGGAGCTGTTGTCTGGTGGATCTTTTGGTGTGTATTTGGGATTCAAAATCCGCCTCCACTGCGGTCGACCGTGACAGGTCCTCTCAGATCCAGCCCCTCCTCTACCGTCTTCATCAGGATAGCCAGACGACTGTCAGAGATTTGGCCTCTCTGGACCGCACTCATGAGCTGAACCAATCAGAGAGCAAAAAGAGAGGTATAATCAAACAGGTGATGGTAGACAGAGACATTTTTTTTAAAAGATTTAGGCACAATTTATGATACCATTATTGATGTTAAATACACTTTTTTATGATTTTGAAAGAGCTCTTTAACCACAAGGATCCAATCAATTCCCAATGGACAAAATCAAGCCCCGCCCTACATTTTTTCCTTGTTTGAAAAGCCGTTTCACTCAGATATACGTCAAAATAAGAAATAAAAGACTATTGCAACTTCCGTTCCATGGCAACAGAATATTTTGCATTTATATACTACAATTTAAAATATTCTGTTGTCATATATTTTAAAATGTAATTTATTCCTGTGATGGAAAAGCTGAATTTTCAGCATCAATACTCCAGTCTTCAGTGTCACATGATCCTTCAGAAATCATTCAAATATGTTGATTAGCTGCTCAAGAAACCTCTCATGAAAACTTTCAATGCTGAAAACAGTTGTGCTGCATTAGAGAAATTAGAGTAATATTCTTTAAATTTTTAACTATAAATCAATGTCTACTGTTTTACAAGTGATCACACGGGGACGTTGTGAAGTCATGACAAATCGGGTCCTCCCTTGAAATCGGGCCTCTATCAACTGTCAGTTAATGATTATACTAAGTACATATGAACAAAATTAATTTTAAATATGTATAGCTTACTGTATAGTGCATAATTAAACAAATTGAACATAATTTCTTTCACTTGATAAACTGTTAATTAATCAATAATAATAATAACAATAGCCTATTAAGTGAATAATTCAACATCATTGCATTCTTTTTATAACAAATATTTGGACATTTAACACTTAATTTAACATTAATTTAATTCCATTAAATATGATTGTGAATACATGTAGGTTAAGTGCAAATGTGTGTATAAACTAAGTTATCAGGCTAATAATCAGGTATCTGTATGCTATGCTGGTACATACGCTAACTAATACAGACATTAATTGTCATTACAACGTAGTTCAAACAGCATTTATCACAACATGATTTTGTAGGAATTGTAATCAGGCGTAATTTAAGCCAATGGTATTGCATGGGGTCCTAACAGAGACCTGGGCTGCTTTTCTCGTTTCTTGCTTTTCTCTTGTTTGGTGTTCAACACACCACGGTTTCCGTTTAAAAAACATTTTGCAACTTTTTGTCGGGGCTGAACCCCGACAAAAAGTTGCAAAATGCTTTTTAAACGGAAACGGTGGTGTGTTGAACACCCTGTTCTGATGACGCAAGAGTTGCAGCTATGGCAGCTGAGAAGGCCATTCTTTGTGTTCTTTTTGAAGAATTTTTGGAGCCTGATGAAATCGGTATAAATACGTGTTTAATACTGCAAAATACGCTCAATGTTACAGTCACTGCACTTGCCGTCCAGAATAAAAGACAACATCCCAATCAAGTGAAGGGATTTGTGGAAACTGTGGTTCCTAATTATTGTGATCCAACATTTGCCTCGCATTTCAGGATGAAAAAACTAAAATTTCAGGTGAAGGATAATCCGCTTCTTACCTCGGATGATGATCTATATTACCATTTATTTTTATTGTGAATATTAGGCTTATCATTATTGCTGATCACTGTTGATATGCTATATTTTTACTATAAAACTCTTACGACAAACATGTCTTCTAATATCTTCGATTGTTGCGTATACCGAGCTGCAGCGGACACATTTGTAAGCGACTTTACTTGGACCCATTGTGCGAGCTGTCTCTTTAATACCACGTGGTTTATATACATGTTGCTTCTGATTGGGCTGACGTTTTTGACACACCCACCAAACAAGAGAAAACATGTCTCCGACCCCGTTGCACACCGTTTCCAGGAAACATGTCGTTCAACCCGGAAACCGTAGCAAAACGTTGCGCACCGGTTTGAGCTTGAATGTGCCCCTGATTTTGAAGGGAGGGCCTGATTCGCCACCACGCCAGACCTCTGTGCTCCAGTGTAACTTCTCGCCAACATCCCCCATGTGATCGCTCGTATGACAGTAGACCGGACGCATATTAGTATTTTTCTTACACACACACCTATCGTTTCGCTTCAGAAGACATTGATTCATCCACTGGGGTCATATTGATTACAGTCACGATCGATCTGTGTGGTTTTGTAAGCATCGAATGAGCAGCACCCATTCACTTACATTATATGGATGGAATACACATCGGGGATGGCATGAGGACGAGTAAGCGATGAGAGAATTTTCATTTTTAGGTCAACTATCCCTTTAAAGGTTACTGGTTTAAACCCAAGAGAGGGTGATTATTACTTTTAACACCTTTCTACTTGAACCATATTTATTAAACTAGTTGATGTTTCATTATGGTGAAAAGTACAGAATGGTGCTACTCATTATTAATTAACTGAAACTCTAGAGACACCAGATCGACTTCATACTCATTCTGATGAAGGTACGACATTTCAGAGCTACTAATCACTGTGAACCCGTCGGCTTCTGACAAAACATGGATGTACAGACATGTAGATAACAAGCACTTTTATTTTCGAGGATTTCACACCTACAACTGCCAATCCTGCCTGAAAACCAGGGCGACACCAAGACAACCTGTGGTCTATAAATAGCTATTATTACGGCTTCTAAGGGTTCATACCTGTAAGAACTCGTCCAGTTCCACTTGTCCGTTTTTGTTGAGGTCCACCTCGTTGAGGATCTCGTGGAGGGCGTTCTCATCAATCTGAATGTTGAGTTTCTAAAAGAACACAAATCAGTGATAGAATCAGTATCTAAGAGACATCAGAGAAAATGTTAAGGGCTGCATGAGAACCAGAGACAATGAAAGCTGAGCGAATGAAGGCTAATAAGAAACTTAAAATCATATTCTTTGGAGATAAACATGTGCTCGATTTCTCCAGCAGCATTCCTGTGAAACAGTTGCTCTCCATTCTACCCACCACTCACAGTAAAAAAAAAAAAGATTTTTGCACAAGCGGAAGATGCAATTACTGGTCATCTAGTAAATTAAATGCATGTGTGGCCCTGTGATAATCCAAAAGAAATACATTAGATTTTAGAATCACTAATATTTGTAATGTTTTTGAAAGAAGTCAGGTTGTCTAACAGTAGTATCCAGGTAAGAAATGCTACCTAGACATTGAATAAAGTAATCAAATGTAAAATAGCGCATAATCCTTGTATAAACCCTTATTAAAGCTACTAAACTTATTCAGTCAAGAGCAGCAAGTGATTATCTCTTGATCTTTGTTGTTTGAATTAACATTAAGGACTACTGTCACTTCAAGAACTAATGCAGGGATCCAAATACGATTTTCTTCCAACTGTTTATTTTCACTTAAGCCTGCACTTGGCCTACCGTGATTAACTACATGGACGTTAGCCAATCGTGTAAGAGGTATCGTATCAAAAACTCTTCACAGAAAGGGTGAAAAATGATCACGAAAAATTAAATTGCCACTTTTTAGTGCTAAAAACCTTGACTTACAATATTAACTTCAGGGAAACAATGTTATATGTACAGTATATATATATATATTTAAAAAAAAAGTTAGATGTTGAATATGGTTATTAAAAAGTAATGCTTGCTTAAAACTAACACTTTTTAAAATATTATCATTACATTTAGATTATAACTCACCTCTAGCACTTGCTGGACATCCAGTGTTGTGATAAAGCCTTTGCTCTCCTTATCAAATTTGTAAAAGCGCTTCTTATACCTGTTATTCATAATAATCACAATATTAGAAGAGTGGGAGATGTATGCTTTTGTATACACTTAAACACACACACACACACACACACACACACACACACACGCACACGCACACACACACACACACACACACACACCTTGCCACCTCTTGGGCATTAAGTGAGATCTCTGAAGTCTTGCTGAGCTGCTCAGAGCGAGCTTTATAACCCATCTCCAGGTGCAGGAACTTCTGCGCTGCTTCCAGTTCTTCCTGTAGACACACAAAACACACAGTGCATAACTTTCCAAAGGATCAAATGGATACACAAATGGGTAAAATTGATTTTGAATACATTATTTATTTCCCCTGATTATTTCAGTCTGATCGTAACAGTTTGAGCGGCACATGTTGTCACGGGTGGCTGTAAAAAGCGTACAAAGACAAAGGAGATCAGCAAAAACAATTCAATAAATCTAAAAGGCAAGGAAAACTCAGGAAACAGAATTACAAATGTAAATACTGACAAGACAGGACAAAAAACTGAATGTTCATGTTACAGAATGCATGCTTTGCAAATAGACTGTTATAGAAGGACGGAGAAGTTCAAAACTAAATAGACCATTTAGTAGTAGACGTCACAGTTATGTGACTGCAGTTGTGTGTGCAATTACATTGCACTATGGTGGAGGAAAAATAATGGCAACAAGTGGAGGAAAATGAGTGAGATCCACAGAATAAGGAAAAAAATCTGTTTTCTTGTGCCTTTAGATGTTAGAATCAAAATACAAAAAAAAAAAAGACAATCTTCATTTGTCTGGAATACCATTTTTCAAAGATGCACTTTGAAGCTAAATGAAGATGTTTATGGTTACAAGCATTAAACGTACATCCTGGACTGATGAAACCTGTGATGAGTAGTTTAATATTAAAGCATGAATTTGATGTATCTACACAATATTCACCTACTTTGTGCAGCTCATAGAGGGCATAATGTATTAAGCCTAAAGTTACAGCATCAAATATTTTAACCTATAACATTTTACATAGATTACATACTATAAACCTATAATATTTTTATCTTGCAAATCTGACTTTTTTCCTTGCAAATGCGAGTTAATATCTCGCAATTCTAACTTTCTGAAAAAAAAAAAGTCAGAATTGCAGTATATAAACTTACAATTCTGTGCAAAAGTCAGAATAATCAAGTTTATATCTCGCAATTTAGATTTTTCTTCTCAGAATTGTGAGATATAAAATAAATAATTGGGAGAAAAAAGTCAGAAGTGTGAGATAAAAACTCGCAATTACCTTTTTTTTATTTATTATGTGGCGGAAACAAGCTTCTATAGACTGCTACTACTGAACTGTCACTTTCTGCCGCCAGGTAGGCTCCGCCTACAAAACATGTAATCGCCATTTACAAACACAGAAAGGGTCTATTTTACCCAAAAGCGAACTCACAGTTCATGTCAAAGTGTTGTTTCTCATTTTATGTCTGAGGAAGGCATTTCAAGTCCTCAAGGTGCATCAATCAATCAATCAATAAAGGGTGGAATATGAAAATATTCATATAAAAGAAAATTCAAACATGTTTTATACAGCTGAAACACTGCAACATGAACGTTCCTGCAATGCACAGGCTGAAAATACTGCCTTGCATGATATACCTGCGCTGTATCAAGGCTCCCAGCAGAGCATTGTGTCGGTGTGCGTGATGGGTGTGGAGCACCTGCATTGTGAGCAGATCTAAGCGCTGAACTCATGGGAACTGAACGGTATGATCGTTGCTATTATTAGTGCTTCTGTTTATCAGACAGGAAACCCACGACCAACAGGCAAAAGCTTGAGTAACTCTATCACCTTCTTACAAACGCACTACACACACACTCCCGTGAGCACAGACGTAATAGCCATAGTCATCTAGAGGTGTTGTGCTGGGCGTTCATTTTACAATTGAATTGTGTTCTTTTCCTGCAGTGGAGACTCCTTGTTAGAAAGACTATTTAAGAGTCACACTAACAATAGCTGAGGTCTATTATTAACTGTTACCTAAATTAACCTGGCTGAGACCTTTAGCTTTCGGTCAGGAAAAAAAAAGTTGCGTTCAGGGCGAGGGTAGCAGGTCTGTACAATCAATTTAGGAGATACATTCCATACATCACTAAGTTCATACATACATCATTGCCAAAACAAAATTTCAGATGAATTTGAATTGTGATAAGAATTCATTTACACTCTAAATGTGAATTTAAAGTGGATTCTGTTTTAAAAAATCCACATAAAAAAGCATGGCGAGTCTGCATTCGAAAGAAATATACCATGATGTAAATGACATACTTTCTTTTTCTGCTCGGTCCACTGCAGTTCTTTGCCCATGATCTCAACGATACGTGGCAGAGCCTCGTCTGCAGCCTGAACGTTCAGAAAGCCCAGTCGTGTTCGACGAGCAATCACATCGATGGCTGTACATGCATACTCCTTTATAGCATACTGCACCTAAACCCAGACAGAAAGCATCACTTTCATTCTAATTTATCTGCTGTTTTAAAAATCAAATTGAAGACTTTTAAGCACAAATAAAATTAATACCCATGTTCAATACACAACAAACACAAGGAATCTCAAAATCAATCTTAAATCTTAGATTCTAAGCAAATACAGAGATGTTTTATTCAATATATACGTGTATAAATGTTTTGATTTGATTTATGGTCTAACAACACAAATTAGAGATAGATCCATATTGGATTTTGCTCATACAATAATAATTTGGTCATCGGATGCTTGGTATGATTCTTTAGGGTCTTCGTGTAAAGTTTGTAACATACTTTGGTTAAAATTCCTCAATGGTGTGTAAAACAACACCCTTTTTACCTCCTCAAAAACAGCTCTGTTCACAGTGACCCGTTTCAGTGCACGTGTCTTTAAATGATAATGAGCAACTCTCCTCCGTGGGGCGTGTCGATACAAGACATGGCATGGCAACCTGTGGAATGCACTCAGAGAGTTCTCGAAGAGTCACGATTGCCATACCTATTAGGGATACGCAATATATTGGCAATCATATTGGCAATCATATTGGTACAGGCCAATAGTAGCATTTAAAATGACTGTCTGAAAAGGGAAGCTGATAATAATAATAATAATATCTGAGTTAATAATGTTCCAATATGGCAATATGCTAATATGGGACAGTCTGTCAGTCGTCGTGGGCGGAGCATGAGCAATATGACATCATATTGCTCAGAAAATCCAAACGGCTTGATTATTGAGAGTGAATGGATTTTTTTCATTGTATGGTGGTTGTGTCCACACACTGCAAAGACACATTTATATGCAAAAAAACATATAAAAGTGAATTTTGCATCTGATGACCCGTTTAAAAACTATTGTGCCGATACTAGTAAAATGTATATACTGAAATTGATAAATAATGGTTGTTATTAGTCTTTTCTTTGGCCCACAGAGAAGCCACAGTAGTTTACATTGAACTAAATGCCAGATACATGCCAGTTTATTGTGTAACGAAAATTTTGATAGTTTCCAGAAAAAAAAGGGTTTTATGCATAATGCAGTGCTTTTAATTATAAACAAGCCCGAAATACATCGGGACTCTTTTTTTGAAATATCAGTATGTTACTACTCCCAGCTGCTCATTCAAAAAGATGAGGGAGATTAAATATGCACTCTTACAACCATCTACAACTTATTAATATATTAAGTAAACCTTGAAGTAAATATTGTCATAATTCATATGTAGATATGTACATTCAGAGTAGATCATGCATTGGACTAAATGCAAACTGCTCTGAAACCACAAGCCTGTAGAACGTGCATATTTTAAGGCCTCTTAAAATGGTAATTAAGACTTTTCTTGAAACGTTCAAGATATTTAAGACGTTTTATGACCTTAAATTTCAAACGGAATTGAAGACTTTTTAAGGACTTTTAACTGTAACATTATTAGAAATAGTTTTAAAGACAATCAGACTTCTATGTATTTTTAGGTTGACTGCATAATCTGCTTTTTTAATATGTTAATTTTTTTTAGATTAACTTAAAATTGCATTTAAATCTTAACACTCAGATCCTCCTTACATAAAAAAGCTTGTCTGAGAAAATGGCCAATGTCAACAGTTGCTAAGGTAGAATTGTTCAGCAAATGGTAAATCAGAAGTACATTTTTAAGTTAATTAGAGTTTCAGAGTGCTTACCTCACTCTCTATGTAGGGAAATTCAGACACAAGGCGTTTCCCCAGAATAGGCCATCTCTTGCCTGTCACGTGGGCCATCTTAGCTACTTCAAACGCTCTTCCTCCGTAGGTGGCTGCCAAGTGCTGGGCAACCTGTGAGTTTAGAAAATAAAAATGTTATTCCTTAGGGCTTCATTAACTGTATTAACCACTTGTAACTGGTGGTGGGAAGTTACTTTACAGGAAACCCACTGTAACCATGGCTAGTCTAAGATTTTAAACATGTTTACTCCCGCTGTAGAGATGTTTTCTTCATAGTTCTTTAACTAGCTTATGAACTCCTATGCTTCGTTAAGCATTCTGACAAATAAACACGACCCCGTTTACATCGATTCGAACTCCTCTTTTATATCTCTCACCAAAGGTCAAGTGCTGTCAAAAATATCTGCATGCTGACCTTTTTAAATATGCTGGCAAAACAACATCCATGGTAGCGCTACGGCTCCATCAAGCTCTCGCGCTTCCAAACATGGGTTTGCCAGACTTTCTCTTCCCCACAGAATCATGGGGGACTGAAGCGTTATAGAGCAGTTGAACCTGCTCCAAAGAGCTCTGACTGGCAGAATGCTAAGCAGTTAGGCTTCAAAACCCACCTCGTTTTCCAAGCCGTAGTCTTGAACCAGGCGAATGTACAGGGTGGGGGTCCAGTCCTTCCCACCCTCCAGCATCAGACCGACCGTCCTGCTGGGCCCGGCTGAGAGGTTATGAGCCTTTATGGCCGCATCAAGTGTCTCCTCAGCCATGGAACGATAGGTTGTCCACTTCCCACCTACAGGAGACAGAGTGTTAGAACAAAATTTTATACGACCTCAGTGGAACACTTGTCAATAACCCAATTGCCCGATTCCTTTTTTTAAACTTATTTTGTTTTATTATAATTTTTGCATTAAAAAAGAGTGTTTAATGATCAGAACATACACTACTGTTCAAAAGTTTAGGGTCAGTAGGATTATTCAAAACTGATAGCAAAGACTTTTATATTGTTACAAAAAAAACTTCAACACGTAAAGTGTTCTTTTGAAGTTTGCTATTCATCCTGAAAAAATATTATTAAGCAACTGTTTTCAACATTGATAATAATAAGAAATGTTTCTTGAGCACCAAAATCAGCATATTAGAATGATTTCTGAAGGATCATGTGACACTGAAGAGTAATGATGCTGAAAATTTAGCTTTGGCATCACATGAATAAATTACATGTTAAAATATAGTCAAATTGAAAAGTTGAGTTATTTTAAATTGTAATAATATTTCACAATATAACTGTTTTTACTGTATTTTTACAAAAAATAAATGCAGCCTTGGTGAACATAAGAGACTTCTTTTAAAAACTGTAGTGTATTTAAACTGTACTGTATTTTAAGAGCCATTCATACATCAATAATTTCAAACTTTTTCACACTGTACAAATCCAATTAAACCATTCTTCAAGGAAGAAAACATTTCTAAGAAAATGGAGACCAAGGCAGAAATTATTGGCACTGACCAGCAATGGTGACGAGTCCGCTGTCGCTGATGTTGACGATGTGGTTACGACAGATGGACTGTGTGTCTTTGGAGCTGGGGTCGGTGACCAGCGGACGAATGCCACTCCAGGCCGCCAGGACATCCCCTCGACGCACTGAGAACCAAAGAAACCAGAAACGCTGACAATCTCTGACAGCTGAAGTGTGTGTGCCGTGTATCTGATTGACAGGGCTACAATAGGCTACGCTATTGTGTGTCATACATGAAAATGACAGTGATGTCTGCAATAAAAGCTATTTTGTCTGATAAATGACCACAGGGGAACATGGAAAGCGAGATTGTCCGTAAAAACTTGAATTGCTTTGTGACTTTGTTAAACCAACAAACCATTACTAGAACATCATGTATGAGTCCGGAGTCAATTTCCCTATTGTGGTGACATCCCAAGCATTAATTATTAAGAGGGAGTTGTGTATCGATCTGCGGTACACCTGCCACTGTAATATGCAGGTTGATATTTCTGAATGGGGGAAAAACATAGACAGCACTCTCATTATCAAAGGGCATCTCTGAAACATTTATGACAAGGCTAGGGAGCTCAGCAGACAGCAGACTTGGGAGACCAATAACACACACACACACACACCTCGAGTCTAAATGAACCTCAGCAATAGACCGCTGGGCTGTCGAATGCATTCAAGTAATCTAATTCTCAAGGGGAGAATTCAGTCCATTTCCAAGCTGTGGAATGCACTCGGAGAGTTCTCCAAGAGTCACGATCGCCATACCTATTAGGGATACGCGATATATCGGCAATCATATTGGTATAGGCCAATATTAGCATTTTAAAATTACTGGCTGAAAAGGGAAGCTGATAATAATAATATCTGAGATAATAATGTTCCAACAGCAATTTGTCTGTAAACACTTAAGGGTTAGTTCACCCAAAAATGAAAATTCTCTCATTACTCACTCACCCTCATGTTGTTCCAAAACTGTAAGGCTTTCGTTCATCTTCGAAACACAAATGAAATTTTTTGATGAAATCTGAGAGCTTTTTGTCTTTGTTGTTTACCACAACTGATGTGTGAGTTGATGAATGTTTATATGTGAATAAAAGCCTAAATTCATCATTTACAGAGATTGTGTCTCTTCAGAAAATCTGGAGTAAACCGTTTGATTCATATGGATTCGTTTTATGATCTTTTTATGAACTTTTTGAAGCGTCAAAGTGGTAGTTGCGTTTGCAGATCGTATTGGTTTAGAACGACATGAGGGTGAGTAATTAATGACAGAATTTTCATTTTTGGGCAAACTAACTCTATAAACACAAAATTAAATGTAGAGTTCACTCTGTTTGTACATTTGTACATTGTTGTTTTATCTTTCTAGGGTGTTTTTTCCTCACCGCACGTTTACTGGTTGTCTGATAGATTTTCTGTAAAGCTACTTTGAATGACATTTATTTAGTAAAACTTCCATGCAATAGAAAATAAATTTGGATCATCATATTTGGAGTGTTTGATGCATATTTGGTTAGTTTCGATTCAGTTTTTCACTTTTCTAGATTGGAGCTTTTCTAGATTTAAAAACTTTATAGATTTATATCTGCCATCTAAAACATAAAACAATTATTGGTAAAGGGTGCCTTCCCATACGTTTACCCTCCTTTACATTGATAATTTAATCAATCAACTGTTTAAAGACATTTTTGAATGAGAATATATATTGGATTTTTTAGTATCTATTTTTTTTTTACTTAAAATGTCTGTTCATCTCTGCAATCATCCCTCTCTCTCTCTCTCTCAGACAATATCTCTACTTGAGGGACAAACAACATCTTGCCACAAAACTGTCAGTGTGACAAATATCCCACAGTCAAAAGCCTTTAGCTGCCTTCAGTAGAGCAGTTCAGTCCAGCCTCAACCCTCCATCCAGAGGCAAGGTCTCTGTGTCACTCCTCCATCGCTCAATCCATCCTTATTCTCCATGATCTGCTTTATTCACACTTTCAAACAACCCTCCCAGGTCAACAGAGTCGCCCGGTCACTCATTCTTGCCCGGAACAAACCCTTCCACACGGCAGCCGTCACATTGTGCTTTTTGAGTATACATTCTGTTAAAAAACAGACAGCCAGATGACTTTCTACAGTAGCTGAAAGACAGCAGCGCTGAATGAGATAACGAGGCTCAACAAACTCCCAACAATCAGAGAAAAGAGGAAGCATTTTTTGCGAAGGGAAAATTAGTTATGAAGCTAATCAATCAAGCAATCAAGCCGCATCCACGGCGCTTTGAACAATTAGAGGGCTGCGCTCAAAAATCAATACCTCTGCTTTCAGAGGGAAACGCTTTGAGTAGTTATCAGTCCCAACTGGTTACTCAACTCAACACAACCAACACACATGCATGCAGAAATGAAAGTCTCTGCGAGGCTTCTACATTTGGCTCCTCAGATTTTTGAGTCAAGTGGATTTTTTCATGCAACTAAGAAAATAGTTATTTGCATCTTTCTTCATTAAGCTGCACTATTGAGAAAATGTTTATCTAAAACACTGTGGCAGAAATATTTCATTCATACACAACGTTCAAAAGTTTGAGGTCAGTGCAATTTTTTTAAAGCAATCAATACTTTTACAAAGACTTTTACGTTGTTACAAAAAACTATTAAAAATAAATGCTGTTCTTATGAACTTTCTATTCATCAAAGAATCCGTTTTCACATAAACATAAGGCAGCACAATCATTTTCATTTTCAATAATAATAAGAAGAAATGTTTCATGAGCAAAAAAATCAGCATATTAGAATGATATCTGAAGGATCAAGAGACACTGAAGACTAATGGATGATGAAAATTCAGCTTTGGCATCACAGGAAAAAATGACATTTTATAATGATAGTGCATGTACAAATTTGGTCAGTTCAATTGAGTCACACCTTCTGCAGACTGTTTGCTTTGAAAAAAAAAAAAAAAACATATCATGTTGCTCAATCCTCAAAGCTCTTTTCCATACAAAAATCTGACTGCATTTCCTGTTGCCTTTCCATAGTATTTTTTTTCCATACTATGGAAGTCAATGGGGTCCAACATGTTTGGTTACCCATATTCTTCAAAATATCTTCTTTTGTGTTCAATAGAACAAATAAATTCATACACGTTTGGAACAACTTGAGGGTGAGTAAATTATGACAGAATTTTCCTTTTTGGGTGAATTATGCCACCTCTAAAAAGACTGAAAAGTCACAACAGAGTCTCAGAAAACAGACCTTTTACAAGAATAGTTTTAAATTAATTTCTTTTTCTCTCTTCTCTCATCATTCGCCATTTCTTTTCCCCAAAAGTACTAAAATAATGACTACTATTGCATTTTTAAGGCACCCCAGGAAAATAAGGTAAAACATGTACCTAATAGACATCATACTTGATTGATTACATTAAGAACTTCAAACATGTTTGAATTCCAGGTTTCCTAAAATGTTGTTGAAATACGCAAATTAGACATTATAAGTAATTAAATATGCACTCATTTGCATACATTTCCAGTACAAAAATCTGAGCATTGAATAAAGCCAGTTTCTAAAATCTTGTGTCATTTTTTTGACATATTAGAGTCAACGGTTTTACACGGGGGATTTTGGATATCTCTTTTATCACTAAATCTGCAAATGCTCTTAAAAATAAATGTTTACCATGTTTTTAAAATCAGTCAAATGATATATGAACTTCAGAATATAGATAGGAAAAAAAACAGTGTTTTGCCTGTAGTGTCTTCCATTAAAAATATTGTGAGTTTTCCTTTTGCTCTAGGTATAGCATTGTCAGCATGTCACGTTTTAAGACCATTCTAAAGAAAAGGCACAGGCAGGGTTATATTACCTTCTACATCAGGGCTGAGGTAATTGCGGACTTCGTTCAGGATAAAGTTGATGTCCTCCTCCATGGGGATGGGATGGGCTGTGACTTCAGTGGGCGTGTCTGTCGTGCCGGCGATAGTCATCTTCTCCCAGGGCAGGAAGAATATGACACGGCCATCACTGGTGGCGGGGTCTAGCAGACCCATGTTGTCTGGGCTGTAATTGGGAGGAGGATACAGATGTACGTCATCTCTCTCTGCACTGTCAACACCATTTAAAATACACTGGAGGAAAAAGAGGTAGAATGAGTTTGAAGGATTCAGCGAGGTACCTGTAGTATCCAGGGATGACAATGTGCACTCCCGCACTAGGCTGGCAGATGTTGGGAGTTTTCTGGTTGTCCATTTTGCGCAGTGAGTCAGTGAAGGGGCCGGTAGCGTTGATGACACATTTGGCACGAACGTCAAACTCTTGCCCTGTAAACGGCAGAGTGAGGTGTTACTCTGAACTGTGCACAGCTGACTTGATCCCAGGGGTCATTTGCTAAGAATGGAAGACGAATCTCTTGATAAAAGGACTGTGAGCAAAAAATGAAAAAGGGTCACTGAAAGGTGATGAGTTAGTGCTGGTTTGTGGGAAAATTCATCTTTAAAAGAAAGCAAAGATTCAACAGAGTCTACCTGTATGTAGACTTTACATTAAGATCTCTGTCAATATTTTGATTATTTAAATTGGTCATGGTGCGGTCACATTTACAATTTCTTGGCAACTTAGCAAACCAGTCATTTAAATAGGAATCCACTCAATCTAAAATTTCACGTGAGGGCGAAAGACTTACCCACGCAGATTTCGCAACGGGTTCAAGTTGGTCACGTGTATTCGTCGCGTCGACCAATAGTGTGACTTCAGAAGTGACTTCTGTTTGAGCTTTGAGCTTCATAAATAGTGACATCATTGACAATACACTATGTACCTTTTTTTGTCAGTGAAAATTCTGCAAAATTTCGCTAATGTGACCATACCTTTTTGTGAATGTAAGCTCTGAATGTAAGCTTTCTTGCACTAAAATAGATCATTTAGCTTTCGTTCTGGGCGAATCTCACCTGTGATCATGTCTCGGCAGCGGGCTCCACAAACTTTCTCTTGGCCTGTTTGCGGATCTGGTTTCTTTAGCAGATGAACCACCTCTGTGTAGTTAGCAATAGCAGCACCATGACGGGCCGCTGAAAGAGCGATGGCCAGGTTCATACGGGCGTCGTTGTGCTGTCCTGAAAAGAGACGGACAGTACTTAAACTTAATTCAAATAACGCTAAGTATTAATACTATTCCTAAAACTAAAAGGAAAAACATTTTTGGCAGTACATTTCCCCATATAACTAGAATCTCTAAAAATGAGTTTGTCAGATTTAGCACATTTTTGTACAATTGCCCCAAAATTATAGCCACACACACACACACACACACAATATATACTTCTATTGTTTTTATATACAGCTAGTTTAAAATACTATAACCTAACCTTAACCCTAAAAGAAAACTTTCTGCATTTTTACAATTTTTTGTTTATGTACTTTATTTACTGTTTTTAAAAATTAGCATGCCTCCAAAAGGAGGTTTTGTCAGATTTAGCAAATTTCTGGGTACAAATTTGTCCCCAAAATATGGTTAAGTAGGTACACAATGATTTACTGTACATGCCGAGACCACTTAAAGGGATAGTTGAAAAAAAAGAAAATTCTGTCATCAATTACTCACCCTCAAGTAGTTCCAAACCTGGATGAATTTCATTCTTCTGCTGAACACAAAAACAGATATTGTGAAGAATGTCTGTAACCAAGTTGATTGGCCCAATTGACTTCCATAGTCTTTTTCCATACTATGTATGGAAGTCAATGGGGCCCATCAACTGTTTGGTTACCGATATTCTTAAAAAATATCTTCTTTAGTGTTCAGCAGAAGAAATTCACACAGGTTTGGAACTACTTGAGGGTGAGAATTTTCATTTTTGGGTGAACTATCCCTTTAAGACTTTGCTTCATGACTGCAATGTTTGAAGTGGTGTGACGGTGTTCAATGTTGTTATAGGGTCATTCGAGGCATTTAAACAATTTCAGACACATTTGAAACATGAATTACAGGAAACCTTGAAGCCAACGCGATATCACTCTATTACGGCAACTAAAGAGCTACTAGAATTAGAAAACGCCTCTGTGTTCTCGATGCTAAAGAACCAGAGGGATAGGTAACCCACGTAAGCATGTCTAATGCTAACACATGCTCGGGGCAACTCCACCAGACAATAAAATAATAACACAGGCAGGAAGCCTGTTTAAAGGGCACACTTCTCAAAGAATAATGTGCAGTGAAGGAACCAGCATGCTTTGTTAGAGATCCCATGAACCTGCGCTCTGGGTTTGCGCTCACGGCTGTGCGCTCAAATCATGATGCGGGAAAAACATCCGAGTTGAGAAGGATAATGCGCACATAATGCATGTTGGAATATCGTTAATATCACGTAAGAGGGCGAATCGCAGCTCACATGGAAAGCTCTGTCCCGCAGCAGTAGATAGGAAACGCTCGGCTGAGCTTGAATGTTTATTAGAGTACAGCTCGCAGGTACGGCGAAAAGAGCACGGCTTTTGTGCTGCGAGCGAAATTATAATGAAATAAAGAAAACGTGACATTACAAATGACTGAAAACGCAGATAAGGGAGTTTTAGCATCAGATTAGATTAATAAAAAAGACCTACAGAAAGAATGAATGACATATCATAGCGGAGGAAGGATGTGACAGGCGGCCGTGCACGCGGATGAGATAGTGAAAGAAAGAAAAGGGAGAGAGGACTCAAGGAGGATGAGGGACGGGAGCAGAAGAAGCGATGCGAGTAGGGGAAAAAGAGAGGGAGGAAGAGAAATAGAGGGAGGCAAATAGCGACAGGCAGGCTGCGATCTCCAGCGGAGAAGGTCAGATTCGGAAATGTCACGGCCGTGATTGTTCCAGATTGAATAATTGGAGAGAAAAGCCGGCTGACAACCCAGGGGAAGGAGGGATGGTGGGGAGGGAGAGGAGGAACGGACGTGGGGAGAAGAACGAATAAAACCTCTAAACTGTCATTACAATCGCTGGTTTTCGATTCTCCGCACACACACACACACATACGCAAATGAAGGGTCTTTTTAACGGCACGTAAACACGCGGCGGCAGGGAACAGAGCATCCAGACGTCTCTTCGCCTCTGTTTCTCACACAGATGGACGCGATGTGACAGATCGCTGCTCAGATAGCCGCCGCACTCCCCCAGAATATCAGCTGCCCGCGCACCCTGCGAGGGACCGTGTGTAGCAGTGTGGGCCAAATGTAGTTTGACAGGAAGCACCGGAAGGCAGGGGTGGAGGGGCGGGGCTTGCGCCGCTCCGGACGGGACCTTGAGTAAAGGGGACACATTCTGCACACCCAGACTAACCAGGAACATATGGAAGTTTTGCCTGGTGGCAGCCTCGGGCGCAGACGGGCCAACAGAGACACGGGCACGATGAGCCAGTGGCGGTTTTCCAGAGATTATGCAGGAATGTCACATGACAAATGAGCTTGCACTTATTGCCGCACACAACGACAAATGACAAAGGTTATTACAAATAATGAATTGATCACAACTTTTAATAACTGCTTTAACAAGCCTAAATGAAATGAATACATGATTTGTATAATCTTAGAACTGTACATTTATTCTATATAGACATTATTTGGACACATGCTTAGCAAAGGCAGTAATCAGAAATGTTTTTATTGATTTAAAGCGCAAAAAAATTATTCCTCTCCTATTTCTCGCTGTCATAGGCTAGACCCTATTTAGCAGGGGCGTCTGCGCTCTATTCCAGTGAAATCACAAAATGAAATGCAATCAATAAGCCACTGTTACTGATATGCAACTACTGGCAAACAAATGCGAATAATATATATATATATCTCAGGGTGTGAATCTATAGGTCGACAGCAATTCAATTCGAAACACAGCTCAATCCGATTTGATTGTTTAAAGGTCACATATGTAAATAATTAAAAGAGAAAAGCAATATCAACTAGAAGATTGAAATGTTTATGGAAGCAATGATACCAGTAAAACAGAACTTTTTATCTAACGACAAGGTTTCCATGCAGGTGAAAGGTCCCCCCCCCCACATAAATGTGGCATTATGTATTATTGTAGTATGTACACGACTATTCAAAAGTTTAGAGTAAGACAGATTTTCTGAAAGAAATGATTACCCATATTCAGCAATGATGCATTACTACGATCAAAAGTGAAAGGAAAGACCCTTATACTGTTACTAAATATTTGTATTTCAAATAAATTAAAATATCAGTTTCCACAAAAAGCAGAACAACTGTTTTCAACACTGATGATAATAATAATAATGATAAATGTTTCTTAAGTACCAAATCAGCATATTAGAATGATTACTGAAGGATCATGTGTCACTGAAGACTGAAGAAATGCAAAAAAAAGACATCTTATAATAGATGAAAATAGAAAGAATTATTTAAAATTGTAATAACATTTCACAATATTACTGTTTTTCTGTATTTTGATCAAATAAATGCAGAGCATGAGACTTTCAAAAATATATATTTTTTTAAATCTTACCGACCCAAACTTTTGAACTTTTTATAGAATTAAAATTAAGTATTACAAATTAAATTAATTTATTAATTACAATTTAAAAATATAATATACAACAATTCCAGAAATCAATTAATTTTTAGTATTTTAAATTGATTTTTGGCTAGCAGAGATTAGAAAGAAAAAGAAGTTGTGCATAGTTACACCTCAGCTCTGAATTTCATATTTTTAGATCACACTCAAGACTGAAATCTTAGATTCGTTCCTGCTCACCATCATAATAGACAATGGCTCCCACGAGTTTGTCTTTCTTCAGCATAGGGAAGAGCTCCAGTGCTTTGCTCTTGCTCAGGACATAGCTGCTCTTCAGACAGTGTGATCCGGCAACCACGTCGTACATTTTAATGCCGGCCCAGTAATACGGCAGCTGCCACCACCTGGTTAGAACATGTCCAGTAACAATGACACACTATTACTCTCTGTTTCGGTTGACAAACATGGCTGAGAAAAATGAATTCAGCAAATGCACTCACTGCATTTAAATATACAAACAAGGATTTTGTGAGTACTTCGCTGAAAGAAAAAGCTAGTCAAAATGGTTCACCAGGCGGTCTGTTTGCTGGTCTTACAGGGGTGACCAGTTAAGGCTGGTTTAAGCTTTTTTTTTTTTAGCTGGGTTTATTACTAATTAAAATAGATATGGTTGAACATGGGCAAAATTGGATTTGTCCAAGTGCCGCCAAGTCATATATAGCACCTTGTGACATTTGTTTTATGTTTAAGAAAATCTGACAGGCAAATGATATAATCTCGAGGTTTCTCATTTCTGTGACCCTTTCACACTTTTCTGGCTGCTTTAAATATCAGAGCAAGACATAAATGCCACGAGTAATTAGTAATGATGATGGTAAGGACAGGAAGATCCTTTAAAAACCCAGAATGACAAGGGGCAGAGACTGAGGAGGCGAGAGGTTCAGCATTGATCCACACAATTTCCGAACACCGACTGCTACGGGTGACCATATGAAAGGTTTGATGACATTTCTGTGAACTTATCAATGGATTTAAATACAAAAACTGTATTTTATGCATCTAGGATGTCTCCAGATTTTCTCTTTAACTTTCTGCCATCTAAGCCCCATACTGTATGTCCCTTCGTTTTTTTCTCTGTCAGTGAAGAGTGTGTTTATTGTCTGACTTTTCTGGTTGACTGGTTTTCTTACTTGTAAACAGGAAGCATTATGGGTAAAGGTGCAGACAGGTGAGGGGCGATGTCCAGCAGATTGGCACGTTCATGAAGAGCCTCTTTTACCATCATGTACTAAGATGGCAGAAATAAATCTGTTAATCAAAATGTCTGGGCTAAGAGAATTCATGTACACATATTTTCAGGGTATACTTGAGGTGTAAATGTATGTCATTTATGTTGTAGAACAAAACATCAAGATTTGTTCAATTCTTAATGATGTTAATTTAGTCATAATTTGAAGAAACCCTACTCTAAAAACCCATAGGAAATTTTCAAGTCGTTGAATTATCTTCATTTGGAGGCTTCTGACAACAAATGTCGATACATGCAATTAATATAAATATGATCTTAAGTCATTTTACTTCCTTTTAAATACTTAATTATATTTGAAATAAATGTTATTTTAGAATCATTGAGATACTATTATAGTTTTCATTAACATTTTAAATGAGAAGTTTAGGTAATTTTTTTTTTTTTTTACATTTATTAGTTAAATATGCCTGCAAAGTTTTTATTAATTTTTATTCCAGTTTTAGTTTTAGTTATTTTAGTACATCAACTTAAACTAAATGAAAATAAAAAATCAGAGTTTGTGTATATTTTATTTACATTTTATATATTATATTTTTTTATGCTTTTGGTAACCCTGCTTTAAATATGCAGTTTTTAAATTTGGCCAATGACCGGCTCTGACTGCAGTCATTTTGAGTTTAAAATCTGAGTGCTGTTATTTCCAATTATAATTTACACATATTGAAATAGCTGATGGTCAAGTTTTAGTTATTCATCCTCCGGACTGATGCCTCAGATCTGCAGCTTCCTACTAAATGTTTGTGCTTCTCTCTGTCTGTCTGATAGTTGCTCAAAATGTCACAGTGGTGGCGTAAGAAGCCTTGCAATCCTTCTTCTAAATATTAGGGGCAAATAGGGAAAAATGGGGCCTTCACCTGCTCATAATCTAGTTTCATGATGGCTTTCTGCAGATAGCGGACTCCTCCGTGAATGAGCTTGGTGCTTCTGCTGCTGGTGCCCGATGAAAAATCGCTCCGTTCTACCATGGCGGTCTTCAGATCTGGACGAGGGGGCACAAAGACAGGTAAGGAACAGATTAGACAATGCACTGGCATTTTAAGACCTTATGGTGCCAAATATTTAGACTGCAGCTGCTGTCATTTACATTTGGCTTTCTCCACTCTCTGTGAAATCACAACATGCTTATTGCACCCAGGCACATTCTGTCTGGCCACCAAAGCTAAATACAACATCTAATGAGAATAAAAAATCCTTGAAAAATCCAATATAAATCATCACCTTAAAAAACAGTAAAAATGTGTATGGATCCATTTATTAATGGACTGAAACTGACCTGCACAATAAGCACACTAATGCACAGTTAATATAAGTACAGTAGTATTGCAAAACTTTGTCAAAAAAAGCACATACTTCGTGTGACAGCATCTAAGGCACATCCTGAGCCTGTGGCTCCGCCACCCACCACCAAGATGTCAAACTCCTCTGTGTTTCGTAGTGATGAAAGCTGTTCCTCTCTTGTTGGGAGAGCATCTTTAAACGGCACCTTTAGCTCACCCTGCGCCTCAACATATGCTAGCCGGGCCTGAACACATCCAGCAGGTACAAAACGAAAAAAGAACATTGTGATAATGTGCTCATATGCATTACAATAGGCTTTAGGCTCTTTAAACATACAATCCAGAATTGATATTCTATAAGCTTTACTGTGCAACTGCATGTAAAATTGCAGTCTTTCCCAATTGTAGATTGAAACCTTTCAATAATTCATTCTTTTCTAGACTGATCTTTAAAATAATAATAATTAGATGTAAATTAAACAAGTTTAATTAGATTCATTAAACAAGACAATTACACAGATGTCTATAAATGTACTAGTGAAACACTGAACATGCACTTTTCATAATAATCACATAGAGACAACATAAAATATATTTGATGAAACATTATGTTAGTCGCCATGCCAAGACAAAGGAATTAAGTGGGATGCATTATTGGTAATCTTAAATTAGTGTTGAGATCTAGTTCAGTTAGTTCAGTTCACATCTAGGTTCTAGTTCTAGTTTTACTTTTTAAGAGAGTTATAAGCATTCATGACATGGTCACTCATTATGGCAATTTGCACTGTGACCTTTCATTTCATAACAGACAGCATTATTTGATATTTTATCGTTAAGCTTGATATCAATTTAGGTATATTTAAACTCCCAAAATACAACTGCTTTTTTTTGATAAATCTCCTTATCAATAAAAGAAAATGGTCACACTTCAGTTTGGGGAACACATACTCACTACAACTTTGGCTCAGTAAACTTCCAATTTACCGCTTATTAATAGTTAAGGAAGTTCTTAGTTAAGTTTAGGTATGGGGTAGGATTAAATGGACATGATCATAGTCTACATCCCCTAAAGGGATTATTCACCCAAAAATGTCAATTCTGTCATCATTTACTTACCCTCAAGTTGTTCCAAACCTATATAAATTTCTTTCCTCTGCTGAACACAAAAGAAGATATTTAGAAGAATGTCAGTAACCAGACAGTTTTTGGTACCATTGACTTCCATAGTAGGAAAAAAAAAATACTATGGAAGTCAATGGTACCAGAAACTGTTTGGTTACTGATATTCTTCCAAATATCTTCCTTTCTGTTCAGCAGAAGAGAGAAATTCATACAGGTTTGAAACAACATGAGGGTGAGTATATGATGACAGAATTTTCATTTTAAAGTGGAGTGCTTTAAGTACTAATAAACAGCCAATACGCTAGTAATATGCATGCTAATAAGCAACTAGTTAATAGTGGGAATTGGTCCCCAAACTAAAGTTTTACTGAAAATCGGAATTGTTTTTGTAAAGTCAAACAGAGAAACTGACAGTATGAAATTGTGAATGAACAGCTGCCAATCTATCATTCACATGAAGGCCAAAAAAGGTCTCAGACGTAAAATTCAAATACAGAAAAAACAAGCCTAGGTAAAACAAGGTGTCGAGAGCCATGATGAAAGGTTTTTTTTTTTTTTTTTTTGCATTTGGCCTAAATGATTACATCAATCTGCCCCCAAAAGCCTGTAGGGTCCATTTGACTTGCAAATGACCAAATGAGCGCAGGCATTTGCAATTTAGACAGTAATAGCACGTAAAAACAAGATTCAGTAATTAGTGTCTATTTCCAAGGACAGACATATTTAATATATCCGCACACTATTAAGAGAGGCTGTCCTGCAATCAGGACAAGTGCATGACGGAAACACAGAATTTCATGCAAATACGCAATCGGCCACCGCAGAGTGATACTTCAGCAAGAGTGTAACAGTGCCCTTGCCATAGAGCAGACAAACACACACACACACGCTCAACAAATTAACATCACAATCCCAAAGATTAGCATCTGCCACATGCATGATTGCAAGCAATTTTTGAAAGAAGATTCGTTCTTTCTCTTTTGACTTTTGCTTACCCATTTAGGCTGCATTGAGATGACACGAGGGACAAATAAACATAAATAAATGGAGAGACATCAGAACAAAAGTTTGTGT
Source organism: Scardinius erythrophthalmus (assembly GCF_964197995.2). Lineage (NCBI taxonomy): Eukaryota > Metazoa > Chordata > Actinopteri > Cypriniformes > Leuciscidae > Scardinius > Scardinius erythrophthalmus. Next base: position 34,369,006 of record NC_138232.1, on the reverse strand, counting down.
CAGTGAAACGCTTAACATGGGATGCAGATGAGACGTGAAGAAGGTGATCTGATTGACTGCTAATAAAGTCGTTCATGTTGGTGACATCTGAGAAAAGATCTCTGCAAATCATATCAGTAAATTGAAAATTGACCGTTAAGAAAAATATCTAACCTCAAGATCTTCAATAACTGTTTTTTTTTTAAACCAAATTAATCGTGTAGTTACAATCTCCATGGCAACCACGTCCTTGAAAGTGCATAATTCTCTCGCTCCCTGGAGTTTCATTGGGATTGGAACAGTTGAGATGCAAGATAATGGACAAAATGGGTTTGGGAAGATTTAAATAAATGATGAGAGAGAAAATCAGGACTCCCATTGCTCTTCAAGAGTCTGTCTTTTTTTTCTTCATTTGTTTCAGAAAGCCTTGTTGATTATCTTAATCTACTTGACCTTCCGTTATTTGGTATAGCGTCTAAACAGACGAGACCCCTGGGGTTCTTACTAGTTTAAATACAGACAGAACATGGTGTGTGACACACTCCCTGATGGCGTGAATGGGGATCAGATTGTTCATGATTACATATTCAAGAGAGATCCTTTAAACAATGTGTGTATCACTGTTCAAGTGTAATCTCCCTTTAGCAAACAAAACCTGATTTTAATACGGTAGGGTTTGGAGTTTGGAGACCTAAGGGCCAAGGCAATACCTAAAGGTACAAATGAGATTTGTAAATGTATCTGGATGTGCTAGGTTTAATCTTCATAAGATTCGTGAAATCTGTTGCATGAGTTTGTTGACCACTTGAAAACATAAACTTACAAATAGATATAAATTGATACAAAATACAAGGCCTGAGCTGTACTGTTCTATGTGAGCCGATTAAGATGTATCTTTAAGGTCGTGTAAACACACAGAGAGAGAATTCCTGTGTCAGGACAAGACATGCTGCCGTATAGATGGGTGTGAACAGCTGTGCTCTGTGTATTCTGCACTTTAACACTATAACCTGTAGGAGTCACTGTATGGATGTGAAATGTGAAAATAAAATTCTTGGTATTTGTCAAAAGAATTGGCCAATTTAACTTTACATTCAGACAGAATAAGACGGACTCAGAGCAACAACATCAGTGCCATTTACTGTAAATACATACCTGATTCTTCCTGTATTCAAAGAACTGTGATAGGCTGAAGGCTGTTGCTAAGGCTCCGCCCCCTATAAGGGTTCCTTTCACAGCCTTCCTGAAAGCCATTGATCCCTGAAACAGATTTAGAAGATTGATGAATAAATGCTTTTTGAAACATCCAGAAAACATAATATCTTTTTTATTTGTCCAATATTGGGTCTACAGAATTTATCTGCCTCCTTTCTTGAAATTAAACTTAATTAACTTAAAAAGTTCATTTGAAATATAACAGAAAATATAAGAGAGAGCGCAAATAAACATAAACCTGCAATTCTGGTAATGAGGGGGCATATACATTATATAAGTCAGTCATATTGAGAAACTAAAAAGACAAGAAAAACAAAGCACTGACTTCCCGGTCACATTCACTGACCTTGGTATGATATAAAACAAAGCCCGTAACAGTTGCTCAGAATCTCCCCGGTGTTTGTGTCAAACTCACAACTGTCAACTGTCCAAGTTCAGTTTGTGTAAATGACTACTGTATGAATCCTAGAACTGACAGGTTCTGGTGAAGGTCAAGGTAAACCTATAATATCTCGACCTGATGCTCCGGGTAGGGATGCAAGTCATATCACTACATGATACTAGAGGAAGTGAATGAGTCATTTTTTACTACACTGTTTGAATTCACGCCTGTCCCGCATGGCCTGTTTATGGCCAACCACGAGCAAGGGAGAGAGAGAGGAGCCACAATGTCTGAGAGGGATCTTACAAGTTATTATTTCACCAGGTCGTATACGAGAATCAAATGAATATGAGAGTAGGCTTGAGTGTGAACATTTAGACTGATTCTGGCCAAATTCAATAACATGTTCAATGTTTAAAACCCTTCATCAAGTCATTTTCATTTTATTAGAAAGAAAAGAACAGAACACATATCTTAAAATCAGCAGTGAGACTCATGTAATCTATGCAGTCCATCACATGAACCTACACTGACATCGAGTCAAATCATCACCGATCGAATTCATTGCAAATACATAGTACGATAATCGATAACATAAAGCAAAGCCTACAGCTATGAATTTTACTTATGGTAATGCAAATATTTTAAGAACAGCCTACACACACTATGGGCTGGAGCAACAGTGGGTGGCTCGCATCCAAGAATAGACCAACGAACGACGTCAAATAATACAGCAAAAAGTATGGCGAGACCCCTGGTTTTTACTTACTGATTTTGGCGCCGGTGATGATGATGATTTCTAAAAAGGAAAATCATGGACAGTGAAGGTATCAACTGTGATGTTACAATGTTTCTGATTCAGGAATCCAGGAAGTACAATGACAGGAAGTATTTGACAGACAGTTGGCTGGACAAATCAGTTTAGAGGATTCAAAGCTCTCGTCCAATCAAATTTAGGAAGGCGTTTACAGACGTCTAATTGTAGACGCACTTGGAATAGAAAGGCGTTTTGTAAGACCATCATTTATGAAAGAGGGACGGTGCACAAACACACCCAAGACACTGTTTAACCCCCAGTATTCTACTGTTTAACTGGGAGATAATTTAGCAACACATTAATTTAGATTGTATTGCCACATGTATTGTTATAACATATGTGTAGCCTGCAGCTAATTTACTTTCTCTATTATGTAATGTTAAACAATAGCTAAACTGAGGCACTAGGACTGCAGTAGGACTGAGTGCATTTTGGAATGTTTTCAAATTATTATTTTTTCAGAGGGATCTTCACAAGGCTTTTTTTTTTTTTTTTTTAATCGTGTCAGTTGCACAGGTGAGACTTTCCGCCTAAAAAAGTTCAGCGCGACCGCATCAGGCGTCACGGAGTTGGAGCTGCTGACGTAGCGATGACGCAGCTCGCTTCAGTCTAAACAAAGTTGCCTCTGTTACAGCGGGATTCCCTTCTCACAATGGAAACCCTTCACCGCTCAGAGAGAGCAATGGAATCAGATGAAACACATCCTAAGCTATTGAAACTTTCCCTAAGCATGATACAGGTAGACACAGATATGGCGTCACTATTTTGAACTGTTTAGTCCTGCATAGATTAGAGATAATCCGATTTAATCCGTTATAATGCGAAATCTTTTATTTATGTTATATATATATTTTTAATCGTTTTGTTTATGAGCAGATAAGACTAGGATCTAAGACTATCATTTATAGATTTTCCTCGCATCAACATTAAATGCATTAACTTTTCACAGTAATTTGAATTGAATTTTTAATTTGTGGTTTTCTTTTTTCTTTTTTAAGGTGTGCTGAAAGAAGAACATTTATGCCTTTATGAATTTGATAAAACGGAAGATAGAGTCTTTGATTTATGTTTATGCTGACTGGCGCTTCCACAAAATAGTAAGCTACTATAGTATCCTACAACAACAAAAAACCCACTTCATTGCTTTCTAATCAGTGAGATATGATCTCTTGTAGGTGGTTTCTATATTTGGAAATGATTTTGCGCAAGAAATAATGTGTAGGAAATTCATCTCATTTGACCCAGTGGACAGTCCCGCATATGCAAAGGCGCAGAGGATCGAATTGCGCACAGTGCGCAATGAGCGAGCTGAAGAACAGTGCCTCTGTCCAGTGATCAGCGCGCGTCAAGGGTTGACGCGCCTGACGTCACTCCCTCTTAGCACGTGGGCTGTGGCATTCAGAGTTCTCATAAACAAAGGCACATTGGGCTCGGGCTTCAGTCTTCACGAGCAGTCGAAGGAGTAAGGTGCGCAAAGGCATCGGCTCTACATGGAACGGAACTTCTATCAACAGGAACAGCTACATGGATACATCATTTGCAACTCTTCTAATAGTGACTTGAGGTATGTAACAGAGAATAGATCCACCAATAAAACTGTTTAAAATGCTTTTTGGCAAGATTGTAAAGCAATACATAAATAAATGACCGTTTCTTAACTTTAGTCATTATTTTTATCATATAATTTTTAATCTTGCCAGCACGAGGTAGATTTTCATAGTTGATGTCATATGAGTGCCTTGATTTCACAAAAAGATCAAGTTACTCGCACTGTCGTGCTTAAAGCGTTAGATATATGTAGATCACTTGGAAGAAGAAAAAAATGATGATAAAATATTTCCTTCACAGAAACGCAAAAGAACGGAAAGACACGCTCTGACATCAACCCGTGCACGAGCCCTGACTTCAGAGATTGTTCCACGAGAGATATAAGTTGCAGGTGTGCGGAGGTAAACTGAAGCGGGCCAGGGAAATGCATGTCAGAAAGTTTGCATACATACTTTCCGTTGGAAAGGCATGTGTTTCAATGTCTACATCTTACGCATGCGGTTAACAGTGGGATTTTTTTTTTTAAATAAATAAATAAAATGTATTTGAATATTATTTCCAAAAGTATTTAACTATAAAACATGTGAACAAATATCATGCACCCTGTCAGAGAAAGCCATTACAATTGAGCTCTCTAACACTGCAGCCATGCCCTGCGTCCAGGCTCAGTATGGGACATCACCTCCAGGAGCCAGCCCTGCATCTCAGAGTTACAGCTACAACGCCACGGGAGAGTACAACTGCGACTTCCTAACACCGGAGTTTGTCAAGTTTAGCATGGACCTGACTAACGCAGAGATAGCTGTCACTTCCTCGCTCCCCAGTTTCAGCACCTTTGTGGACACCTACAGTTCCAGCTACGACGTGAAGCCTCCCTGCCTCTACCAAATGTCCCACTCTGGGGATCAGCTGTCCATCAAGGTGGAGGAGATACCCGCACACAGCTACCATCAGCAGCAGCATCACCACCACCATCATCATCATCATCATCAACCGCACCAGGCTGAGGAGAGCATACCCCATACCGGACCTATGTACTATAAACCATCCTCCCCAAACATCTCCCAATCGCCCAGTTTCCCCGCGCCTCCACACCACACGTGGGAAGACAGTGGGTCCCTTCACAGCTTTCATCAAAACTACCTTGCGACTTCACACATGATAGACCAGCAGAGGAAAAACGCGATGTCTCGGTTGTTCTCGTTCAAGCAGTCTCCTGCTGACACGCCGATGTCAAGCTGCCAGATGCGCTTCGATGGGTCTCTGCACGTGTCCATGGGCCCGGACACCCAGGGTGCGCATCGCGCGCTGGACAGTTTTGCTTTAGCGGGACCTCCGAGGAAACAGCACGCTGTGGGTTTACCCCATTCGCTTAACGTCGGACATCCCTTACTGGAAAGCCCGGTTGCCTCACCCCAGGCAAGAGGATCTCCGTCCAGCGAGGGTTTGTGCGCCGTGTGCGGGGACAACGCCGCCTGTCAGCACTACGGGGTGCGCACATGCGAGGGGTGCAAAGGATTCTTCAAGGTACAAGTTTATCACTAATTACTACAAGTCTTTTAACCAATTTGAGACATAATGGGTTTATTGATTGTATAGTTCATGGATACATTTGCAGGGTCTGAACCTATAGGTTGAGAGATTTGAGCGAGGAGAGGCATGGTTTAGAACTGGGTCTACAGTATTTGTCTCAGTTGTATTGATTTGACCCAATATGCACCTAGGGACACCTCCGTTCATCTCCGCCACCATTACTTTCGTCTAGAATTAAATTGGTTTGCGCTGAGAGTCGAATCGCGCCTAACCGAGCGTAACGGAACTCCCAGCGGTGACATTAAGACAGCACTTTATGTCACCACCGTGATAGAATAATCTCGCTAATCCGACAAGAGGGGTCGCGGAGAGAGCGTCAGGGGACCCCAAATTATGGCTGCCCACGGATCTGTATTTACCGAATGTCTGCTTTGTCCGGCCCTTGAATGTATTACGCAGCTTTGGGTTGGAGTGCAGGGTTTGAGTGTCCTATTCTATTGTAACTTCACACTGTGATTGCAGTTCAAGTTGTTGCCGTGCGGATTGAGTAGATTTACATGCAATTAATACGCCGAATACATGTGCTGTTTTGTTTCTAGCGCACGGTGCAGAAAAACGCCAAATACGTTTGTCTGGCAAACAAAAACTGTCCTGTGGATAAAAGGCGGCGAAATCGATGCCAGTATTGCCGTTTTCAAAAGTGCCTGGTCGTAGGGATGGTAAAGGAAGGTATGTCAAGCACTTTTTCTGTCTTACATCTCAATTTGTAGGTGCAACGCATGATTTCATTCAAGTTGAGCCTGTTATCATCACAGAGATGTTTCATATCGTAGTGCAGTGTTTATAACCAATATTTATTTTTCAGTTGTGAGAACAGCCAGTTTAAAAGGTCGAAGAGGTCGCCTCCCCTCCAAACCTAAAAGTCCGCAGGACATCCCTGTCTCTATGACACCCGTCAATCTCCTGAACTCCCTAGTGAGAGCGCATATAGACTCCAACCCCTCTATGGCCCGGCTGGACTACTCCAAAGTGAGCACAATGTTAAGCTTTAATGCATGCAATTATTTCAAATTCAATTATCAATTTCAGAAGTGATAATAATGCAATGGTAAAATGTGAGATAGTTTAATTTGCACAAAATTATAAGAGTTGCCTTTTAAACTGTTTTTATTTTTTTTACATTTATTGTATTAAATCCTAGTTTCAGACGAGTCCAGAGTATCACAGCGGAGGAGGAGATGAATCTCTGCACATCCAGCAGTTCTACGATCTCCTCACTGCTTCAATGAGCATCATTCGCGGATGGGCCGAAAAAATCCCCGGGTTTACTGACCTCCCCAAATGCGACCAGGAACTGCTTTTCGAGTCAGCCTTCCTTGAACTTTTTGTGCTGCGGCTGGCTTACAGGTAAGCACTGTACATGATTTTTAACATAACTCGCTGTTTGTTTATGAATACTTTTCGAAAGACAATTTTCTATTTATTTTTTAGATCTAACCTGGCAGAAGACAAACTTGTTTTTTGCAATGGAGTGGTTTTACACAAGTTGCAGTGTGTGCGAGGCTTTGGGGAGTGGATCGACTCTATTGTTGAGTTTTCTTCTAACCTTCAGAGCATGAGCATAGATGTCTCTGCCTTCTCCTGCATAGCCGCTCTCGCCATAGTAACAGGTAAGACATGTCTGACCTTTTCCAAGTGATCCAGAGAATATACAGCATGCTTCAGACCTCTGACAGGTTGCTCTTTTTTATCCTCGTAGAGAGACATGGACTAAAAGAGCCCAAGAAAACAGAAGACCTTCAAAACAAGCTAATAAACTGTCTGAAGGATCAGGTGTCCTGCAGTGGTGAATTGTCGAAACTGTTGGAGAAGCTGCCGGAGGTGCGCGCGCTGTGCACGCAGGGACTGCAGCGCATCTTTTACTTGAAACTGGAGGATTTGGTTCCCACGCCTGCGATCATTGACAAACTTTTTCACGATACTCTGCCGTTCTGAACATTCGACTGAACTGCGACACGCTCATAAAACTTTGATGATTCCTCGATGTGTCGGACTTGATGGCGGATGGTAGCCTATTTTTAATGTTCGGATCACGGCTGCCAGGGACAGTCCTGTTCAAGATAACCGCGGAGGAAATAAATTATTCAGATATTCAAAACATTGTTGCGAGGAAAGGACTATTCTTATGCTTGTTTAAAATGTGTTCAGTTATATACTGAAAAAAAATGCGGCGTGGTGGAAATGTATTTGTATATTGTTACGCGTCATATTGTTTATGTTACCTGCAAAGCATTTATAACTTCAACACCTGTCATGCAAAATGTAGCCTAATGATTTAAGAGATCAAATCATTTCGACAAGGTACTTTATAACCACTAGCTAAGTCACTCTGCATTATAGTATAGAGATTGTACTGAGTGCACAAGAGGATTTTTAAAACTCTATCTGCAACATTTCAGACTTCAGAGTGCGGATACAGACATATATAGCACGTTTTTGTGTTTATAATTTTGAGTAGTGAATTACATTGTTATTAAGACATGAACCGCTTTTTTACAGTTCAGAAAGTATGCATGGAATTCGTTGAGCTATTAAATTTCTCCAGCACTTTGTATTAATTTCATATTGAAATAATGTCCATGAGGTTTACGTGCAACTGGTTTCAAATTCTTAACACTATGCTTATATATATTTCAGATCATTGTTTTCTATGATGTTATGGATTTTGCACTGCATTCTATGTTAAGCTTCTCTCATCTGTATTGCTGAATAAACCTAACTATTATATATTTTCTCTCGTTTTGTCAATAAGATTAGTTTCGATGTAGGCTATATGTTCTATTAAAAATTTCGAATTTGCTTATGAACGTTTTTGAGAGATTTTTTTATTCTAGAGAAGTATTTCAGCCTTACACCATTTCATTAATTCCTAAAACGAAACACACACACACATTTTCGGAGGCGATATTTGTATTGGCAGCTTCGAATAATTTTAGAATGAAATTGCCTCCTAATGTTTCAAAAGACAAAGGAGGAAAAAAAGCATCAAATAAAATAACGTTCATGACCTTAATAATTTAAGAAGGACAACGCATTTAAAATGTTAGACTGTAGAATTAAATTTACGACTGATCATTTTTAAATTATTTCGAAGTCAGCTGCCAAATCTGCTGGGGATTATTTTCTTAATTAATACTCATTTGCAAGTTTCACTATATAGCCAACTGATATACCCCAAATTATCACGAAGATTTTGTAGAGCAAGCAACCCTTCAGTGCTGTAGGCTATATGAAATTACGCGGATAACGGCAGGTCCGTCTCTCATAGCCTGAACTTTTTAAAAGGTCATATCTATATTGAACAGAGGAAAGAACAAAACACAATCAGGATGCAACAGCCTGTGAATCATTTCAAATGAGAGTGGAAACAGGTAGTCAAGCGCGTTGACATCGTTACGATTTGTTGTACAACACCAGAATAAGACAGTTTAATGCGCAAAAATGATAAGGATATACAAAAATCCAGATTTGAAGAATCAATACTTTTACACAAAGGATGTGCAAATGGATTTTAAGCTTAAGTAAAGCAGAGATAAAGAGATATGAAGTGGACCAACTCACTGTCAGACTCTCTTTAGGTAAAGACCATAAAGTGAATTGGAGTCTCCTCTCTCTCATTATGTGGGCGATAAAGATACAGATGACATCACTCAATTAATTACAGATGTTTGCTAGTTCTGTTTGGTCTTGGCATTCAGTTTAACCATTAAATGTGTCTTGAAGAAATTTTTCATTTAATTGTGAGCCAGTGCAAATGTCCCAGGCCAGATTTCAGTTTGTTAAATGAATGATGGTCATTCCTTTAACAGTATTTGTTTCAAGATTAGATTTCTTCTCTCCGAACAAAGTATTATTTAATTATGGGATGGATACAAATCAATTGTTTTGTCTACTGTTTAATTTATAGATGTATTTGAAGATAGCTGAAAAACAGTTTAATCGGATTTTAAAGTGAAAATGTTTTGATGCTAGAATGCATTCAACATTTTAGATGACATTTTCTTCATCACTAAATGTAATTCTGAGATGTAATAGCTCCAAAAAAGATCGTAAGAATAACCGGTTACACTTTATGGTTACACTTAATTTTAAGGTGTTGTTGTTACAGTGTAATTAGACATTTAAGTAATATGTACTTAATATAGGGTTAGGGTTTGGTTCAGGGTTAGTTGCATGTAATTATGCATAATTTATAGTTATTACTATAGTAACTACATGTAACATATGTAACAATGACACCTGTAAAATAAAGTGTTACCCACTTTATTGTAAGGTGTCCGTGTTAATTATGCAATTAAGGACTGTGTAATAATAATAAACTATATGTACTTATATAGGATTGGGGTTTGGTTTAGGGTTAGTTGCATGTAATTATGCATAATCTAGTTATTACTACAGTAACTACATGTAACATTTGTAACAAGGACACTGTAAAATAAAGTGCTACCAAATAATCCCATGTTGGTTCAAATGCAATAACAGTTCAAATGTTTGGTAATGAACACATTAACATTCTTCCAAGTCTCAATCATTAAACATTCCTGCAGCTTAGGTGTTTCTCTCCAGGTGTCAGGTCTCTGTCCGGTGATATCGCCCCCCGTACCCCCACCTCTTTGAGGATGGGAATATAAAATATTGATTTATGTTTGGTAGAAAGGCCTTATAAAAATGATCACATACACGAAAGGGATTCATGAGCCCCAGATCAATAGACATCCTGTTTCTCAATGCTTTGGACCATCACTGACTGTGAAATGTTAAAATAAAGAAATCAATATTATCTGAGAAATGTCAAATTTATTATAATTATGAGGGTGAAGGACTGGCAAAAATGTTCCTATGGGAGCTGGTCTGAAAGGAGGGGTTTACAGTCCCTCCTCTGAATCCAGCCTGTGTGTGTGTGTGTGTAGTGTAAGAAGACTTGAGTGAAACCATGCACCAATAGCTTTGTCATGTTGATACTTTACATGTGTGTGGATGTATGATTAAAAGAGAACCGCACAATCTTTCTCAATTTGCCATAAAACTTGCATCAATCTTTCTGAAAATTTTAAGAAAGTAATATAAACATGTACCACAAAACACACCACACTTCCACTTTCTTCACTTATGTCCTTGTTAAGCCAAACTATAAGTTTGTGCTAAAAAATACTGAGATTTGTTCTCATCACCTTGATATTTTCCAAAAGAACATACGTAGCTCTAAAGTCGGCATAAAAAGGAAGTTGTGATGGTCTTTTCTTCCCAAAAATGTAGGGCGGGACTTGATTTTTTCAAACTTGATTGGATGGTTGTGGTTTGATATTGCTGTGATGTCATGTGAGTGACAGGTTGTCCCGCCCTCATGCCAGTAAACACATCATCAGAGAAGAGATGTCACTGAAAGGGGTGGGGTGGGGTGGGGGTTGATTAAAGATAATGAGGGCACATGAATTTGAAGCCAAAACAATCTCTTTTACTTTAATTTCTTATTATCACAGTAAAGCTTCTTTGAAACAATCTATATTGTTAAAAGTGCTATAAATGAAGGTGACTTGACTTGACATGTACTTACTATAGTAATAACAGCAATTTATGCATTATTACACGATGCAACTGTAACAACAAAACCTTAAAATAAAATGTAACCAAAATGGGAATCGTCCATTTTGATTTCATGGTGACTTTAAGGACACAATGTCCAAAACAGTGTTACAATCTAATGCAAGACCACAGTGACTAGATCTCTCAGAGGATCCTCTGTGGTCTAAACATGCAGATGGCCAGTCTGGAATCAAAGCAGGACCAAGGGACATGCCATTTGCTCTGAGCCCAGACCAGCACACTGATATGTTCAGTTATGTGTTTCATGCAGCCTTTATTAATAATTCATCTATAATTAATAGCGTTAACATATTTTTTTCTGATTAAAAGCTACAGCAGACCACTAAAATTTGATTGACACCTCTCTGTGTTGAAAACTGAAATGTGTAAATAAAACTACTAGTAAAAATATTTAGAACAGAAAAAAACGGACATGTAGAAATTGATTCATAATCAAAGATGTGAACAGGCTTTCTATATACCTAACTGTCAGCTGCAAGGTAAACTATAATACTTTTAGTTCTGAAAGAAAATTATATATTATGGTTTCTTTAACTGTGTAATAACTAATAACCCTGAACCTGCCCCTAAACCTAACCTTAACCCATGTAGTTACCTAATATTAGCCAGCACTTTCTTAGGTAAGTACACTATAAGACACGTACTGTAAAATAAAGTGCAGCCCAAAACACTTTTGCTGCTATTGCGGTGGGATACAGGTAATGTATCCCACCTCCATTTTCAGGTTTGGTGGTGGTTAGGTTTAAGGGTGGGATAAGGTGTAAGGGACGGGTCAAGAGTGTAATTATACATGTCATACATGAAATTAATTACAGCTGTAATTACATGCAGGCATTTTAAAAACATGTACACAGTAAGTGCATTGTTTCAAATGATTCATTTAAATGTTAGTAATTAAAGTGGGTCAAATCTCTATCAAAGCTGTGAATTACACTAACAAATCCCAAAACACACTAGCAACATCCCATACACACAATACTGCATTAGTCTACATCAGAGAGAAACCTGAAAATGGAATAAGTCTCATTAACCCACCCATAGAAAATGCCAGAAAACTCTTAATCACAGAATTGTAAATGAAATCAGCTATATTAAATGTCCGGAGCATTAAAAGAGGAAACGGCATATTTGCAAACACCTTAACATTGTTTCATTCTCATAGCTGAATTTTCGCGGTTTCCACAATACTGTGAGTGCCATGCCTTTACAGATAGTCATTTGCATGTGACCTTTAATTTAAATGTCTGGAAAGATTGAACGGCAGAGGGCTGCTATTATTTGAGGAAAGGGACTCCAGGCCAACATCCTCGTTCCCTCCTCCCTTTCAGAATTCTGATAGAGAAATTGACCATTTCATTGATTAAAGTAAATTAATCATTCACAATTAGAGGCATTTTATGGAATTCATTTATTCACAAATCATATTTTTATGGACAAGAGAGTAGAGCATATTATTAATACGAAAAAAAAAAATTAATTCAATTTATAACAACATTTTGTTTTTCAATAATTTTCTATGAGAAAGAGGTTGAACTAACCCCTGTATGAATGATCTATAACTAAGTAGAAATAAAAGATGAATCTAATGCTGAAAGCAACTCACTGAGAAGAAGAGGCTTAAAACACTCAAGGATCCATAACTATTATGAGTTTTCAGTGACTTATGGTCTGATGGTTTTAAAACTTTCACTTCGCACTTTGCAATAAAGTCCACTTTGTAAACCTCATTAGTTGACATGAACTATCAATGACAAACAAAGCATTTATTAATGTTAATTTACTAATACATTATTAAAAATCAAGTATGTTTACATTATTTAATGGACCAGAGCTAACATAAACTAACAATGAGCTGTTTAATTAAAACATTTAATTGAAATTAAAAATAAATTCAAATGAAATTCATAAAATGATCCCATGATGGGAACCCCTAAATGGTTCTATGACGCGCCTGAAGGAACCCTTTAAGGTTCTATATAGAACCTTTTCTTAAGAGTGAGGTTTAGAATGTCAATGATGACAGAATTTTCATTTTCAGTGAAACTATATCCATTTAAAATAAGTGAGCTTGCATGTATTATCTCCCTGCAAATTTCTCTCCTCTTCTTGGTAGGATGACCACACCCACTTCTTCACCCATTAATCTGCCATTTGAATGGCATTGTACATCAACACTTTACCCCACCATCCCCATCATCATGACTGAAGGATCTTCCCTCCACCTAAACTCCACCTCCTCCATCATATACAGATATCCATCATCTGGTTTATGTCATGGGGGTTGGTGAGTGTGCGATCACCATGGATACATTCAAATGAAATATGACAGAGTGGATGCTGTTAATTACTCTAAAAGAAAATAAATGGAGGGGAATCAAGCTTTGAAATGTGAGTGGAATTTAAGTAGTCACGTTCTGTAATAAGGTCATCTTCCGTAATAGATCAGTCTCACTGCATCATATAAACGGTTGACCCTTGAGAGGGAGAGACAGAAAGAGAGACACTAACATGAACACAGTCATCTAAACAAAGTTGATTAGACTACATTCCCATGATGCCTCTGACAACCTTTTAATAGATGCTGCCACATGAATAGGACACTTGTCCTAAACACAGCAGAGGGTATTACGGCATTTAAATATAGTTTTTCAATTACTTAACATCACATGTTGTCTAACATGAGACATACAAATTTTGTACAGCCAGTTCTGAGGTGTCTGAAGGCACTTAACCACAGGAATTAATTCTGTGAACTTTGGGGCTTTTGATGTCAGTATTGATTCAGCTACAAAGCAGTAAGACCCTTATCAGAACTCACGCAGAGGATTGCTAGAAGAGCACATACTAAGAGTCTATCTGTGACTGATAGGAGCGGGACGGGGGTGGGTTTCTGCACATCCTTGCAGGGCTTATATTGACAGCTGAGCACATGAAATATGAAGTGGACTTCAAAATAAGAAATAAACACAATCTAAACCAGTGGCACAACTAAAAAACTTACAAAATTAGTTTTTGATTAAAGAGGAAATGATCAGTGCAGAAAATGAGGGCACTTGTGAGAAAGTACACTTTAGCATTTTAAAAAGAGGAAATAATTTACTATAATGTTTTCAGACACTTAATTGCACTATAAAATATATGGTCCCACTTTATATTAAGTGGCGTTAAGTACTATGTACTTACATCAAAAAATAAGTACAATGTACTTATTGTGTTCATGTTGTATTGTAAAAAACTTTTGCTGCTATTGAGGTGTGATACGGGTAAGGTTAGGGACAGGTGTGGTGGATTGGGTAGGTTTAAGGTGTAAGGGAAGGGTCAACTGTGTAATTACAAATGTAATTATAAATTAATTACAGCTGTACAGCTGAATTTTTAAAATGTAAGTACAATGTAAAAACATGTAGTTACACAATAAGTACATTGTATCAAATTATTAATTTCAATATAAGTACATGTAAGTGCATAGTACTTAAAGCCACTTAATATAAAGTTGGACCAAATATATTATAGTTTATTATTACTATGTATTACAACTTAAGTGTCCCACTTAAATAGGACTTAAGTAAATCTTTATATTTCATTACTTCTATTGTCTTTGAAATAGGGTTAAACTGCCGAATATACTGACAAGCATTTATGGTAAACTAAAATGTACTTTAATGTAATTTCTTTTGAACTTGTATGTCACGTATTTAGATATATTTGTAATTACACAATTGTAATGATTAGGTGGCAATTTAGATCATTTAAAATAATATCAAATAACACACTACACTTAAAATTATAATCAAGTGATTTACATGTGCGTTAGTCAACACATCAAAATAAGTGTACATGATGAATGATTATTAAAGCATAATTTAAAATATACTTTAAAGTAAAACTGTAAATGTGACATTAAAGTGTAAGGGTTAGTCCGCCCAAAAATGAAAATTCTGTCATTAATTACTCATTATCTCATGTCGTTCGACAACACAGTGAAGAACACAAATGAAGATATTTTTGATCAAATCTGAGAGCCTTCTGACTACAACGTTATTACCACTTTCAAGGCCCAGAAAGGTAGTAAAGACATCATTAAGATAGTACATGTAACTATAGTGGTTCAACCTTAATGTTATGAAGGAGGCATCCGTTTCACATGCCAACTTTAAGTGCCTTTTATTTCCTTAATAGGCCTATTATATTATCTGCAGTATAACATTTAAAAACAAATACTTTTAAGATGAAGTACAAGTGGACATTCAATACAATTAAGCACTCTTTTTCACAAGGGACATCCTGGTGTTTTGTGCTTTCACTCATCAGTTCACCTAGGACTACGATCCAGTGTATTCAATCTCATGGGACATTTGAATCCCACCTGGAGGTGAACAATGGGATAACAAAATTCACTGTGTGAAATCAAAGTGTTTGTCAGTAAAAAAACATTTGCTATTGCCTCTAATTCAGCCCCGAAGGCAGAGTTTGTGGCTCTACAAACCATTTAAATAAGAGCATCTAAAAAAGACTTTATTATTAATGTTTAAAGATAAGATTATATATGCTAAACTATATGCCGTCTACATCCATTACAATTTGTTCTTATGTACATTGCTATGCTATGAATGTTCTCGTTATCAATACACCGTATTATTGGAATCATTGTCCAGCACAGATGGACCTTGTAAGAGCACAGTGGGATTCTGTTCCTGGCCATAAGAACACAGAATACCCACAGAGACTATACATCCACACCTGTCTGGCCATTAAACCATTCAATTAGCTTCCACCAGAGGGTTCTGATAATTATCTAAATTGCATCTTTAATGATGTGAGTCAATGAAGGTATCTCATCTAGAGCATTCAAAATGCAATAGGCTATTAGGCTGAGTAAAGTAGTTTATGTAAATACTATACTGAAAAAGATTTAAGAAACAAACTATCATTAGCTAAACCAACATTGTTAAGTAACAGACATGCACATTAGGCAACAAAAATGTGCAAATAGGCAACTTTACTCCAGACAAATACACTTCATGTTTATTTATTATTAGAGTCATTTGAATTATTATTAGCCAAAAGCCTGTTCCATGACATCAATCAGCACCACCACACACGGTTTTCCAAACTATAACAAAGTGACACCCATATTTAATAACCTTTCTAATGACAGTCCTTCTGAAGAACAAGGTATAGCTGAAGTTAAGAAATACTAGGTAAAAGGTGAGGTGGGCGGACATATATCCTCGATAACCTACATCTACCCTTTCACATCTTCTTTGACTGCGTTCCTTTTACAGCTGTTTTATCTCTCCCTGCCATGGATGATTTATTGATTATTTGATTTAAGGCAATTAGATGTCAGCTTTTCCAGTTAAATAATCTCTTTGCATAATTTCATCTATCAAAAAATCTGATTTTTATTTAGCAGGAAGTTACTAAAACGTTTCTAAAAAGATATATTCTCCATCAAAACACCTCTTGGTTTGTGCATCATCAAGATAACTCTTTCATTTCGTTTCATTAAAAGAAATTCAGACTAATGTTGGAAAATGATCAACTATAAAGAACAGTGATGGATGTATATACTACCGGTCAAAAGTTATAGAAATAATTGATATTTTGTAAATGTTTTTGAACTCACCAAGGCTGCATTTACTTTATAAAAATATAGTAAAAAATGTTATTACAATTTAAAATAAATAATTTATAATTTTTCCTCTGATGGCAAAGCTGATGTTTTTTTTAGCAGCAATTACAGTCTTCAGTGTCACATGATCCTTCAGAAATCATTCTAATAATATGCTGATTTGTTGCTAATAATTGTTAATAATTATTATTAATTTTGAAAACAGTTTTTACTTTTAATATTTTTGTGGAAACCATGAAACACTACCATTCTTGGGGTAAGAATGAATAAATGTTGTTACAAAAGATTTCTATTTCAAATAAAAATTTGTATTCATCAAAGAATCCTAAGACTGAAAGATCATGTGACACCGAAGACTGGAGTAATGATTTTGAAAATTCAGCTTTGCCATCATACGAATAAAATACATTTTAAAATATAATAAAATAGAAACAATTTTATTTCAAATTGTATCAATTATATCAAATAAATGCAGCCCTGGTGAGCACAAGATACTTCTTTATTCCACACTTTTGACCAGTAAGAGTGAAAGGGTAAACTTCAAACATCAAAGCTCAAAAATGGGGATACAAAATGAAAAATCCTGGTAGATGTGTTCTATTAGCTATGGAAAATAGATTCATTTCATACACACACCTGTCATTCTTGTATTTATGCTGAACTGTGCCTCATCTTGCTTCATTGTAATGAAAAGTCTCACAGAACTAGAGCAAACACAGTTTCACACTGTCTCTCCAATAAGACATGGACCACTGGGAATCAGGCCCTCTGTTTACCTGTGCTGTGTTCGGTCATTATTCTTCCTCCATCAGTATTCAGTAAGCGACGCTCAGATTACGAACAATATGACCCCATTCAGCCTAGAGAAACACACAAAACAGAGCGACACTGTTATCGGGCATTAACTTCTTGAAATGATGCATTACGCGCATCTTACAAGCAGTGGCGGCTGGTGAAAAATATCTTAGGTGGGGCTGTGTCATATTCAAACCATGGGAGTAGGCTATTAGGCCTACTTTCTGCCCTTGGTATGTGTATTGTGTTTGATGTTTATTTTGTTCTATTCCTTAACCCAGTCCCAGTGGTTCTCAAACTTTTTAGAGTTGTACCCCAAGAGGCTTAATGTCCTTCTGCGTATCCACACTCGTCACACCAAGGGACAATATTTGCCCCCTTAAATCGATTTTTTCAAGTGCATTTTTACCTTTACACATACCTTTATAAAATAAATAATGCTTTAAAAAAAAAGTTAAATAGATAAATATGCAATGATGGTAAAAACGAAGTGATGCTTTTAAATATTAAATTAAAACCGCCAGTAGGTGGTGAGTCATCGAGTCATTCAGAAATGAAGCAAGTGGTAGTATTTATGAATTAATCATTGAATCATTGACTCTAATGATTCGTTCAAAGTCGCAGATTCGTTCTCAAACACTGCTGTGTGCTGCAGTTCTGCTGTGGCTTTGGAGCTATTATTTTATTGTAAAAATAATGACAACTGTGTTGAAAATGAACATCACTTAATATTAATATTTCGTTTGTTGAACTGTTGTATAAAATCAATGTGACATTAGCAATCGCTAACGCACATGGTCGAGAATGGCAGTATAGCGCGATTTGCCGAGGCAGCAATCTGCACGAGACCTGTCATATAACAGCCCACTACACGCTGCTTAAATGCAGACAGTTTTGACCGCAAAAGATGAGGTAATTTGATCGGATGTCATGTATTTACAGCATTTAACCTGAGAGAAATGCATGCTCAGTTTAAATCGTATTTTAAGATGAGGTAGTATTAAAGGAACGGCAAAATTCAGCATTTTGTTCCCGCACCACCTTCTGTCACCTCACGGTTTGAGAACCACCACAAACCCAGTTTGAGAACCACTGCCTTTACATATCTTTGTAAAGCGAATAATAATAATATTACAAATAATTATTAGTATTAACACAAACTGCACGATACCAGTGCTCTGTCAAAAAGTCAGTAATTATTTAATGCCATATTACAAGGCTGAGGCATTCTTACACAAAAAAAACAAAACAAATTGCACAAACTTTCCATTTGCATTTGAAATTAAATTAAAACAGTAGTTACTTTCTCAGACAGGTCCCTCGCTCCGGTAACTGTCCATGCTGGATCTATCTGTTGTTTTAAAAAGTAATCACGGAAAGCAAAACAAGGCATTAGCATGACGCATCCAGCTAGCTAGCCCGATAGACAGCTGTCTGATAGAGATGGGCGTGCCTCGGCTCGGGCTCGCGCAGCTTTGGGCGCTAAACAGAAGCGCCCATAGCTGACTAGATTTGAGCTCGCTGATTGGCTACAGTTTATGTCAAACATGTCAAACTTAAATCAGCAATTGGCTAAACTGATCCACAGACCCGCCTCTCTGGGGCGCCTCTCTCCAGCGCCCCAGAGCTGATCGACGTGCACGCAGGTGGAGGAGACGTGTTGAAAAAGCAGATATTTTGAATTTCTATTATATTTTTCACATATACTGGGTGTATTTAATATCTCAAACACACAAATACTGACAATTTGTATGTATGATTTATGTATATATTTACTTATTTATTTAATGAGTGTGGCTCATAAACTGTGGTCTGGCTCATGGGGGGGCGGCGCCCTAGCGCCCTCTATTGGCCAGCCGCCCCTGCTTACAAGCATTTCTGGCAGGGAAAGTACAGAACTAAAGGCATGAACTTCTAAGCTTTGAATGGAGACATCCAGCAATCCAAAATGCACTTTGTCTGTCTTCTGTGCAAAAAAACAAAAACAAAAAACGACAAAGCACTCTGCAAATGGTGATTGAGCTCTTACCGAAAGGTCATCAATTCTTTTGATTTGTAAAAGATTCATTGAACATGATCGATTGGATTCATTACTGACACATATGAAGACACACCAGATCAATCTAAATGGTAAACTGGCATCATTGTCATCATTTTGCAGCTCAGTGCTCATAAAGCCTATTAATTTGTGCTCAAAAATTATCATATATCATTTAATGAAGATAGCATGCAGCCTCAACTTGACATAAACCATCAGTCACTGTTCAACACTGTTTGTAGACAGGAACCCATCTGTAGTATGATGTCGCTGGACAAACATGATACTACATTTTTCAATTTGGTGAGACATTTACAACATGGCAAAAATCTAAATCACATATTTGTGGCTTTTAGTTCATGTCTATTATTCAGTTCATGTACAGAGCCAATATGTACACAGATATACCCATATGCACTTAAAATACAGGCTTTCTTTTCTAGGCATATGGACCAAAATATCGATGACTCTTAATTGCAAGAGAGTAACTATTTGTCTAATAAAACGATTTCTACAATATTCCACAACACATAAAATAAAACTCAATTAAGCAATATCACACGAGCATGTGCGAGACTCGTCGATAGCCTCCTGCTGCTGATAGTCGACATGGAAATAGTCTTGTAGCTACATTTATTTTAGTTTTTAGTTTTTTTTAGTTTTTTTTTTACAAAGACTACGTTTAAATTACAGTCAAGGAAATGTTACAATTTACATGTTACAATTTAAAAGTGTAGCCAAGTATGGAGCAGAAAAAAAAATGATTTCATTTAACCTCAGATTTGTCATGCGTTGATTTCTCAGTGGCGCTCGTGGCGGGTTCAGAGAAATGTCCACTCGAAGAAGAACAAAGGTGAGTGAGTATTTTGAAAGCAACTTTTCATTCTTATTTTATGTCAAACTAATATATTACAATTGAGCTTGCTTATAGGCTTATACTAACGGTCATGAGCTATAAATGTATTTTATCTTGGATTAAAGGGGAAAAATTAATTAAACTTACCACACGTCAATCAAGCTTTTCTTGCGATTTTGCCGCCCTCATGTTAGGACTAGTGGAGTCGGTTGCAAAATTCCGTTTAAACGTTAATGCAATTATTCGTTGGGCACATCCCTAGCATAGCCCGTTGTTCCGAAAATGAGAATGCTTTGAATCCAAAAGGCCGCAGATGTTCAAACCATCAAACCAACCAAGTGTTGCTTTTATACCAGTTCAATAACACATAATTTGGGCTACTGCAGTTACTTTGTGTGTTTGTGTTTTTTTGTTCAGCAAACTAAAAAAATGAAGTCAAAGAGTTGTCCAACGTAGGCTATGTGACAAAAGAAGTATGTCCGAGTCTATGAGCAGCACAGGCCTGTTTCTTTCCTGAATGAATCAGTGTTTTGGACAATATCGGTTGAATTAATGATTCGAACATTCACTCATAAAGATAGTCTTATGTCGCCACCTACTGGTGAAATGATGTAACCTGCAGATAAAGTGGAAGCTAAGTCTGTTCGAAAAGATGATGCCAAGTGTCAATTAGTAGCCTATATTTGTGATGTCATTGTCATTGCGTCATAGGCTATTTGCATTCTGCCTAATGTCTGCACTGAATGGTGAATACTCATTCTATATAATTCATACTTTTTTAGTGGTCGTGAAGTACTTATTCAAAATAAGTACTTACTCAAGAGATGCAGCCTGCATGTTAACCAGCAGTCCAAAAAGTCACTATAAGTCGCTAAGTTGGCAGTACTTGCGCGATCTTAGTATTTTTCGGTGGGTTTTCGCAGGTAGTCATTTTAATAGGAATCCACCACATTATAGGTTGAATAAGGGCATGCTGTTGCAAATGTTGAAAATTCCCCGTGCTGTTGAACTGTTATATCAGCACTCCACTTGGGCAATCAAATTCAAGGGCTGAATCTAACTGTTGTAGAACATCATGAATATGATATAATTAGACCATATTTATGGTTAAAATGTTTACATGGAATTATAGAACAATTTGCTTGCTAGATAATTATCAAAATAGTGCCCTAATGCAGAACTACATCTCCCAGGAGGCATTTTCTCTCCGTATGTATTGAAGTGCAGGATGGTGGAAGGCCCAGTGAAGTGCGCTTGGTGATTCAGATTAAACTGCATCTCCCATATGAGGGCTGCTCTGGGAGCTTAATTAAGTTGTAGGACCCTGGCAATGACGAATGCCTCTAAACATGAGCATGCTAAGACAGCGGTGCCGCTGCCCTTTAGCTGTGCATCTTCCGTTGAGCAAAATACCACCGTAGCGTTCATATTTGTTTCTCCCAATTCCCTCTGCCTTAGTCTACAATGATTTGATGAATAATGCCACGTTGTTTTGAGTCAGAGATTCCAGTGTTTTCCAGGGTCTCATGTCCATTTTCTCCTGTTTAGAGCATGACAGAGCATCACAGCTAGTCTGCGGGATCCTGCTGGGTCCTCAGCTCTTTTGGTGTTTCCTAGCATCGGTCTATTCATCACCATCGCGAGCGTCTTGTTCTGCTCTGTGTCTTCCTTCATCACTGCAGCTAATTAAAGAGCTCGGAGGTCTGCTACTGTTTCCACTGCCTTGTATTACCATTAATTACAATGACATCTCAGATCCTCGGCATAGCAGCACAGTGATTCATGGCGCAGCGTGTCTGAGTAAGAGACTTATCTTGCACACTCACACACACTCCTGTACATATGCATGGATGCACTCGCTCATACACACGCAAACATAATAAATTAGGCTCTACTGAAGACTGATGGCCCACAATGAAACACCATAGATCAATTAAGCATACGCCACGCAGAGAACTGGAAGGATAATCTCGGAATATAACGAGTCGGCTTTTCTGCCTCTTCTAAAGCAAACATCATATTTTGAGGACCTAATTGAATTGGAAAAATATTTCAAGCATTTTGAATGGAATTCTGTGGAATTGTGTAATAGCACAATAAAAATAAAAGAAATCTCAGGTGCAATATACCATAATGTTTTGCACATACATCTCTCTAAAAATATGGCTTACAGTTTTATTATACAGCTATATATTATACTGCTGGATGGCAGAATATTGAGTGTGATCTTTCTGAGGTCACTTTGCGTTTCACTTCTGGGTCACAGAACTGATGGGAGATACACATCAAAGTATGGGCTCAAAGCAAAGGACTCATCAGACCGACTCTCTGAGGTCCACAGATTTGATATACAGTATCATGTGTGAGAAAATACATCATATGTTTTCTGCTTCTCAGTTTTATGAATTAGAATACCCACTGCCATGATGTAAAACAAAAAATCCTATAAAGCCGTAAACATATTTTAATGTGATATCTGTATCTTTAAGATTTGTACAGTACAGTGAACATCTCTGTTAAATAGAATAGAAATAGACTTAAGTTGCATACATTGCGTAAATAGATAAATTAAAATGAAATAATACACACGTCTATATATATATATATATATATACATACACACACACATACATTTTATATACAGTGTATTTATCCCTTTATTCAACAAGGATGAATTAAATGACAGTAAAGACATTTATAATGGTTAAAAATGTATTTAAAATAAATCATATTTCATATATTTTAAATCTTTTAAAATTAAATTAATCAAAAAATCCTGAAAAAAAAAAAAAAGTATCACGGTTTCCCAAAATGTATTAAGCAGTGCAACTTTACTTTTTGTTTTCAACATTGATAATAATAAGAAATGTTTCTTGAGCACCAAATCGGCATATTATTAAAAATGATTTCTGAAGGATCATGTGACACTGAAGACTGGAGTGATGATGCTGAAAATTCAGCTTTACCATCAGGAATAAGTTACATTTTAAAGTATGTAAAGATAGAAAACAGTTATTTAAAATGGTTACAATATTTCACAATTTTACTGTTGTACAAGCTTAGTGAGGATAAGAGACTTCTTTCAGAAAAAACAAAGGGTTATTTTGCATTTCTGAGAGCAACATCTGCTGTCTTCATAGTCATTGTTAAAGGGAATACCTCATGCTGCCATTCTAAAACGTAATTAACCTCTGATACCCATTCTGTTGTCTGCGATCCCTGTGAATGACTTTAAAATTGAACTGTATATATGTCCCTAATCTAATAGAGACATGATCAGGCTAAATGCAGCCATTCTTTTTAAATGGACACAATCACTGTCACACAGAGACGGGGTGAATCTTTTTTCATGTTTTTGAGTTTATGGTTGAAACTGAGGACGAAGGAGAGAGAGAGGGGGAATATCGTTTTGCTCAGGCCCAAGATTAGATAAGCAGCACCCAGGGAATTGGTCTGTAAACATTGCCGGTGATTGACACGACACCCCAGCCTGTGGGAAACTTTACATTTTATTATCGGTCTGTAAAACTGCATTTTACAGATCCATATACTGCTTTAGCGGTGTGTGCGGGAGGTATATGGGTCGAGGGTGGTGCACTTGAAGACTGTTTTGATCGGTCCTCACTAAATATCCACCCAATTTCCACAGGTCCGAGGGAGCTTTGAAGAAAATTGAGCAGATTTGCGATGAAGAACCCCTCTGGAGGAATTTGAGAGTGTTTGAGGATTAGGTTTTTATTCTCAGCATAAGGCCCGGTTGAAGAATATCTGATGCCTCAGGAGGTGAAGCTCAGCCGAGCATTCCAGTAAATAGAGATTCTGGAGATAAAGAGTTGAACTGACAAGCTTATGGACTTGGACAAAGTGAGCTGGCATGCAGTTGAGCTTTTATGCAAAGCTAATAATATTCTGAAATGTAGGGAGAAAAGGAAAGTTTACATCCTCTTCCTCTCACGTGTTAATGCAGAATCAGTCTTAGAATCGAAGCGTAAAAGAGCAAAGTCTGTTCACAATGAGGAATGCACACACGAGTCTTTGAGAAAAAAAAATGTCATTATGATATAAAAGGTTTTATAGTTCATGTTGGCCTACTCAATGATGAGAATTACTGTAATATGTGAAGATACCGGCGACACCCATTTAAAATTAAGCTACGGTCGACATCTAGTGGTAATCAAGATTGTTGCACCTTTAATTTTCTGCTGTGGCCAAAAGGTGTCGCTAGATGGCAATGTGAAGCTGCCAAAAATTAAAATATATTCTGATTCTTCAAATCAATGGAGGGCCAGTCTTTTTGAGCAATATAAAAACAACAACAACAAAAAAAAAATTAAGGAAAAGGAAAATAGCCTAAATAAAATGTCATTCAAATAGATTTGAATTGAAAACAATGCATAATCACAACAACACTAAAAAATAACTACATAAATAAATAAAGACAGCAGTTAAAGCGAACCTACCTGACATAATAATCTAAAGGAAAAAACAAAACAAGGAATGAATGAGGATGAATTTCAATACAGTGCTGATTGCATGCACTCTTAACTCCTCCCCTTTGTTGCCGGGGGCGGGGCCTCACGCGGCCGGATCCGCCCTGATGTCCAGATGACAGCACGGACAAGATGGCGGCCAGCTGGGAAGTGAAGTGAGGATGTCAACATCATTTCTTCAGTTCAAACAAGTCGGGATTTTCACCACCCATCCCCTCGATCAGTCAGCGATATAGTTCATGTTCCGTGCATCTGTTTTAGGAGCCGAAACCGGGACATTTTCACGGAAACGCGCGCATGGTTTTGCGCTATGTTTTGGAAATCCGTTTGCGCAAAGAGGACCATCAACTCTTGACGAGCGTTCTGGCCTGCATGAACCTCCAAAACCCACTCCAGGAGGCATCCAAAGAACGTTTCAACATCACATCGCACGCCACATCGACTGAAAGTCCTCGATCAGTCCGATCAACGCTGGTTTGTTTGGTGTTTGCGGTGATTTCCGCGATGAAGAGCAGCAGTTCTCATTAAAGCTGCGGAAGTGGAGGAGAGGTTTTCACGCCAGTCATCTTTCAAATGCACTTTCTGTCCACCCGTGGATGCTCTTTACTCCATTACCCAGCTGTTAAATATCTAAGACCGCATTAAAACTCTGGCGAACGGGATCCAGGGGTGCATTAGCAGTATTTTGTCCGGAAACAGTGTTTTTTTGCTGACTTGTTGGCCAGTTTTAGTGGTTAAAGTGACGCCATGGCTCATTCTCCAGTGCAGGGCAGTCTGCCTGGGATGCAGGTAAGATACACACAGCATTGTTTATAGTTTTCTTTAGGATATATAAAAGGTTTGAAACCACATAAGTGTGTTTGCCCCTCACTTTCATCTGAGTAAGAGTTTCTATTCGCTGAGAAGTTGCTGAAGAACAAAAATCTGACTGCCTCTTTGTCTAATGTGCTAAATAGTGTTGAGCCTAAACTTGTGTTATGCAATATGTGTGTGTGTGTGTGTGTGTGTGTGTGTGTGTGTGTGTGTTTTCTATGAATGAAGTCGTCTCATTGATTTGTGTATGCAAGATTAGGTGATAGGGTGGCCAGGCCACTCATGTAGTAGTTCAGATGTTTTCAATCAATGCCACAGTTCCCCAAATGTGATCATCAATGAGGGAACCGATCCTAAAATTTAAAAGGCACAATCAAATCGATTAATCGCATTTAACATAAAAGTTTGTTTATATAATATGTGGCATGTATATGCATATAGGTGTGTGCATATAATGTTTGTGTTATGTGTGTTTGTATATATATGTATATATATATATATATATATATATATATATATATATATATGTGTGTATGTATACACACACGCACAGACATGCACACACATCTACTGTTTAGGCTATTTATAATTAATATATATATATATATATATATATATATATATATATATATATATATATATATATATATATATATATATATATATATGAATGCTGCTCTGTTATTATTTGTTATTTATATTTATCTAACCCCTTTGGGGTTTAAAAACCCCTGTAGTAGTTGACTGGAGGTGGCCTGATCATTAGGTTTGGTTTACTATATTTCAGATATTTATGAAAAAGCACAGCAACTGTGATGCTTAACAGAAGAGGCTTTGAGTCCTTCATCATCAACTAAGGATGACAACAATTTAGAAAGCATCTCCATTAAATATTAAAATGTTGATGCTCTAGTCATCTAGAGAGCATTAGCACCACCATAACTCATATCATATATCAGATCATATATGAAGTGGGACAGTGAAGAACCCTTTTCATTGTAGTTTTGTTCTTCTGAACACAAAGATCCAAGAAAGAAAGGAAAACGTGAAGTGGAAGGGTAGAAACAAAAGGAAAGAGGGCGATGAGGGATGGAGAGATGTCTCCAGAGAGTAACCATCAAAACTGGGTCACTTGGTTGGGTCTCTATTCATGCTGGGCCATATGACTGGTCTGCCCTCAGGACGGGAGCGCAATCTGCCATCCCAAGTATAGTTGAAATGGCTTATCGTTCATTTAGGTTGAAGATGCCAGAAGCCATTGTTGCCTGAGAACCTCCTCCTTTTTAAGGAGACCCTCAAAACCAAAGAGTCAGTTTGTGAATAGGAAACCTGAAATTTTGTAGTCTGTCACAGACTGCCACAGGGAGGGCTACAACTCAACAAATCTGAAAGCATAGTGATGGAATAGGCGTTCATTATCTAGCATTTCCTAATGGGTCACAGAGGAATTGTGGTGGTCATCCATTAGGAACATTTCTGACTCCTGCATGCTCTCACCTGACAGTAACACACCTCATATGGAGTTTCCAGCTCCCTAAAACACAAACACAGATGGAAGCCAAGGGATGACGTGGCCTTCTAAAAGAATTTGCTGGCTGTTACACCTGTCAGCGTGTATCGGGATCAGGATTACGGAGATCAGCTGGGAGTGTAGGCGAGCAATCAGCATTAGGGCTGAATCAGGGAGCAAAGCCTTCATCATCTCCATGATGGGATGTGTAGATGACAGCTAATGAATCTCTGAGTGATGCATTAAAGGGCTCCTCTGTGGGTCTGTGTGCGCTTTGTGGAAAGATGTGCGAAAATGATCTGTGTCTGAGAAAATCAATTTGTGTGTGTCCAAGGTTTTTGTTCATAGGATGGCATCACTAGTTGACAGAGCACAGATTGGCAATCGTTCTCCAAGATGCTTGTCAAAATGCGTCATTTATCGCAGGGACTACTGTTCACTGGCCTCTTCTTCTCTTTCATTGTGCTGGAATTGGTTGATCTGGGTTGTATAAAACTGTGGTTCTCAGCTGGTGGGTTGCAGCAGGTTTGTTCTGACAGGTTCAAACGCTGACAAATGTGTGTGGAAAAAAAACCAGCAAAAAGGAAAAGGCATAGCCATGTGTCCAATTAAAATCTGTCATTTTGTTGTAAATTCCCTGGGTAGAATCTAGCCAAATTAGGTAGATGCAAACATGGACAGGTTGTCTTATCTACAAAAATAATGAATAAAATTATCGTTCAAAAGTCAGTAAGATTTTTAAAACGTTTTTTAAAGATGTCTGTTATGCTCACAGCATTTATTTGTTAAAAGATACAGTAAAAACTGTAATATTGTAAAATATTATTGCAATTTTTAATAACTGTTTTCAGTTTTAATATATATTAAAATGTAATTTATTCCTGTAATGGCAAAGCTGAATTTTCAGCATTACTCCAGTCTTCAGTGTCATCATCCTTCAGAAATGATTCTAATATGCTGATTTGATGCTCAAAAATCACTTCTTATAATCATTAATGATGAGTTGTGCTGTTTAACACAGCATTTATAATAAACAGCATTTATTTCAGCATTTATTTTTAAATAATATCTTTTGTAACATCATAAATGTCTTTATTGTAACCTTTGATCAATTTAATATGCCTTTGCTGAACAAAAGTATTAATGTCTTTCCAAAAAAACAAACAAAAAAAAAAACACTTTTGAATGATGAATATGGGTTTAATAATAATAAATAACCATAGAAATTCCAGATATATTTAGAAATGGAATTGTCAATTTACCTGCCCAACTTATTGGGAATTATTCTATTTAATATTTGACTTTAAGGACACTATTTGGTACTGTATTGAGTCAAGATGTAAAATTTGGTCCTGTAGCGAAACCACTTAAATCTAATGTAAACCAATGTTGAATTGGAAAATGAAATGAAATGGAAAACACATCTTCAGTCACTTTAAACCTTTGCTAGAGGTAATCAGTGCTTTCAGCCTTCTATCACATCATGGTAAAGATTTCCCTAAACAGATTTCCTTGATAATTCACGGTACCCTGAGGTATGAGGCATTAGAATAATGTCCTTTAGGCTGTGGGCACAATCTGCTCCCTTTCATCTTGTGTGTTTGGAGCACTAATGCTGTGGAAGATTGGCTCTGTCGTCATCCATTTAACTGGATTTCACACTTTTATGAGGTCCCCATGAAATCCTGCATGCGTGCACCTCCCGCAGCGCCTCTGATACTGCGCTGGACAAGCTGTTCTGCTGTTGTGTTCTGTGGCGTTCGGTAGGTTTAGAGCTTATGTTAGCGAAAAAAGATTTGGAGGATTTTAAGGTCGTGAATTTTTGCGAGCTCAGAGGATGTGCACGGCAGCAGTTCAGGATTGTCTTAAATTCAGGTCACATCGACGGGTAGTCTAGCATGGTTTATTTTGTTTTGTATTTGAATGATCTTGATGAAGCTGTGGTGATGTTTGGAACAGGTTTTGGAGGCTTAAGTTAGCGTGCAAGAGTTGAGCTCAAAACGGTCTGAGGTAAACAGGGTTCCTCTGCTAGTTCTGTTGTTATTTATTCAAGTGCTGCTGAGTTTAACCACAGTGGACTCTGGAGCGAGCTGCCTAATGCTAATAATGTCGCCGCTGTTTGTAGCTCTCTCTGTGTTCCCTTTAAGAAGGCCTCAGGGGTCTGAGATGTTCAGGGTCATGGCTGAGACCTCCGGGAACTTTGGTCCCAACCAGATGTGCTTTGGTTCTCAAACATACTCCGGTCTTGCTTCATAGCATTTCAAAGTCAAACCAAACTCTGTGTTAAGAGCCCATATTAAAGGGTTAGTTCACCCAAAAATGGAAATTCTGTCATTACTCACCCTCATGTCGTTCCAAACCCGTAAGACTTTCGTTTATCTTTGGAACACAATTGAAGATCATTTTGATGAAATCTGAGAGGTTTCTGACCCCCCATAGACAGCTACGCAACTGACACTTTGAGCGGTTTAGTGCAAATTTTCTGAAGGGACTCCATCGCTTTATATTATGAACAGATTGAATTTAGGCTTTAATTCACATATAAACATTAATCAACTCACACGTCAGTTATGATAAATAGAAGCTCCAGCATGTTCGCTTGACGTGCGAGAACCAATGAGGTTTATTCTCGCGTGTTACGCAGCGAGTTTAAGCTTCAGCAAGAGGTTTCTCGTGCGTCAAGCAGGTTCAATTGAGCTTTTGTTTATGTTTGCTGATCAATGTTTAAATGTGAATGAAATTTTTCCTAAATTCAATCTGTTCTTCATATAAAGCGATCAAGTATATGGAGAGACAGAAAGCTCTCAGATTTCATCAAAAAGATCATAATTTGTGTTGCGAAGATGAATGAAAGTCTTACGGGTTTGAAACGATATGTGGGTGAGTAATTTAATGACACAATTTTCATTTTTGGGTGAACTACCCCTTTAAGACCGCTCAGAGGTCGCATTGCAGTATGTTTAACCATTACCATTTCAGTGATGCATTGAGATCATTTTAGGTAATGATTGTCCTCTTGTTACTTGGATTGGTGAAGAATAGATTTCTTAATTTAAAAGTAGTGTGCCCCCTTTATGTAATTTTGTCTCTTACTAGGCCCAGTACTCTTTTCTGTGTAGAATTCTTACCCTAAAACATCACATGTGATTTAACAGTACTTTATCAATTTATTAATTGTTTAATCTGCATTAGGCAAAACAAAGTGAAACAAAGTCTTTGTTCCTTTTCATTACAGAATTTAAAAGCAGATCCTGAGGAGTTATTCACCAAGCTTGAGAGAATCGGTAAGGGTTCGTTCGGCGAGGTGTTCAAGGGCATCGACAATCGCACGCAGAAAGTGGTGGCCATCAAGATCATCGATCTGGAAGAGGCTGAAGATGAGATTGAAGACATTCAGCAGGAAATCACAGTGTTGAGCCAGTGCGACAGTCCCTTTGTCACCAAATACTACGGTTCCTACTTAAAGGTGAGTAGCCCTGCATATGTGACAAGGCGCTCTGAGGTCAGGCCATATGACTTCAGGTATGTGAACCATGATGAAACAGGGCTCAAAGCCAGGCACAGTGAAATCTTCTGCATTAACTGAATTCTACTTGGTCTGGACCACAGGGCTTCATTCAGGTCTCAAGCCTTTTTATGTCTTTGAAAACAATTAACAGCTCTGTTCGCCAAAGTAGGATTATAGGGTTAGTTCACTCAAAATTGAAAATTCTGTCATCTGTTACTCGCCCTCATGTCTTTCCAAACCCACAAGTCTTTTGTTCATCTTTAAAACGCAAATTAAGATATTTTTTATGAAACCAGAGAGAATGAATGTTCCACCAAAACGTTACCAGTTTATAAAGACATCGTAAAAGAAATCCATGTGAATCAAGCAGTTTAATCCAAGTCTTCTGAGGAGACACGATCGCTTTATGATGAACAGATTTAATTTAGGCTTTTATTCACATGTAAACATTGATCAACTCGCATAAATAGAGCACATCAAATATAGTTGATGCAAGCTTTAATGTGCTTGCTTGATGCAAGACACATCAGGCAAGTATGGTTGAGCTGCTCTTTAACATATATGATGTGAGAGAGCAATTGTTGACAGAATTTTCATTTTTGGGTGGATTATTCTGCTTTTACCTGTGATGTCAACGCCCCATTACTTTATAAGAAAACACGGCTATGTCATACTCAAGTAGTCATTTTAATATTCTAATTCGGTACTGAAGAATGCTTTTTAGTTATCTTACCACAGTTGAAAACAGCTGTGCTACTTAATGAAGTGTGGAATTTGCAACACAATGTCTTTTTTCTGTTGCTGAAGTGATGCCAGTACACTGACATTTCTATAGTCCAATTTTGGCTTCAAAGAAACGGCTTCCTCTAGAAAATCATCAGTCTATTGTTCTTTTGAGAGATGAAGGCTATTCCATCTGTGAGTGTACAAAACCGTCTTGAGTCAAGACCGCATACTGGATTTAAACAGGAAAGAGAGAAGATGCACAGCAGCAAGAGGACAACAGAGTGTCTAGTTTGAGAAACAGACACCCCTCAGGTCCTCAACTGGCAGCTTTGTTCAATAGTATTTGCCAAACACCAGTTTCGTCTGAAACGGCGGAAAGCAGACTTGGTTGTGGGCCTTGTTGGCAGAACTTCAAAGAAAAAGCTTCATCTGAAATTAGCGAATTAGAAAAAGTGGTAGAATGAGCAACTTGGAGACAGGGCAGTAAATGATTAGACAAGAGTGTTATGGATGGCTCAATCTAGGTTTAAAGTAAAAGGAACAATTTGACAGTAAGATCTGTGAGAAGTTCTAGATATAAAAAAGGTCAGTTTATTAAGAAACTCACGCCCCAGGGTGTGCACCGCTGGCATTGTTCACTCTAATATTATGAATAAAAGTATCAGTTTCTTTCAAAAACATTAATTTTTCTTAATTTCAATATTTTAAATTATATATTTTACTTAAGCTGAGCATCTATTACATCTCTTGTACAAATGAGCTATACATTTATTCAAGTTACTTTACTTCCTGAACAAGTGCGCCTGTCCGAGCAGCTTTCACATTCATGCGAATCGCGCCACAGTTCAGTGCAACCGAACTCAGACCACCTCCTACAGGTAGTCTCTGGTTTGGTACCCCCTCATGACAGCTTTTACATTACCAAATTTTCATGTGAACCGTGCCTCTTTTTTAAACTAAACTGGCAGTGTGAAAGCACGCTAACCCAGGGTGTCCAAACTTGGCCCTGAAGGGCCACTGTCCAGAGGAGTTTAGCTCCAACTTGCCTCAACACACCAGCCTGGAAGTTTCTAGTATGCCTTGTAAGACCTTGATCAGCTGCTGAACTCTACTGGACAGTGGCCCTCCAGGAGAGGGATTGGACACCCCTGGCCTAAGTCCCCTAACTCACTCAATGAACTGGCAGATATCATTACTTTCAGTGGCGTTCGTCTTGAAATAAAGCAAGTTTTGTGTATTTGGCCCAGGTATAGTTTGCTGAGTTTCATGCACCGTTTGGCAAATACACCCTACATAGTCGACCCTTCTAAGGGTGTACTCACACTAGCCAGTTTGAACCGTGCCCGAGTGCGTTTGACCACCAAAGCGCGGTTCGTTTGACTAGTGTGAGTGCTCCGAACCGTGCCCGGGCGCGGCTCGATTAGCCGGCCCTGGCCCGGTTGGAAGAGGTGGGCCAGAGCACGGTTCAGTTGGACTCGGGCGCGGTTCGCATGCAGTGTGAGCGCTAACCGTGCTGGAGCACGGAACAGGACGCGTGACGCAAACCTCCTCATACGAGCAGCACGATTACGTGAAAATTTTCGTGCCACAAAGGCGATAGATATGTTTAACAACAGGCTGTGAGAGGGCTGTGGACCAAACGACTCAAAATTATCCACAAAGTAAACAGAGCGATGGACTCAGAGCGATGCGCCGCTCTTCCTGTTTATCCCGAAACCGTCACACCATAATGACGTAAGCGTGCTCCGGCACGAATGCTGAAACCCTATGTGAGTGCAGGCCAGTGGGGGAGTGGGGAGGGGGGCAACCGTACCTAGTGTGAGTACACCCTAAATGAGTGTTCAGTACGACGCAAACACGCGCTGATGTCGATGCATAAGTCCGCACAGACACAAATCATTTGTCATGAACTCTTTGGGCTTTAAGGTTCATAAGTTATTACATTTCTTTACCAAATGTTTATATTACAAAATGTAGTTAAAAGCATTTTTTGTACCATATACTACTGCTAGTTTGAAAAAATGGCAACTCTTTATGAAGATTGATGCACAATGTTTGCAAAGTCTTTAGGTTTGCTTTTATTAGTTCATGTTCAAATTTATGAGAAGCTGATGACATTTTGTTCCACAGTGTACCTTAGATTGCGGCTCTCTTTTGATAGGATTGAGCTTGGCAAATGTTGAATGTAAAGCTGTTAGAAAGTAATAACCGTCACATTTCTGTGCACATTTTTCGGTTGATGTAGAATTGAGGCAGATCAATATGACACAGCTCACACAGATGACCTTAGTTATTACTATTTGGCGTGCTGTCAGATGGCAGTCCACTTCCCACTGTGAAGTGTAAAACTAACTTGTGTGGGTGTTCTTTAAATCAGCCTTGCAACCATTTCAGGCTTTGTCTCGCTTTCTCTCTCCTCAACCACTGCATGCTCTGTTATGTTCATAATCTTTGATGCCCCAGCTGTGATTGTCAACATTAAACTTGTTCGTCACATTCAAGTGCTTTGTTGTCGGAGAGAACACAATCGTGTAGGACACCAGGTTTATTCTAGCTTATTAAGTGGGAACATTTTATTAAAGCCTAAATGATATTTAGCATCCCATTCACTGACAAACATATAAACGTTCTCCACGCTATCTATAGTCAGCTTGCTGACGATTCTGAAATTTCAGATACAGGCTATTTTCGCTGTGTAAAAATTATTATTAAAATTTGTAAATATGCACTACTTTAATGACAAGACAAGGTGTAGTGGAAAAAACTAATAAAGAATACCAGTCACAGCAGCAATGGTTCTCCCCTCCCCCGTGTTTAATTCTCATTATCCCAGAGCTTCCCAGTGGTATTTACGACTTGAGAGGGCATTCATGTTAAAATTTTAACTAGGAAACTCGTATTGACGATAATTCCAATAGCTTGTGAAGGCAGCATTAGCCCCAGTGCCACAAATGGAAGAAAAAAATATGGGCGTTCACTTCATGATCAAGTTAAAAGGAACAGGGAAGTGCTTTAAAGTCACACTTCTTTCTGTTGTGCGTTTAAAGCTGCTAGCCTAAAAGAGAGAGAAACACAGACAGCAGCTGTAATTTCGGCCTGAGGGAATATACAACATGTATTTTTGGAAGAGAGAAACAGCCCGTAGTATCAGTTATTACTTTGAAGATCTGTAACGATGAACAGGAAGTGAAATAACTGGTTCAAGCATGGCACTGTGTTTAAATAACTATATTTTAAACTAGATTGTTACATTGTCCTGCCTGTACAAAACTCACTGTTAATTAAGTCTCACAGTGTTTGGTAGTCCATTGCTAAGTTGTTTTCTGAGTGGTTTAGGATGTTGCCAAGGTATCCTGGGTGATTTCTTAGATGTTTTGTCTGGTTGCTAGGTGTATTTTTACTGTACCATGTGAAAAGCTCATTCTCAAGACTTTTTTTCTCCTAAAAGTGTGGTCACATTAGATATTTTTCGGGCAAAATCCATTGTCTATTGTCAAATAGTCAGTAGTGAAGTGATGTAAGAACTATAAGGAAAGCTCACTTTTAAAAGCCACTTTTAAATCATCAGCTTTTTGATGGTCAACGTGTCACATCTCCGTGACCAAATTGAACCCGTTGCGAAATCGGCTGTGAGGAAATCTTTCGCCCTCACATTAAAATGCTAGATCGTGTGAATTTCAAGCTACTGGATTTGATCATGACCATTTGCAGCACTTTAAAACTTCCTGTTCACATAGCAAGTTATTTGTGGCTAGATATGATTTTATTTGTTTTATGCTGTTGTTTTTGCACATCCACATATTGTAACAAGCCATCATAGAACAAAGTATGAACAGAACACTTAAAAGCTTGATTGTTTAGAGTAAGTGAGGAAAAAATGGATTTAAAGCTACCTACAAAGATACTGTATATGGCTTGGATCCCTCCTTAACGGCAATATTATGAGATTTGTTGCTTTTTTACATTTTTTTTATCCATGTAGTGAAAATCATAAGATGGACCACTTAGATAAGTGACAGCACTCCTTTCCTCAACAGTGCTTGCAAAATATGCACCAAATTTAGCATGTACCAAAAAAAAATCTGAATAAGATATTTGTGCACTAATTTTTGGCTCACCATGCCAGCGCTTCAGTGCACTGATGACTGTAAATTATTTCAGGTACAAAAATACCTGAGAGAGACACAAGCACATTTGCCACAGAAAGATGAAAGAACACACAGACCTTTGTGGCTGTGCTGTGGTGAAACATTAGGTGCAAGAAATTAATTGTTCACTTTTAAGAGGTGCTCTGCATGCTTCTTCATTTTCAGAGTCACACACACACACACACACACACACACACACACACACACACACACACACAGAGAGAGAGGCTCATGCTCTCTCACTCTTTAAGCTTGTCATGTGAGGTGGGAGGTATGTAACCCAATTTTCACTCTTCCCTCTCTCTCAGTCTAGCTAATCCCAAATTAAAGGAGAGATTAGGATTACACATCTACCCTCTCTCTAGCAAATGCCCAGACTCCTCCCCAGACTTGTTGTTTGTTTGGGAGGTGATGGATTTTTCTCACCTTTCGGTGCCCAATTTCACTAATTACTCTCTCCTTCTCTTTCTCTTGCTGTAGGACACAAAATTATGGATCATTATGGAGTATTTAGGCGGTGGATCTGCCCTGGATTTGGTATGATATGTAACCTTTTTTCCTTAAACCTTATAGAGCCTAATGCAACTTTGTTTTATAATGCCTTATCCTTGATTTTCCTCTTAAATATGTGTCCACTTGAAGTCTTAAACATATGAAGAGTTCAGATGCAAAAACCTCTAAGTGCCATCTGAAATTTCCCTCTAGAATGATCATTTTTATCAAGCTTGTTTATTTAAGTTCAGTAATTTCACATAAATGACAATTAATAGGTAATTTTCATTGCCATTTAAGTGAAATTACTGAACTTAAATATATGAGCTTGATAAAAATGATCATTCTAGAAGAAAACTTCAGATGGCACTTAGAGGCTTTTGCATCTGAACTCTTCATATATACAACCATGTTTTTTTGTTGTCATGATCGACTAGGCTTGTGTTTGATCATTCTTCTCTTTCAGCTGGAGCCTGGTGCCCTGGACGAAACGCAGATCGCCACTATCCTGAGAGAGATCTTGAAAGGCCTGGAGTATCTACACTCTGAGAAGAAGATCCACAGAGACATCAAAGGTATGGATGTACGAATCAAAGTCGTCTTGACCTTAGACGGCATGACCATCTTATGCATATTGCACAGAAAAATGAAAGAGCGGGGCAAAATTTCAAGTTCAGATCTCCTTTGCAACTTCAGGATACACTGTTTTTTCAGTCCACCAGGACAGTTTCATTTATAAAGTACCAAGTTTCTTCACAAAAGACTTTTCTGGGTTTACAAGGCACACAGCATAGGTATTAGCAAGTATACATTATCATAATTTTACGGCTTCATGTTTACTTTTTTTTTTGCATATTGTTGCAGTCAAAAACAGTACAGTATTTGTGATTTTGTCTGTTTAGACTAATGCATAAAAAGCGACAGATGGTCTAAATAAAAATGCAAATTCATAATTTAACAGTAGGTGGCGCTTAGGGGAAAGCAGAAATACAGCGAATATCCCTTTTAGTCCGGTACATAAGGCACTGCCAAACTTCCTGTTTCTGACACCCGCTTGTCACAGAGAAGAAAGGAAGTCAAACAGTGTTTACTTGTTTTCAAACTGCAGATTTTTTTAATTCGCTATGGTGTTTATCAGATAGCACAAAATACAAGAGTACAGAGACAAGGGAGTCAGTTCTGGATTCTTCCTGTGCTGTTCACTGTCGCTTGGCAAAATACTCTGTTCATGAGCACAAGCAATTTGTGGTTTTATGTAACAGCGGGCATGTAAAAATTCTGGGCATGTGACCAAAATTATGAATCTCATTGGTTGGGCAGTTTTCTTTGCATTGCAATGGAAAGTATTAGAAAATCTCTCTGTAAAAAAAAACAAAAACACGGAAACGGTCACATTTACAACATGCGAATGTTTGCATTGGTCTTGTTAACAGATGCTCATTCAAATTAAAATGTTACCGCACCAGATTTTCACCTCAAAGATTTGTCTTGGTGTGAACTGGTGTACAAGCCTTTATGGTTTTTCAATCTGTTAAAGTCCCCCCTGTGGTGAAATCAAGCTTTTAGTGTTGTTTATACAGTGAGGAAAATAAGTATTTGAACACCCTGCTATTTTGCAAGTTCTCCCACTTAGAATTCATGGAGGGGTCTGAAATTGTCATCGTAGGTGCATGTCCACTGTGAGAGACATAATCTAAAAAAAGAAAATCCAGAAATCACAATGTATGATTTTTTAACTATTTATTTGTATGATACAGCTGCAAATATGTATTTGAACACCTGAGCAAATCAATGTGGTTTCCTGTAGTTTTTCACCAGGTTTGCACACACTGCAGGAGGGATTTTGGCCCACTCCTCCACACAGATCTTCTCTAGATCAGTCAGGTTTCTGGGCTGTCGCTGAGAAACACGGAGTTTGAGCTCCCTCCAAAGATTCTCTATTGGGTTTAGGTCTGGAGACTGGCTAGGCCACGCCAGAACCTTGATATGCTTCTTACAGAGCCACTCCTTGGTTATCCTGGCTGTGTGCTTCGGGTCATTGTCATGTTGGAAGACCCAGCCTCGACCCATCTTCAATGCTCTAACTGAGGGAAGGAGGTTGTTCCCCAAAATCTCGCAATACATAGCCCCGGTCATCCTCTCCTTAATACAGTGCAGTCGCCCTGTCCCATGTGCAGAAAAACACCCCCAAAGCATGATGCTACCACCCCCATGCTTCACGGTAGGGATGGTGTTCTTGGGATGGTACTCATCATTCTTCTTCCTCCAAACACGTTTAGTGGAATTATGACCAAAAAGTTCTATTTTGGTCTCATCTGACCACATGACTTTCTCCCATGACTCCTCTGGATCATCCAAATGGTCATTGGCAAACTTAAGACGGGCCTTGACATGTGCTGTTTTAAGCAGTGTAACCTTCGTGCCATGCATGATTTCAAACTATGACGTCTTAGTGTATTACCAACAGTAACCTTGGAAACGGTGGTCCCAGCTCTTTTCAGGTCATTGACCAGCTCCTCCCGTGTAGTTCTGGGCTGATTTCTCACCTTTCTTAGGATCATTGAGACCCCACGATGTGAGATCTTGCATGGAGCCCCAGTCCGAGGGAGATTGACAGTCATGTTTAGCTTCTTCCATTTTCTAATGATTGCTCCAACAGTGGACCTTTTTTCACCAAGCTGCTTGGCAATTTCCCCGTAGCCCTTTCCAGCCTTGTGGAGGTGTACAATTTTGTCTCTAGTGTCTTTGGACAGCTCTTTGGTCTTGGCCATGTTAGTAGTTGGATTCTTACTGATTGTATGGGGTGGACAGGTGTCTTTATGCAGCTTACGACCTCAAACAGGTGCATCTAATTTAGGATAATAAATGGAGTGGAGGTGGACATTTTAAAGGCAGACTAACAGGTCTTTGAGGGTCAGAATTCTAGCTGATAGACAGGTGTTCAAATACTTATTTGCAGCTGTATCATACAAATAAATAGTTAAAAAATCATATATTGTAATTTCTGGATTTTTTTTTTTGATTATGTCTCTCACAGTGGACATGCACCTACGATGACAATTTCAGACCCCTCCATGATTTCCAAGTGGGAGAACTTGCAAAATAGCAGGGTGTTCAAATACTTATTTTCCTCACTGTATGTCTATGTGGTGTTTTTAATATGCTTTAAGACAAACCATGTGCAAATTCATAAGTTAACACCATTGCTGAGTATTTTCTTCTTAAAACTGCAACCAAAGACAGTCTCAAAAACACGGTTTGAAATCACTGGTGTTTCTGACGTCACAAACTACCTTGTAACCAAACATGTCAACGTGTGATCTCGCGTATACTAAATGAGGCAAGGGTGTAGAGTTACATTACATTCAGGCCATTTTAAGGCATAAAGATTTTTTTTTTAAAGGAATTTTTTGGTGATCAAAGATGAGTTTTAAGGGATACAATTATTGACTACAGGGGGAATTTAAATGTTTGAAGCACTTGTGCATATCAGAGATTTTCAAATGTCTTGATTATCATCCATATTTTTATTTACTATTAAAATATCTAAGTGGACAGCATATGATGAAGTTTTAGCTCAAAATACCCCACAGATATTTTTATATAGCATGTTAAAATTGTCACTTTTTGAGGGTGAGCAAAAACGCACCGTTTTTGTGTCTGTTCCTTTAAATGCAAACGAGCTGCTGCTCCCTGCACAGAAGGCGGAGCTTCAAGAGCTTGTGTCCTTTTACCTCACACAGACATGCACTGAAAATTTCAAAAACTTTTAGCCTTTTATGTTCAAACTGGAGTCAGATAATGATGGAGAAACTCAAGAAGAAGTGACAACATGTAGAAGCAACAGGACATTTCTGAATGGTAGTTATCTTCTAGTCATTGATTAGCATATTCTGTCATGATAATCTATAAATCACGTTCCCGGGGGCGGGGTTTATGTACATTTTAGGGTTGGTGATGTCACTAACCCGGAAGGAATGTTGTGTAGTCTCTACCAGCCGTTTGTTGTAGTCCTTAAAAAGCAATTTCTTTAAAAGCAAAAATCTCCCTTTGCTTTGAACTTTGAGCATTGTAACTTTGCAGATGTTGTTTATTCTCAAACAGCAACATTACACACTAACTAAAGTTAAAAAAGTAATCTTCATATCATATTCATCATAAATCATATTCAACCACCCCTTTAACTAGTGCTGGAAATTCAGTAATCACTGAATCAAATTTAATTTTTGAAATGGTAATGTCAAATTTGGTTAGTGTGAGAGAGAAAAAAGATATTTTTTTTATATATTCCATTAATGTCTTGCACATTAACAGTATATTAAAATAATAATAAAAAGTAAAATAAAATAATGCTCCCTAGCACCCCTTTGACCCCAGTTTGAACCCCTGACATAGATAACGTATCTCACTGTTTGTTGGTACACTCTAGCTAA
Source organism: Scardinius erythrophthalmus (assembly GCF_964197995.2). Taxonomy (NCBI): domain Eukaryota; kingdom Metazoa; phylum Chordata; class Actinopteri; order Cypriniformes; family Leuciscidae; genus Scardinius; species Scardinius erythrophthalmus. Next base: position 34,328,424 of record NC_138232.1, on the reverse strand, counting down.
CACACACTTTCCCTCCTTCCCTTCTTTGTTTCTTTCAGCTGCAAATGTATTGTTGTCGGAGCAAGGGGAGGTGAAGCTGGCAGATTTCGGTGTGGCCGGTCAGCTCACAGACACACAGATCAAGCGTAACACATTTGTGGGAACGCCCTTCTGGATGGCACCAGAGGTCATTAAACAGTCTGCCTATGACTCAAAGGTGAGGGTCGCTGTAGACAATTCAAGGAGTCATTGCCTCAGACGTCTGCTTCTGTATTTGGTGTTGATTTGTAATGTCTTGTTCGTTTTTTCCGTATGATTCATTCTGAGTTTTTCCAGGCTGATATTTGGTCGTTGGGCATCACAGCGATTGAGCTGGCGAAAGGAGAGCCGCCCCACTCCGATCTCCACCCCATGAAGGTGCTGTTCCTCATTCCAAAGAACAACCCCCCTACACTGGAGGGCAACTACTGCAAACCTCTGAAAGAGTTTATCGAGGCCTGTCTAAACAAAGAGCCCAGTTTTGTGAGTATGATCATAGGGGATTCCCAGAGGTCATTTCCTCCTTTCTGGTTCACTGATCCTTCTGGCAAAACAGTGTATTCTATTTCTGCTAGTCAGGTCATGATCTTTTTGTGGTTATCAAGTCATGTACTATAATTGTACCTGCATCAACATTGAAGTTTAATTTCAAAGGACTCATCTCACTCCTTGTTTTTCTTTGTTTTTGTCTTCATCTCAGAGACCGACAGCCAAAGAGTTGTTGAAACACAAGCTAATTGTGCGCTATGCAAAGAAAACGTCCTATCTGACGGAGCTCATCGACAAATACAAGCGCTGGAAGGCCGAACAGTCCCGAGCAGAATCCAGCTCCGATGAGTCTGACTCGTACGACACTCAAATCACATCTAAAAAGCTTTTCATAATATGCTTAAAAAATATTATTATTGTCATCGTTTACTCACCCTCGTGTCTTTTCACAATGGTATGCATTTATTTATTTTGTGGAACATGAAAGATATTTTGATGAACATTGGGAGCCAAATCAAATTGAATCCCAATGACTTCCATTATATGGACAAAAATAATTTCTCAAAATATCCTCTTATGTTTCACAAAATAAAGAAAGTCATAGAGTTTTAGAAGGAGATGATGGTGAGTAAAATTGACATTTCATTTAACCAAGTTAATTCAAATATAAGAAATATTCACATTCTGTTTTATGCCAGCATCTTCAGAAATTGTTCAAATGCTGAAGTGACAGAAACATGTTCAAATGTTTTACTTTTAATTTATTAAAGCTTATTCAAGACAAACTGTAGTTGACCAGAGCAAATGTACATTTTCCACAGATGGTAAACAGGGCAACAATTTACCTAAAGCCTTTATGTATAATGCATTATATAGGTGTTCATGTACATAATGCATTAGACTTTCTAAAGGTGTGTTCAATGAATAGATAAGTGTTGTAATGTATTATAACTTATAATGCCTTATAAGTGACTTATAATATGGTCTCACAAATAATTGTAAGGTGCATTACAAGGCATAATTAATGCATTAAAAATACTTTTAGAATGCATTTTATATATTTATATATATATATATATATATATATATATATATATATATATATATATATATATATATATATATATATATATATAGGCTTTAAGTAAAGGGTAACTGAAAACAGATTAAAACAGGCAGCATGATTGTTGCATGTTGTAGTTGTCCAATCAATGTTTTTAACATTGTAAATATCCAAAAAATACATAAAGAATGTTAACCCAACTTAGTGTGAAATTTGGAAACTTAATACTTAATACTTAGAAGTATAAACCTTGTGAAACACGGAAGAATAACTTCCACAATCTAAACAAATGAAATAGCTAACTGTACCGGTTGTGTAATCTAGATGATGTTATAGTTTTGCTCCCTTTCTTGTTTTTGGCCCTCTCTTAAAATCTTAAGCCTTTCTTATGCATCCTATTTCATTTCATTTGAAATGAATCCCTCCTATTTTCTCTTTTCCACTCAGAGAACCTGATGGCCAGGCGTCTGGTGGGAAGGACTTTGGCAGTGATGACTGGATCTTCACCATTCGAGAGAAAGACCCCAAAAAGCTGCAGAACGGAGCCAGTCTAACAGGAGAAGAGGTAGGAGACAGAGCTCAAGGCCACACCTGACTTGTGTCGAGTAAACGGTTCATCTCAGTGTGTGACGTGTTGTTTTCTGCTTCCACAGGAGCCCATCAAGAGGCCCCTGTCCCAGAGTCTGTCCACTGTCATCACTCCAGTCTTAACCGAGGTAGGAAGTGACATCACTGCCACAGTTGAACTGTCACTACCTAAATCAGCCAGTATATTTGTACTTAACAGCAGTGAGGTCACATATTGGCTATGGTTGCACTGGTCCAACCCTATTTGGGGTTGAAAACCATTTTGGGACACCAAAGTTTTTTTCTTTTCTTGTGAATGTTTTTTTTATTCCTTATGTAGGCTCCCATTTCCCTATTTCACCAAGGTCCCCTCACTTTGATATTTATGGCTTCGCCACTGGTATGTAAAAGATATCAGAAAGATGAATGCCTTATATCTTAAAAGCATATCTTAAAGGTGGCCGTCACTCCCTCAGGCCTCTTACTAATCAGTATGGAGCAATGAGGTATTTGAGGCGGAGAGCGGAAAATAGAGGGATGCTGGGAAAAAAGCCCAGGGACAAGTGACTGCACACTAATTTGTTCCACCCTCTTCTTCGTTCAAGGACAAATCCTTCCATTTCCTGTCATTCTCTCCATAAGAGTGCAGTGCACTGTAGTCTTAACTGGACTCTTGACTCTAAGAAGATAGTCTTTAAAGTTGGCAATATTATGGGACATTTCATGTGACGGTAGATGTCAAATGGTAAAGATTTTTCTATATCACAGAATATGTGCAGCACAATTTAAAACGATCAACAAATTACTCCAAACTGCATTGTGAAAAAAGGAGCAGTTTGTTTTTTACTTAAGATTATTCAGTTAATAATATTACCATATTATTTATAACAATATAATAAGCTTAACTAAACCCTTATATTAACTACAGTATTATAGGTAACAAAATAAGGTCTGACTCTCATTTGTTAATATTATTTATTGCATTTATTATCATGAACTAACCATGAGCAATGGTTCATTTTTAGTTCATGTTCGCTCATGTCCATTAAATAATATTAACAGATACAACTTTTTATTATGTATTAGTAAATGTTAATATTAACATTAGCTGAGATTAGCAAAGACATTAGCTTCAGATTCTAAAGCATTTATTAGTTCATGTTAATCAATATAGTTAACTAATGTTAATAAATGGAATCTTATTGTAAAGTGTTACAGTATTACATCTTAATATTTATAATAAATATTTATAATATTCAGTATCATATTTTATATATATATATATATATATATATATATATATATATATATATATATATATATATATATATATATATATATATATATATATATATATATAATATATATATATATTCATTTGCTTATATAGTTAATTATACCTATTCAAATAGTTTGCATCCATCAAATGAAATCCAAGTGTATATATATATACACTAATTTGATGGAAAAAAAAATCAGTTCTTTGAAGAAAAAAAAAAAAAGTTCAGTTCTTTTACAAATAAATATGATAAAAATAAATATTACTGTGTGATTTATGTAATATGTAAAACAAAACTGGTTTGAATTTCATGCAAAAACTGCAATATTGTGATGTATACTGTTATAAAAAATGACTTGCACCTAGTTTTGTTGCCTAGTGGTCAGTGATCTGAGCTTGTAAAAGTAAAGTTATGGGTTAAGCTCTCATTACCGCTGTCACTAGCGGTTTACTCCAAGGATGCTGCTTGTATAATAAATGTGCTTTGGATAAGGCATCAGCTGCATGTATAATGATGTGTGTCCTCAGCTGAAGGAAGGAGCAGGAGAGGCTGCAGCAGCGACGGTAAAGCCTGAGGTTCTGGAACAGCTCGGGGAGGCCATTTTTCTCGCTGAGGAGGCATATCCGGGGATCTCGGATGTCATGGTCACCCAACTTGTTCAAAGGCTACAACGGTAAGGATTGCACACTTGTGACTCACATTTTTCCCAAGATAGTTTTTCTTTTAGACTTTCCAGTTGTAATCATTTTAGTATAGTTACAAATCACCAGATTATGCTTCTACTCTAGAGCCAAAGCAACCTTTTCAAAATTAACCTTAATTTCGTTAACAAATGGAGGAGTAGATGAAGTGAGGATGTGAGAATAAATACCAAACATTCAGAGAGAAAGTACACTACCATTAAATTGAAATTTTCCAATATTCTTTGATGCATAGAAAGTTCAAGAGAACAACATTTCTTTGAAATATCAAGCTTTTGTAACATTTTAAGCGGCTTTACTGTCACTTTTGATTCATTTAGTGCATCCTTGCTAAAGTATTAATTTATTTAAACTCCAAACTTTATATATCATGTTTTGCTTTGAAAACATATCAGCACTTTTAAGCCATCAGTTGCTTTCATGGACCGCGGAACATACCAAAAGAATGCAGGGGGGAGCTAGAGAGGCACACCTAAAGTGGTTAACAGAACTTCACACTGGATTAGAAGTGTCACCTTTTTAAAACACAAAAACATTTCAGAATCTTGCATTATAATTGTCCTAAATCCGTAATGTACATACTTCTGCTAATAGTATAAGTTAGATGCCAGATATATGACATATTCTTCTAACCTTAATTTATGATTCTGGATAATCTGGACAATGTTTTTTTTATATAAATAGAGATCACGGTTCTCTAACGATTCTAACATAACATGTAATTTACTTAATTAGTAAAATTCTATTTATAAAAAAAAGATATAATCGTATATGTGTATATATACATATATATGCATGTTAAAAATGCGTTTATATCTGAACTACAGATTTTTCTCCCAATACTTTCTGTGCTTGCATGAGCACTGCTCTCTCTGGGTCAACGGCAGGGTGAAAGCTTGTTTAAATATTCTGTTGAGATTGTAATTTCAAAGGTTTAATAGACATAGTGGAATCATTTAGGAATAAGATGGCACGCGTTTGACTCGAGATTTTTATTTTTCTGAATAACCGTGCATACATGTATGGGCCTGTAGCCTATGTATTTTTGTTTGTCATATTTGTACCAGACCTCCAAAGTAACCTGGGCGCCCCCACCGCTCCTGCAATCCATGGTTGCTTTGATCTAATGGCCAAATATAAAGCATCTATTGGTCAACCAGTAAGCTTCCTTCATGCACAGATTTCTCAGCTTTCATTTTTTCTTACATGCAGGTTCTCTAGGGAAAGAACATCATCCTCATCGCACCAGTGATTACTCCATTCGCCTGTCCGTCTCTCTTCAGTCCCGCCCCCCCCCCCCCCCCCCGGCATCAGCTCAGCGAATCCTGACACCAGCAGACTCTGTGACGTCTACCCTGGAGGACCAACTGTCCTTCACTAGCTTATCAACAGAACTTCTCAAACTCCTCAAGCTTCCCCTAGTTTCACTTTTCTTTTATAATCTCCTTGAACACTCTTTGGAGCGTGTGTGTGTGTGTGCGCGCGTGTATGTGTCATAGTGTGGTCGTAATGGAGGCTGCTTAAGCAATGGACAAAACGTAGATGTAACTCCTTTGGCTAAGTACAGAGTGAGATGGAGGCAGGTCGTTTTGCATTGTTGCACCCGAGCTTTTGGAAGAACGCATTAAGTGTATGCCATCACAGGGCGAGGAGACCCGGTCTGTCACCGCCTCCTTCACCTGAAACAAAATACAAGATAGTGTGCATGACTCTGAACAAAATGCATGTGTGAAGACGGATGTCTGTTGGTGTGCGTGCGTGTGCGCATCCGAGCCCTGACACGAAGGAGATTGCAGTTCTCAAGCTGAAATCTCAGGTAATCTGCGAACAAGCAGACCGGTCATCCAGGAAGACAGAGGGCGCTATGTTTGGATTTGTGTACAGATCTGTGTAAATAGTCTCAATTTTACAGACCTTTAAAAAGAGATGATGGATTTTTGCAAATGAATCACTGTGTACAGATGGCCAAGAGCTTCTGTAGATATTGTTAGAAACAAAAGAAAGGTAAATATTTAAAAAAAATCAAGCGTCTGAAATGGCCATTACTGAAATGCCTTGCCTTTTTATCAAATGTACATTTTTGGGGGTGCTCTGTTAATTTTAATAAGAAATTAAAGGGTTTTACTCAAGATTTGAGATCCTACCAGCTTTTTTTTGTCTGTTTTGGTGTGGAACAATTATCTGTTCAATATAATTATCCTTATTAAATGAACAAAAATGGTTTTAATTGGCAAAACATTTTGATTGTGAGGCACAAGCATGGTAGCTATATTTATTTTTATTGAAGCACTTCATCAAAAGTTGATTCTTTCATAGCGTATTGAACCCAGTATAGTTTAAAATCCATTTACAGTTTTATGTAGAAAAAATAATTTATAAATACATCCAGGAAACACCTAATGCTCATAGTGGTGTGCAAGTTATTAGGCACCTTATTATTATTGTACCCCATCAAATGATGCAAATCTATTCACAAAATAACAGCATTAACTAAAGTGAAAATGAATTACTTCACACAATACTGTCTTACCCATTACTTGGTGTAGATGAATGGCTATTTATACAAATTATTTAGAGGCATAGAATATTTTCTCAAAGATTCAAACCACAATTACAGAAACAGCGCAAGTGTTGCATAAAGTACAAGATGGAATCGGCATTCAGAATAGAATCGATAGCAGTGTGACGTACTTCGTTTTTCAGTTGAACAGTTTTTTCATGATAAGGGTAAATTGCATTGTATTTATTTATTTATTTATTTATTTTTGCCTAAAAAGAGCATCAATTGTTTCCACTCTCTTAACTGATAGTAACATAATACACTTATAAATAAAACCCGCCTGCAAAGGCACTGACACACGGCCACTTTAACATTGATCTTAACAGTCTGATACTCTCTGAAACCACCAAACCTTCTCGGTGTCCCAAACACCATTCAATTTTAGATAGAATTAGCTTTTTCTTGGGCTGATTGTCTTTCCTGCAATAAGAAATCCAAGCCTAACTGTGATAAAAATGGTGAATCAGTTCTTCGATCAGTAGTAAATGGAACACCAACACTTTTAAACCACAGATAAGATGAAAAAAAAGAAGCAATGTATCTAGATCTTCGTTTGTTTGAGGTCTGCGTCCTCGCTGTGTACGTACGCCGCATTGTCTTTCGTCGTCATTTCAAGCTCTTTCTTTTTCTTATCTTCTGGCTCGAGCTCCATAAATTGAGCCTCGATTTCTGTCGGGTCGATGTAGGTGTAGAAGTAAGCCATGACGGCAAAGATGACACTCACGGCCACCAGGAGCGACGCGAACAGCAGGTATTCCGCCCACTGGAATGACACATACATTCCCATGAGCTCGTAGCAACACGGATGCCGACAGAAGTGACTTTTGACTAGGATTTTATAATAAATGAATAAAAAGTAGTGGTATACCTGATCTGGAAGTGAGCCAGCCTCAGCCACGATGAGCACGATGATGTTTCCCACAGCAACAGTCAACAGCCAACCAGCCTGGAGGACTGACTTCATATTGCTTGGTGCCTAAAAGGGAGGACAGCCAAGTTATGAGACATAATGTAAAAATTCAAGCGTTTCTCAATATCGAGAGTTCCAGAGAGCACTCCATACCTGTGAATAGGAGAAGTCCAGACCGGTGACAGAGAAGACCACTTCTCCACAGGTCATCAAAAAGTACTGAATGATCTGCCAGGCCATGTGGATGCCGTTCGGCTCGATCTCCTGCACTGCTTTAATGCTCTCGTGACACTGCACACATTCAGACATGGCTGCTTTGTTTACACTTTCGAGATGAACAACAAATCAAAACATGGCTAGATCTGCTACTTAGTCACTATAGGTACAGTAAGTCAACAGTAGTTTAACGCTGTGCTTCCTTTTTGACCTGAAGGCCCCTCATAATCCAACACAATATTTAAAGGCCCCCTAATATCAGGTAAGATATTTACTCAGGTGTATTTATGACAAAGCTGCTTGTTTCCAAGTTTTGTGTGTGTGTGCGCGCATTTATGTATATATGTGTAATTGTCCAGAATGAATTTTGTGATTACAAAAAAAATTATACAACTTCTAAAAAATATATGTTTGCAGTTTACATCTTGATTATAAGTTGTTATATTTTAATATATCAATAATATTAATATACATTTTATTTATAATAATATATTTAAGTCATCCTGCAGCCCCCTTAAAAGTTAGCTCACATACATATTATATGTATACACAAACTTTTATGTTAGATCATTAGATGCCATTTATCGATTTGACAGCGCTATATAGACACCATTCAAAAGTTTGGGATCTGTACGATTTTTTAAATGTTTTATAAAGAAGTCTCTTATGCTCACCAAGGCTGCATTTATTTGATCAAAAATACAGTAAAAACAGGAATATTGTGAAATATGATTACAATAACCGAATAACTATTCAATTTTAAAAAGTAATTTATTCCTGTGATGGCAAAGCTGAATATTCAGCATCATTACTCCAGTCTTCAGTGTCACATGATCCTTCAGAAATCATTCTAATATGCGAATGTGCTTCTCAAGAAACATTTATTAGAAATGTTTTTTAGGATTCTTTGATAAATAGAAAGTTCAAAAGAACAGCATTTATCTGAAATAGAAATATTTTGTAACATCATAAACGTCTTTACTGTCCGTGTTGGTCAATTGAACGCATTGCTAAATAAAAGTTAATTAAAAAAAATAAATAATAATTCTTACTGACCCCAAACTTTTTAACTTTCTATTCACTGTTGTTCTGGACCCCATTGACTTTCATTCTAAGGCCAAAAAAAGTTGACTTCAAAATATCTTTTGTGATCTGCAGAAGAACTAAATAATTGCTTCTACTGCTCTCCTCATTTGTGAGCCACTTTGGATAAAAGCATCTGCTAAATGTAAAAGCAAAAAAACTAAATGGCAGAATTTTCATATATGGATGAACTATTTCTAGTCCTAACCATTCCTAATAGTATTCACACTACAGGGTGGGCCATTTATATGGATACACCGTAATAACTTGGGAATGGTTGGTGATATTAAAGTCCTGTTTGTGGCACATTAGTATATGTCATGGTCACCACCCATCTTGAGGAGTTTGCCCCCTCACATATACTAATGTGCCACAAATAGGACTTTAATATCACCAACCATTCCCATGTTATTACGGTGTATCCATATAAATGGCCCACCCTGTATAATCTGTGGCTGTAAAATTGTGACTTACGGTGTCTCCAAAACTGAAGTTGCTGGGGATCAGGACTGTGTAGGAGCTTCCAAAGCCCAGATGCATGATGTATGAGCACTTCTGTTCATTTAAGTTCACAATAGTAAAGTTGGTTCTGGGAAGGGGACATCAAATCAGTGAAGAAAAGCAGCCTAGCAACTTGTTTGCCCTGCAATTTTATCTGTACGGCCGCTATTGTGTATGTGTTATATATGTGTGCACAGCAGCACGTACTTGCCATGGGAAACCATGAAGTATTCTGATCCTTCCAAGGGAGAGAGTAAAGCCACCTCATCCGACTTTGTGATGTTCAGCGGAGTGCTAAAGCCATTCACAAACCTAAAACATGTTTGCTGTTAATAAATTTGAATTTGCCACTAATTTTCAATGTTAAAAAATGATTCAAAATGCACTAAACCTGATGGCATTCAAGCCTTGGCTCGGTTTCTCACGTGTGTCATTGAGCTGTGAATGAAAATAAAGTATTGATTAGAACACATGAACATAACGCCACAGTTATAACTACTGTCCTTGTGACATTAAAACAAGAAAAACAGTCAACAGATATGCAAGGAAATACCAAGATTAGCACTTACAGTCGCAAACAATCCACGAGCGTCTATTAAAACTGTGTGCCTCATTTCCTTCAGGAAAGAACCTGTAGTGTTTATTCCTCCAACAGAGACTGTAGCGTTCATAGCGTCAAGTGTCATGTATTCATTTGAGGCCTGGGGGAGCACAACAACACAGAAGAGTTTGCAAGATGTTCATGTACAGTTTAAATACAGATCTACAGGGTGGGCCATTTATATGGATACACCGTAATAACATGGGAATGGTTGGTGATATTAAAGTCCTGTTTGTGGCACATTAGTATATGTGAGGGGGCAAACTCCTCAAGATGGGTGGTGACCATGGTGGCCATTTAGAAGTCGGCCATCTTGGATACAACTTTTGTTTTTTCAATAGGAAGAGGGCCATGTGACACATCAAACTTATTGGTAATGTCACAAGAAAAACAATGGTGTTCTTGGTTTCAACGTAACTTTATTCTTTCATGAGTTATTTACAAGTTTCTGACCACTGATAAAATGTGTTCAATGTGCTGCCCATTGTGTTGGATTGTCAATGCAACCCTGTTCTCCCACTCTTCACACACTGATAGCAACACCGCAGGAGAAATGCCAGCACAGGCATCCAGTATCCGTAGTTTCAGGTGCTGCACATCTCGTATCTTCACACCATAGACAATTGCCTTCAGATGACCCCAAAGATAAAAGTCTAAGGGGGTCAGATCGGGAGACCTTGGGGGCCATTCAGTGTGTGAAGAGTGGGAGAACAGGGTTGCATTGACAATCCAACACAATGGGCAGCACATTTAACACATTTTATAAGTGGTCAGAAACTTGTAAATAACTCATGAACGAATAAAGTTACGTTGAAACCAAGCACACCATTGTTTTTCTTGTGACATTTCCAATAAGTCTGATGTGTCACATGGCCCTCTTCCTATTGAAGATGGCCGACTTCTAAATGGCCACCATGGTCACCACCCATCTTGAGGAGTTTGCCCCCTCACATATACTAATGTGCCACAAACAAGACTTTAATATCACCAACCATTCCCATGTTATTACAGTGTATCCATATAAATGGCCCACCCTGTATATTGTAAAAAATAACTGTTGGTTTAACTTAAAAAAGTAAGTTACCTGGTTGCCTTAAAATTTTGAGTTCATTGAAATTAAAAATTTGACTTAATCCAAAGGAGATTGGTTTAATCAACAGAATCTCAAAATATTACGTTATCTGAACCACAATTATCTAAGTAGATTTGACAAAAGAAAAAAAGTTGTCAAATCATGAAGATCATTTATGCATATTGTTTCTTCAACTACTATCTTTATGTCTAAGGGTTTGATTTTTAGCAAGTTTTGATTTTTGAAACACAGTCTCTTATGCTCACCAAGGCTGCATTTATTTGTTCAAAAATACAATAAAACAGTTATATTGTGAAATATTATTGCATTATTTAAAATAACTTTTCTATATTTTAAAATGTAATTTATTCCTGCGATAGCAAAGCTGAATTTTCAGCATCATTACTCCAGTCTTCAGTGTCACATGATCCTTCAGAAATCATTCTAATATGCTGATTCGCTGCTCAAGAAACTTTTCTTATTATTATCTATTTAGAAAACAATTTGTCATGAATAAAACGTTTTTTTTATATGAAATGTAATGTAAATATAAAACAGAATTTAAAAGAAAATGTTAAAATACATGCTTGTTGAATAAAACTAATCATTTCTTAGAAAAAGAAAATGTTACCCCAAACATTTGAAAAGTTGTGTATGAATAATATAAATAATTCTTAAAATGAAATAAATATAAGTCATTTAAAATATATATATTTTTTAAATATCACATATTTTATTCAAATTATTGTAGTGTGAACCATAACAAACAATTGTGACTCTAATAAAGTTTAGTGTACTTGGTATTTTATGTCAAATTAAAAAAAGATTTTGGGAATTTTTTATTTAATTGTATGTATTTGTGATGCATAACACTGAGACAAAGTAAGCTGTTTTATTCAAAAAAAAAAAAAAAAAGTAATGTAAATGTTATTTCCACCACAGAACATAACTGAATAAATAATTTAAGATGTGGTGGAAATGACACTATGGTATGAATTTTTATTTAGTATGGAAAAATATAAAAATGACATTTCCCCTGTGATGTTTGCATATTAGGCATGACAGTTGATTCATTAAGAAATACTAGTGAGAGTGTAAAAAGTTTTGGAGTTGTCTAAGAGACTATAGTGCGAAAATTCCCATAGTTTAAGAGACACACATTGACCCATATTTTACTTTCTTTTAATTCTGGTTTTCAAATTCTTTCTAACACTGTTTGGTTCAATTTGATGTGCAATTGTGTGGACTTACATCAAAACTAGGAACATCAAACGGTTCTTGTCCCTCCACTATAACAGGAAGAGATGTGTTCTCCAAATTCAGGAACTTCACCTGGGTTTCAGAGCTTGATGGGAACTTGGGGATTGTTCTCTGTTGGATTACGAGACATTGGTTTTCTTAGCAGGGAACAAACAGAATATCAAATGCTTTGTGATGATTATAGTGCCAGAAAGATAAGGCATAAATCGAGCCAATAAGCATGAAGCACCAATAACAATCTTCAAGCTAAACGAAGCATCAGGCTTTGCGTGTGAGATGTTATTGCAACATTTCTGCTAAGGATCTGTTTGATACTTACGTCAATTTGAATCTGCAAAAGAGCAGCGGCCACAAACGCTAACGCCGCAAGCAGCATACCGACAGTCATCCTCCGCAGGGGCCTGGAAATAACGTCGAATCACACAATCACATGACATGTCGTGTCGCAATCACAAACGCAACTTCAATACCAGTTTCCCAGTACTTACGTGAAGTTAATATTGCACTTTTTGATTAGTGGGTAAATTGCAGAGTCCATGATCGGCACCATAATCACAATCAGCACGGGATTCACGATCTGCACCAGAACACAAATCATCACATCAGTGCGAGTACTATTACAATATAGAATATTAGAATATATATATACTATATAAGTGATGGCTGCTGAAAATTCAGCTTTGACATCACAGAAATAAATTAATAATAATATTTCACAATATTTACTGTATTTTTGATCAAGTAAATAAAAAAATAAGTACTATGTAATATCATCACATATTATCCTGATCATTTCAAATCCTGTTAATCAGGACGAAATGATAGTAAAACACAAGTATCAACACAAAACAAACGGATTAGCATAAATCGGCCTCACCTGCATCTGATCTGGCTGAATTATAAACGCTCCCTATAAGGACAGAGAGAGAAAGAATAATATAAAATTTTGCAATATAACTGCACTGATATGTGCATTTTAGTTTCCTTTAAAACAACTGAAATGCAAAGCTTTTTCAAACTTACAAAGTTACCGTCCATAGTGGTGGCCTGAAGAGTCCAACGGGAGCCCTGGAAAGACAACACGACTCGCATTTAACATCAAGCCGGAAAACAGATGAGTGTTTGTGTAAGAACACATTGAGTATGGCATTTGTAGCATCATTGTGTGTTTGTGCACTGACCTGCTGGTCAAATAAAGCCCAGAACATTGGCAGAGGAATATAGAGGAACAGCACCTTCAACACCATCTTCACCTGAGCAATCAGGAGTTTCTGTAAAGAAGCAGAGACAGTGCCTCATTACGTCAGTATACCGGTCAAGGTTTTCGTTATGTCTGTGTGGACATCTTCCTGTATTTAAATGTTTGCTGCGTATTGTCTGTGTGATGTTATGTAACGTACATCATATTTCTCATCTGCCCAGTCCATCCAGTGCTCTCTCTTTGGGTAGTGCGTACTGTGGTGTCTAAAACGGTTTTTAACTGCAAACTGTAGAAGAAAACAAAAACAACAATCATCTAGTTAGACTGGATGGTCCTTTCACATGTGACTTGATGTTGCATACCACAACAATTACACATGTAAGGGATAAACCGTGGATTATCCCACTTATACTATGGTCATTTGCCAACATTGACAACTCAAAGCTGTTATTGATGTTTGGAGCGCAATATTTGACAGGAAGGGTAAAGTTGATGGTTATTTTTCATCAGTTACGGCTTGTTAGATCTAGAATTCTGCCCACTTTGAATCATAGAGATAAAGCAGTGCGTAAGATTTCATTTATTTGAATGAATGAATAATAGCATTTATTTAAATGAATTAGAGAGGTATAAGCGGGATAATCCACGGCTAGCTGTGGATTAATGCACTTCGTGGTTGTGAATATATATATGCACACACACACACACACACACACACACACACACACACACACACACACACACATATATATATATGTATAGAGAGAGAGAGAGAGAGAGAGAGAGAGAGAGAGAGAGAGAGAGTTTTAAAAGTTCACTGACTGAATGTATTATAGGCTACTATTTGCATTTACATTCTGATTGGTGTTTATCAAAAATATAAGTTACATAGGGCCAGATTTACTATACAAGGCAAATTAGAAAATTGTGACGAAGCACAAATTAAAGAACACAGACGCAGTCAGATCATTTCCATAATGACCAACACAATCTTGGTAAGAACAACGCAAACTAGCATCTGGTTTATGACATGCTTTTTTGGGGCATTGAATAATGGCGCAAATACCAGTAAATTGACTAGCGCAAACCTTAGTAAATCACCTTGCATACTCTCCTCCCATTAATGTTGTGTCTGAAAGAGAATTAAAAAATTCTCTATGGGCCAGATAGAGGTCAGCCAAAAAAATGACCCTGCCCAAGCCTTTTCAGTGCTAATTTTTCACTGCGCGTCTTTAGTAAATACTGACAATCGGTTTTTTTTAACGCCAAAAGAGGGTTTGCCTACAAGAAAACCACTGGGTCTGCACCAAATATCCCTAAACTCGCTAGTTCAGACTTATGCGCCGGCGCCTCCATGAGCTTTAAAAAAAAAAAAAAAAAAAAAACCTTGTTATGTGTTCTGTGCTAGACTAACTGAGACTTGTTAAAGCACTTGTATACTGCTCCCTCTTTGCTGGTCTGATTGCTTCTATTGTTCTCCCAATTTGTAAGTCGCTTTGGATAAAAGCGTCTGCTAAATGATTAAATGTAAATGTAAATGTTTGCAGGCCAGTAAATCTGGCCCATAGTCTATTAATGTTATGTGAACTGTAATTGAGAAGTCTCATTTGATCACTAATTTTTCCAAAAACTTTAACACTATTTCTTCAAGTAAATATAACGCTGTCGGTGCTCTTACTCCAATGCATTTCATGACTTGTAGTAGGATGTTGCCCTTGGGGGATTCCATGATGTACATGCTATGGCCTGCGACGAACGCAACTGCACAGAGAGAAAGAGAGAATAACTTCAGTCGATCAAGGCTGCCATCGAGTGGTCATACATGGTATTGCACATGTCAACATAAATAAGAGTAATTGAAACCTGCTGTAACTTACCAAGAGCAACCACCATGAGTGCTGCAGGGACCCCAAAAGCCAGCGGAAAACAGCTCCGCTTTGAGTAGATACCACACTCCTGAGCTGAAAAACACAACAAATATACACAAAGGCAAAATAGATTGTTCTATGTGTATTTACCAATTACACCATGAAAAATGTAACAACAAATATAAAAAAATTGCTATTCTGATTTGAACAAAATACATACATCTCAGAATTGGTGTGATGAGAGTGGAGAGAAGACTGCCAGCGTTAATGGACAGGTAAAATATGGAAAAGAAAGTACTTCTTTGTTTTTCCTGAAATAATATAAAAATAATTATTAATATCACATATGTACATACATTCAGTCCTTTTTTTTCAAATGTTTTGGGAGTTTTTATGCTCAACAAGGCTGCATTTATTTGATTAAAAATACAGTAAAAACAGTACTATTCAGAATTGTTATTACAAGTTAAAATAAGTGTTTACTATTTTAATATATTTTAAAATGTAATTTATTCCTGTGATGACAAAGCTCCAGTCTTCAGTGTCTCACGATCCTTCAGAAATCAATCTAATATGCTGATCTGGTGCTCAAGAAACATCACCCCCCCCCCCCCCCCCCTTACACCAACATTTTTAAGTTAAGAAATTTAAAGCAGGACTTGCAGATTTGTATTTTGTACTCATACATTTGAATATTTGAGTAAGCTAATTCATGCATTTAACTGATCATAATCTCAACTTAATTATTTTTAGTAGTGGAGCTAATTGGTAGCTAACTTGCTAATTGGTAACACAATGCTTTGATAGCATTATCATAGCGTAGCAATTGCTGAATGAGTATGGCAATATTAAATATTTACCATATCATGCTCCACTTGTCACTGTGATGTAACCCTCTAAAAACCCATCATTACAAAAACTCTTCTAAATTAGCATAGCAAAACAATAAACACTACTAAATCTCCCACTTAACATTAATCTTGCACAAAAAAAAAAAACAACATATAACTCTTAATTTAGCATTTACTCTCCCTTTCGAGTGTCATGGCAAAGCATGCTGGAAAATGCTCAGCCCAGTTTCAGTTAAATTTAAGCTTGTCTAAATAAAAAGAAACAAATTTATAAAACTCAAAACAATGAAACAATTCAGATTACTTAAAAAGTGTCAGTGAACTCAAAATAAAAGGTAAATACTCACAAAAGTTAATTTGATTGAACTAATCTGTTTAAATTAAGTTTGCCCTACTCAAACCAATTAATTGAGAGTTAGTGTTTACAGTGTATTCATTTCTTTCAAACAACAATAATTCTGAACTTTTTCAGTGTTGGAAAAGTACCTCAGAAATGTATACTGCCTGAAAACATGCAAGCGTGTGTGAAACAAAATGTTACAATATCAGGAATGTTGATCTATTACCGTAATAGATACATATGTTTTTCTCATACTGTAACATTCGGCTGCAGTGTGTCACAGCATGTTTCACAATCTGTCCAATGGCCTTTAGACCTCACGTCCCTGTGGCAGGGGTGTAGGAATCTACGTGTAGTCACTTCATATCTCTATTTGTTAATCTCTAACACTCAATATCAGAGACTTAACCTTGAGCTGATAACAGCTGATTTACACTGACACAAGTGCTGCTGAATTCAGTTCATCCTCTTTAATAACTGATTAGGGTTGGGTGTGTGTCTGTTAAATGCATGTATATGTGTGTGTGCATAAGAGTCCACATGCCTGGTGATCTTCAAACTGATCTCCTCCAAACGCTGCCACACAGGGTTTAATGCCTCCTGTTCCCAAGGCAATGAGGATGAGTCCCAGCATGGACAAGGCACTAAGATAAGAGAGGAAATTTAAATTTGTACTAAAGACACTCTGATCATGCAAATAATGTGATGAAATAAACCAACAATAGCAATGTCAGTATATTTAAAAATGTTTGTTTTATGTGGCACCAAAAAAAAGAGCATGCTATTTGTTTTCTTTGGCTCATAATAACAATAAAATCATCTATTTCCAAATTGTTAATGATAAAGCAAGTCCCAAGCAGTATAACTCACACATGAAAGGTCATGTTGTCAGGAACACCGTCTCTATTGCTATCTGTGATGTCATGGATGGCACTGACAGCCATGATCACCTGGCCAATGGTGTACACTATGGACAGGTACACGATAGTCCTGTGAAAAGTCGAGATGAGGGGTAATGTACAAATACATATCACACATAATTATTTTGACTATTAGTACTTAGTAGGGTAGACCATGTACAGCTGGAACAGAGGGACAGTTGAAACACCTTAACTTGCGCGCACAACACTCCTTAATCGAGATATTTGCTCCACATTTGCATAGTAATTTTCTAAGATCAAAGAGGATGCATGTGTGGAGCATCCTACGACTTTTCCCTAAATAAACTCCAAATTACTGCTTATTAATAGTTAGTAAGGTAGTTGTTAAGTTTAGGTATTTTTGTAGGAATTGGATAGGGTTAAGGGATGTAGAATATGGTCATGCAGAATAAGTACTTATTTATTTATAAGTACTAATAAACAGCTAATATCCTAGTAACATGCATGCTAATAAGCAACTGGTTAATAGTGAGAATTGGATCCTAAACTAAAGTGTTACCAAAAATGTAATTATATTATTATGCAAATAGAGTTATTGATAATCATTTTAAATGTAATAATATTTCCATGACTGTTTTAAAATAAATGGCAATTATTTAAGTTTTAATTCCACACTTACTATTTGCCACACAATGGGTTTTAAAATACACACACTACCATTCAAAAGTTTGTTGATGTTTTCCAAAGAAGTTTCCTATGCTCATTTATTTGATCAAAAATACAGTAGAAATATTCGTACAATTTAAGTCTTCTATTTTGGTATATGTTTAAATTAATAGTTCAGCCATGAAACTCTATTCACGAATACCATTTCCCTTTATGACCTTGAATCCCCCCAGTCTTCAGTCACATGATCTTTCAGAAATCATTCTAAAATGCTGATTTGCTGCTCAAGAATCAATTCTTATTATTATCAGAACAGCATTGTTTAAAGGAACATGCCGACTTTTTGTGAATTTAGCTTATTTAGCTTATTAGAGTTAGATAAGTCCATACCCTTCTCATCTCCGTGCGTGCCGTAACTCTGTCTGACGCACCCACCTCTAGCCTAGCTTAGCACAAAGACTGGAGGTAAACGGCTCCAGCTAGCATACTGCTCCCAATAAGTGTACAGTATACGGTTAGAAGATGGCTGTGTCTCATGTGACCTTGTTATTTATACACGCTGTGACAAATCACAACATGTAAATAGGAAAATGTTGGTGTTATTTTGTCACTTGGAAGCAGTATGCTAGCTGGAGCCATTTACCTCCAGTCTTTGTGCTAAGCTAGGCTAGAGGTGGGTGCGTCAGACAGAGTTACGGCACGCACGGAGATGAGAAGGGTATGTATGGACTTATCTAACTCTGGGGGATACAGTGAATAAGCTAAAGTCCCATAAAGTCGACGTGTTCCTTTAAAATGGAAATATTTCGTAAGAATGTAAAAAGTCTTTACTTTTGATTAATTGAATGCATCCTTGATGAAAAAAATAAATAAAAATCTTACTGACCCCAAACTTTTGAATGCCATGTAGCTGTTGTGAAATTTTAGGCAAACTGTCCTTTACATTGATCATCATAGCTAAGGTCCTTAGAATCAAAAAGTCCCTGACTTGGTATACTGCATATTGCATTCCTAATAGGGATAGTATGGTAGTACATTGAACATAATTCTAAAACTCACTTGAACTTGCCCAGCCAGGAGTCTGCAATTATGGCCCCCATGATGGGTGTTAGGTAGCACAGAGCCACGAACGTGTGGTAGATGGTGGTGGAAAAATCATTGTCCCAACCAATAAAATACTTGAAGTACAGCACCAGCACCGCTGCAAAACAGAGAAAGGAAAGAAAAGCACAGCAAGAGATGGATGGAAAATATTAAGAAGGAAAGGAATAGAGATAGATGGAGGAAACAATGTGAGATTAGAAGAAAGAGAGTCAGCTGTGTGAGACCATCTATGCAGAATTTTGCAGGAACAAGTAAAACAGAGATGAAAGTTGACATTATTTCTGGTGTGTATGTTTTTTTGTGTATTCTTACCTTTCATGCCATAGTAGGAGAATCGCTCACAGAACTCATTCACCACAATGAAAAATATACTGACGGGATATCCCAAGCAACTTGGCTACAATGAAAAATCACAGCTTAATTGAAATATTTCCTAATAATGTGCTCTGGCATATTAGTATTATAATAGGTTTTAAATGATTATAGTATAAAAACACAATGCTTATATGTTGATGTGTATATATACATGTGTAATATAAAGTTCTCACCCTTTCTTTCCTCTCCTTTTTTCCCTCAATGTCTGCAGAAATTATGTAAAATGAAAATGTCATTAAAACATCCCTAATATGGATTCAATTTGAATTGAGTTATTTCAAATGTCTTCACATTGTAGCATATACTTGCACAAATTGTGCATCATCTGTTTAAGCAAAGAATACACACATTTAACTTTTCTTTGCTATAAATTCAGATGTACAAATCCAGTTTTTTTAAACAGGGATTATTATTATTTTGTGCCCATAAACATCCAGGTTTACTCACCTGCCATGATGACTGAGGCTGCCTTCTAGTCCTCTTGTAAAGAATATCCTTTAATATAGAGATGCACACTCACTCACTCACTCACTCACTCTCTCTCTCTCTCTCTCACACATACACACTCACACTATCTGGGACAGACAGAGATGTACCCAGACGGAGACAGGTAACAAGGTTTTATAGACTCTGGACAATAAAATGTTTCCTTGGCCACCACTGGGTTAAAAAAAGATTGAAGTAAATGTTTATGACAGCATTTGTGACCTGTGACTATGTGTGTGTGAATGAGTGGGAGGAGGCAATTGAGGAACAGTTTAGTTATTTATGGCACTCTTATCAAGTTATACAGCCAATCAAATGATAGTACTTTTTGGCCTTTGTAATAAAACAGGCAAGTTAATGAGTAATTAATATACTTATTTTTTCATCATTCCCCAAAAAAATAAAATAAACTATATAAAAAAGCACTAAACATCATTGTTATACATATAGTATATAACAATGATGATTAGTGCTTTTCTATATTTTTTTTTTGTAAAATCAAAGATTTAAACACAAAACAACAAATAAAGTTATTTTTATTTTATTATATTCTTTTAAAACTCATTTCAAGTCATTTAAATACACCTTTCTGTTGTTAATATTGTATCTACCCAATAATAATTCTGTTTACCTTACAAAACCTTAAAATATGACTCCCACGAATGAAGTTTAAATGGAGGCTGATTTAAAATAATATTTAACTTTTCTATCTGAAACAGCTTACTGAGAGCATGTTGATTAGATATGATAAATAATGCTGGCGCATCAAAACATTCCCAACAACACATCACACGATTGTTCTAAATACCCCCAATAATGCCATTTATCACGTTGTCTAGAGAAATCCCCATAACATGCATTCACAAGTCCCATTTACATTATGGGATTTACTGACTGCTAAGTTAGAGTGATGTGAATGACACTTTCACAAAGCACACTGTCAGCTGTTAAACAATGTTGAAATGGCTTGCATAAGCTAAGTGCACTGAAAAGCAGACGATAACCTGGACATGAAGACTCACATTAGATGAAAGGTGTTTGGAGATGTCTAATTCATTGGAAGAGAGAAGTAAACAAACTGCCCTCATCCACACAGAGATGTTGCTGTGATACAATGGTGACAGTGCTGGAGAGGGGGCAGGGGCAGTTCGGCACGAGTGACTGTGTGTGTAGATTGAGAGCAAGTCAGCAGGTTTTATTCAGAATGCACTTTAAAAAGCTAAATTAAATCTTATACTACGTCAAAATCTCTTTTGAACAATGTATGGGTGCTTTAAAAGTGGCAACAATCACATATAACAGCATAAAAGATAGGCCTATGTTTTTGCAGTCGTGCTAAAGGTGGAACGCCATAAACCATACATAATAGATATGTACTGCACAGATGAGGAAAACAAATTAGTTTCTAATGATCTTCATAAGGATCTTGGTTGGTGAATAATAAAGTTCACCGTAATAAAGATGAACATAAAATAAATCTGTTTATAGGGAGCAACTTTGAATGAAAAACAAGAACTTATGTAAGATAATACATTTTATTCAGAGATTTTAGGGACATTAATATCTTTCCAGAACAGATTCTTTTAAATAAAAATACCCCCCATATCTAACCCCGATACAAAACAATTTACATTTAAACAAACATAAATGGTTATAAAAATCCTTGTTTATTCTTTTGTCCATTTATATATATATATATATATATATATTTCACATCTAGCCTTTGGCAAGAGATCTTAAGGGAACCAAAACAAGACAAAGACAGAATTATTGCACCTCAGCTACAACGAAACAGCACTTGTTCCTTGGCTTTTAACTAAACAAGGGGAAAAAAAATGGAAGTGTGGGCTAAAAAGCTTGAGTGGCTCAGGTGATCATGGGTATTTTGTACAGTAAAACTTCCTGCTACACTAAAGCACAGTTAGTTATATTCTCTTTGCTACCAATCGATGGACCGCTACTGCCTCGGACACAGGAAGTGATGTCGCTAGCTTCTCTCTCTCAGCACAGAGCAGCAATTAACTTCCAGAATGGGGGAATACACGGAAAGATGAAGCATGAAAATGTAAGAATGTAAAAGTAAAAAGGCATTTTTTTCAAGTTGTTCTGGTTGTGGAAATAAAAGTGATAGTCTCTACAGGAAACACCTGTGAACGGAGGACTGGAGAGGATGAGAGAAGAACAAAAACACCCTCTTTCGATTATGTCAGTCACATGGGAATAGTAACAGGCCATTCCAAAAACCGGACACACCTGATCTGTCCTCACGTCCTGGATTCTGATAGATGGGCGATCCATTCCAGACTGAGCAGAAACCAGGCTGACAATGAAATACCATTCTTTTTTTTTGTTCTTCCTCTTTGGATGCATTCCAGTCTGTCTGTCTCTCTGGCTGTGGGAAGGGTCAGAGCTTTAAGGCCAGGGGTGAGAAGTCACACGGAGGAGGCGGAGCTAGGCATACCATGCAGGGTGGTGCCGCTGGGCGTGCCACTGATGGCATTGAAAATATGCAGCGAATCAGAAAGAGCGCTCTTGGTTCCGCCCTCCACAGCGGAGATCTGACAAAGAGGAAGAGTGCAGGATGAGAAAGAACACGGAAACTTGAGGTGTACTGAATTTTTTTAAATATGAAGAATTCATTGCATTATTACCATCCGATCTACAAAGGCCAGCACAAAAGAGAGAGAGAGAACGAGTGAATATTAAACATAAACCAACATTCACGGTTGTGTACCAGTGTAAATATTTCTGATTCCACGCGTTTCCATTGGCGTAAAGGCCCCGATATACATCAAGTGAAATCAAAGAACGAAATGGTGTGATGTCATTTCAAACAAAATCAGGCCAACTTTCTGAAAAAGTTTGGTCCAGCTGGTAACAAACTACCATTGGTCCACTCCGTTCAGTCCATTGAGGTCAGACATGAGTAAAAACATTAACACAATGGAGAGCTGCTTTACAGTAGAAACTTAAGTTGTAATTCTAATTAAAAGCGACACTAGCCGCGTTTCCATTACAGATTTGCGCTATTATCTAAATATCGATAAAAAACTATTGCGAAATGACGGCGTTTCCATTAACCAATGTTATGCGACTAAAACGTCATTTTTTTCTCGCGCGATAAGTCATTCCAAAAATCACGGCAACGGCCGTTGGCTTATATAATATCACAGCCACCGCATTAGACATTATTATTATCAATGGAAGGAGACGTGGCGTGTTATCAAAGCATTAATGGCAGGGAAAGACCCTTATACTGCGAACGACACATAAAGCCTAAGGAGTTTCTGGGTGTTTCGCCCTCATTTCTGCTCCAAGGTTTTGTGGCATTTCTTTGAGATTTAGAATCCAGTGTTCCTATAGGCTAATTATTGTTTATTTTATTAATTTAATAAAGAACTCTGTCTCGTATTCTGTCCAAACGATCCATGTAGGCTACTTTTGTGTCCATTCGTTTTTCCTTTTTTAACCCGTAATTGAAAAACGAAAAATGAACGGTTGTTGTCTTTTTAAAACGCAAAGTTGACCACCAAAATTTTAATTTGAACTGGCTACACCAGCTGGTGCGCAAAAAAGTAAATATCGACGAATTTTCAGATTTTTGTTTATGACTTTTTGCCCTTTTATTAAACATTTAAAATATTCACAAATTAATATGGAAAACATGTCGATTTTACTGGTTTTCTAAGGCCAAATTAGAACCTGGAATTGATGTTTTTCCCGCAGTGCTGAATGAGAAGAGCCATTAATATTATTAATAAACTATTGTTTTGGCTAAAATCACATCTCCATCTCCGCTGTTAAGCAGACGGATTACATAATCAGAAGGTATTAGCCTTCGATTCGAATTTGTTCGTTTTAAAGTGGACATTTCAAGCTTTAGCCTACATAGGCTATATTTTGTTTCAGTTCTCGCGCTCCAGTTTACGGAGATCATGAAAGTGCGTCTGATTGTTTTCTTTTATTTTACAAAAGCACAACGTTTTCTTGTTATTGTGAGTTTACACAAATAAAAGTAGTTGAGAATAATGTATTATTATTTTCTGTATGACCAGAAATGATAGAGTATTTTAAGTTGTTAGGAAAATGCAAGTGTTCGCGCCCGCGCCTCCGTGTCATGCAGTGCGCGCTCCACACTCAGCTTGGTTCCTTTTTTGCATAAAAGCGTCTTCTAAATATAGCCTATTAAATGTTATAATAAAATAATATAAAATAATTATTATTTGCGTAGCTATACATGGACCTCAAACACACCGCGTCTTCTAAGTCAGGTGACTGTAAAAGCGCAAAAACTGTTTCCATTGCAGTTTTGCGAAATATTCCTTTTTCGAATTGCCTGAAAAACCACCTCATGAGAGCGTAAAAACTTTTTTGCGATAAACGGGAGTTTTTGCGAAATTGACGTGTTTCCATTGTGCGTATTTTCAATTCGTAATTTCAGTTTGCGCAATTTGAAGGGTAATGGAAACGCGACTACTGATACGTTTTTTTTTTCATGATTAATATTGTAAAGCTGCTTGCTTTAAAGCAACCTATTGTATAAAGTGCATTAAATGAACGCTACGTGACTGAAGTGCCGAATTTAAGAGCTCATGCAAGCATGTCCACATCGCTATGATCAAATGCTTTCTTAACTGCTGTTTTCTCACCACATTTCTGTCGTGTGTTTATTTTGTTATTGAGAGGAAAGTGCAGCAAATATTTACATAATCATTTAAACGCTGATCCTAGGGGTGGCGTCGGGATGTTTGCTAACAGTATATCGCTGCTAAGGTATATCAAACTTCTTTTTACCCCCAAGTGAAAAATGAAAAAGAACTTTCCCATGAGTATATTGAGGCCATTAGGGAACCAAGATTTGTGTGAGGTTACCTGTTCATGCATGATGTGTGAAAGCTCTCTGGCCAGGTCTTTGTAACTGGCTTTCATCTCATCATGATATTCCTGTTGGTCCTCCTTGATCAGCCTTTCATTCACAGCTAAAGCCTGTCCACATGCCTCAACAAACTGCCTGCATACACAAACACCATATAAACACGTATGATAAGAAAGCAGGCATTTGTGTGGAGATCCTGAAAGGCTTTTCAAATGGTGGTTATATACCTGAAGACCTCTTTAAGCTGTTTGACTTTGTTATCTGGGTATTTTTTGGCACAGGCGTCATCAAGGAAAGCTCTGGCATACGCAAGTGGCCCAGCATTGACCTAAAGAGAAAGTATTTAGGGAAAAATAGATCAGTTCAAATCTGTGTGTGTGAGATGTATTGGTAAAAGTGTACTTGGGGCTGTATTTTTTGCAGGAATGAAATGACTGAAAGTGTCACCATGAAAATAACCAACGTCAGTGCAAAAGGAAGAACGTCTCTACAAGGAAGAAAGGAACTAAATAATGGCTTAACTGAATTCTAAACATGGGGTGAAAGTGTTTGCGAATCAACACGATTGCTTTGTTTCAATACCTATTGAGGCGCCTTGTCTACTGACAGAGATTTTAATTTTAGACATTACCAAGTTGCTGTATTATTAGTCCATAGTAGCCGTTCCTACTGCTGAACAGCCCAAAATGTTTAGTAGACTACACAACTATAGGTATGAATTTAGTGTTTTACACACTACTGTTCAAAAGTTTGGCTCTGTAAGATTTTTTTTTAAATGTTTTTGAAATAATATGTTCTCTTACGTTCACCAAGGCTGCATTTATTTGATAAAAAATGCAGTAAAACCAGTAATAATGTGAAATATTATTACAATTAATGCATCATTACTCCAGTCTTCAGTGTCACATGATCTTTCAGAAATCAGTCTAATATCCTAATTTGTTACTCAAGAAACATTTCTTATTATATTAAAAATACATTGTGTTGTATTTTTGTGAAAATCATAATACATTATTTTTGCAGGATTCTTTGAAAAGAACAGCATTTATTTGAAATATGTATTTTTTGTAACATTATAAATGTCTTTAAATTCAATGTTCAATCCATTTAATGTGTCCTTGATGGATAAAATAGAATACAATTATTTTCAAAAATCTTACTGACCCCAGTAGTGTATTTTTTATTGTAGCTACAGAAAATCCGATCAAAAACAGGATGTTTTGCCAGTAAAAATAATCACTGGATCAGTTTTCATGGCACTAAAAATTAACATTATGGAGCATTTGCATATAAATTGCTGCAGTGCATAATGTGTCATTGAAAAGTAATTGATTCTGTACATGAGGAGCAACTTAAGGGTAAACATGTTAGCATGTTGCTTAGCAAACAACATAGTACACACACACATATTGGCTAAAATAGTGCATTTTTAATTAAATTAAATTGTCTGTTGCTTGACGTCTCTGTTGCTGGATGTCTTGGATGTATTTTTTTCTAATTGCAGTGCATTCTGGTATTCTGCATTCTGACCAGTGTTAGTTTGAGTGTTATTGTCTCGTTCCGTTGTTGTTTCCGTTTCATTTTCAAGGACTTTTAGTTTGTCGACATTATTTCCTGTTTCCTTTGTTGTTATGGTTGCTAAGTAAGTTTTCATTTGCTACATTCACGCCAGGTCGTAGTTACCGTAGTCTCGAGATGACAACACTAAGCTTCTATTCAAAGCTGTTCAAAGTACTCGGACTGGAATTATGCATTTCTATGGCATTGCTATCAACAGGTGTGCTCAACTTGAAGCGGCGCTGCGCAGACCGACTTGTGTATGACCAAGTATTCTAAATACTTGTCTAATGTACTATGTCACACACCGATCGGTCTGCGCAGCGCCGCTTCAAGTCAAACACACCTAGCGCCTAAATGAAGATGCGTTCACACCATGTGGTAATTGCCATAATGATTTGAAATATAAAAAGCCTTCACGTGCTTGTAGAACTTGCAAAACTGTAGTAATCACAAAGCGTAAACTCGCAATGACGTTTTCATTTTAGAATTTAAAAAAAAATTCTAAGAGTGCCAGAGGAAAACAATGTAACTTTTGCCACAGTCTCTGTATCAATGCCTAAAATGTTGTCTAGGGTGCTTTTGAAACAGACATATGAGGGTTCATTTGTGTCTCACACACCTGTACACTAATGCTTCCCTGAAGCTTAAGTTGCAGTCGGATCATGTCGACCTCACTGGTTGCACAGAGGGCTCTGAGTTCCGCCACTTTCCCACTCATCTCATCTATGGCCACCTCGATGGGGCTCAGGTCTGTGTGGTGCTGATACATCACTGCTATGCGCTTTTTCACATACGGGAAACAGTGTGTAGCTGAAACAGAACGATTGGAGAGGAAAGAGTAAATAAACATAAAATGGATGCAATGGTACGTTTAGAGTGGCTAGAAGAACAAACATTAAGGTCCCATCTGAAATCTACTCATGTTTGTGCAGTAATCAGGGTTTATGTTCCCTGTAGATGGCAGACCTTGAAACTGTGAAAAGTGTTTTATTTACAACACACTCTCAAAGCAGGTCATTCTGCCTCAATGGCCAGATCTGATCTGAAAATGTATGAGAGGATGAAGACCAGGGTTAAACTTTGAAATTTCCTGGTTGCTTTTATAGCACTGAACAACAGTAAACTTGAGATTAAGAAGACTTTGATTAATTGTTTTCGAACACCATCGCTCAAGATCAGGGTGTACAGTGTTAATACAGGAAGTACAGATCAAAATGTAATAAAGATTATTGTTCCTGGACTAGTTGGTGAAGGACATAGGCCACTGTACGCGTTTCCCTGTCTACAGGTGCACTTATATGGTAATCATAATCAATGATTTATGGATGTTATGGATTAAGGTAAAAGGTGTACACTGTCAATCAAAAGTTGGGGGTCAGAATTTGTTTGTTTGTTTGAAACTTAATTTTCAGCCAGGAAGAATTGATTTACATGACAATCAAACATGACACTAAAGAGATTTGTGTTACAAAAGGTTTCTATTTCAAATAAATGCTGTTCTTTCTGTACTTTCTTTTCATCAATGAATCCTGAAAAAAAAAACACAATTGCAGTTTCCACACTAAATAATGCAGTAAAAAATGTTTTAACTGTGATAATAAATAAGAAATGTTTCTTGAACATCAAATCAGCATATTCAAATGTTTTCTGAAGGATCTTGTGACACTGAAGACTGGAGTAATAATGCTGAAAATTGAGCTGTCATCACAGGAATAAATTACATTTATAGATATATTAAAATAGTAAACTTTTACTGTTTTTACTGTTTATTTATCAAATAAATCAGTAAATTTAAAAAAAAAATGTATAAAATAGTATGTTTCATGCGCACTTTTTTTCTTTTTCACAACAGTAACCATTGTGGGGTCAGAGGTAGTGATCACTCACTAGTGAGCACCGTCCTGCGTTTACACTGTTCCTCGACCCCGCCGTGCCTCTTGCCTGACTCTGTGAATGGAGTCTCAAACACAAAACGGCGAATGTTGTGGCTCCTCTCAAAGTCAGTCTTCCTCTCTTCCAGCTCCTTTTCCTCTAAATACGGCGTCACATGCGTCACTTGGATGTATGCAAACTTTGCCTCCAGATCTTTAGGGTTCACCTGAGACAGATGAGGAGAAGGTCAATGGTTAGGGTGGGAGGAGACCAGTAAAATGCTGATAAAACATGAATAAACAGAAAACTTGTCTGTAAGTGCATTGGGTTTTATGGTGCAGTGAACTTCTTGTGTGGGTTTGTGTAAACACTGTAAAAATTAGTCTTGGATCAAGTAAATATAGTAGTTTTATTACAACCTTTATACTTGGAAGTCAAACCATGAATTTGATTGTTACATTGTTGTTATTCATGTACCTAGTGCTGAGGTCTGTGTATTTCATGCATGTTTTCTGTCTGATGAGTGCTCATCAAATCACGTGGTGGTATTGTCAACAAGCACTTTGCTCTCCATGACATAAGCATTTGTCATAGAAATGTATATTAGATGTACTCTCAAATAAGATATTTATTTACATTTTTAAAGAACTTTTTTGCAGAGTTTGAAAACCCCTGATTTAGCTAAACTATGAAAACATGACATTACAAGACACGCAAACTGTTGCCGTCATTTTTAAAGTGATACTCCATGACTAAAAATGAAAATTCTGTCATGTCATGTGGTTCCAAACCTGTATGCATTTCTTTCTTCTGCGGAACACAAAAGAAGATATTTGAAAGAATGTTGGTAACCAAACAAAGCTTGTTGACTTTTCTCAAAATGTCTTCTTTCATGTTCCACAGAAAAAATAAATTCATACAGTTTTACAACAACAGTGAATGTGTGTACTAGTGTAATCTGTGTATGTAGGCTCATATTATACACAGATGCATGAGCTTTCACCTATTCCCAGAATGCTGATAAAATATGAGTGTGCACGTGCTCACCCTGCCGGAGTCCTGGATCATTTTGACATTTTCTTGGCCAAATTTGTCTGAGTAAAGTTTGAGGAGACGCTGGGAAATCTCTGAGAGAGGAGTAAATTTTGGTTCTTTATAGATATATTCCTTTCCATCCTCATCTTCAAAGAAACCCTGAAAAACACACAACATCTCTATCACAATCTATGTGTGACGCATGCATGCACTGTTGGTGTTATTACTGTAATGTACAGCCAATAAAAGCTGGTTTCAATCTCACAATCAACAAACCTCTACATCACAAGTGGAAATGAAAAGTTATGACTGACGGACACACACTTTGACATTTAACTGTCTTACAAACCTCCAACGTATTCATGATTTCAAAGCAATCCTGATAACACACCATGGCAGAGATACATCTTCATAGAATTCGTGTTATCCTTAAATAATCAGTGCTATCTTTTATTCTCTGTTGTCCGACATAGACACTTTTGAGACATCAGCACTTAAGCAGCTTTCACTGTGTTTTCACTGAAACAGCTCAAGCCATAAAATCACAAAGCTTCTGTGAGGTTAATGGGCACAGCGTATAGCGAAAGAGCTCACTAAGTGTTACCTAGCTCATTTTTATGGCCCGAACCCATTTAAAAATGGCTTCCATTGTAAACAATGAGTCAGAGTGCTGCCTGGCTCAACCCGGAATGAAGAAACGACAGGATTTACAGATGAGAGAATGTGTTATGCGTTTAAAGATTGATGAAGGTTGAAGGAAACTAGCAGCGCACAGAAAAGGGCCTTCTCCTCCTCTCAACCAAAAGCCTTATGCACGCAGACAAACACACAGAAGTATAGTGAGACTGTTATGGTCAAAGCAAAATTTTGCCTGACAATGAGTGGGACAGCACACACACACACACACACACACAGTCCACAACAACACTTACCGCAGCCTTAGGAAAGAAAAAAAAGAGCAGAAAAGATTGATTAACTGAGACCCACAATGACTTAGACATGCTTTACAAGACTCAAGCTATCATGCAGGGTATATTATCATGCATACAGGAATGCTTATTTTTAAAGAGGTCACATCATACATTTTTTTATCATAGAATTTTCTCCCTGAATTCCAATCGTAATGTGTATTTCCTGCCTAAAACAGTTAAGTAACCATTTTCCACCTTCTCTACTTTTTAAAAACTTCTCTGGTAGTTTCTGATAACCGAAAAAACACATATAAACAGCACAAAAACTATATATATATATATATATATATATATATATATATATATATATATATATATATATATATATATATATATATATATTTTTTTTTTTTTTTTTTTTTTTTTTTTTTGGTCAGAAATCCAAACATTTAAAAAATGAGATGAAGATCAGTTTCAATAGATTTTCCTTATTTTTGGACTGGCGAGGAAGTTTTGAGTCAAACCAATTTTTTTTTTTTATATAAAAAAAAAAATCAAGGACAATTTGGTTCCACATGATATGATCCCTTTAAAATAAAATACAGCTATATTTTTCCTATTGTGCAGCTCAATCCTCAAACTGTTTGTGTTAGCTGGACTGGTAAAAACTTTGTATTGTCTTACCTGGCCGAAAAATGCCACTCTGAAAAAGGTGCCAAGTAGTCTCTTCCCAGAATGCATCACTTCCATCACTTTAGTGTAAGCCCGATGTAATGTGTCATACAGGTGGGCCAGTTTCTACACAACAGCACAAAGGTACATTCATACTGTCTACATTCGAGTATATACTACATTTCTGGTAAATGTTAAATTTGAATTTCCAATAATGCATAAACTGTGTGTGTGCACCTCAAAGTCTCGGCGTTGTTCGTAAATTGGGATGATGAGTTTGTATATATCCGAAATAAGTTCGTAGCGTTCAGCTTTCCATAAACCATCAGCACAAGCTTCTAGCAACTCCATCAGCACCTCCTGCAGATAGGCATACATATATAATTACATACTTTCACATTCCCATGTGCAATACTGTATCTCAACTAGGGATGCACGATATATCAGCCACTACATCAGTATTGGCCGATATACGTCACTTTTAATGTTATAGTTATCGGCCCATAAGAAAATTTGGTCGACATATTAAAACCGATAAATAATGGATAATTTCCTTCCACTGAGACACTTCAGTTCGCAATGATGGTTTTGAACTGCTTGAAATATGATTGGAATCATTTCAAAAAAGGAAAATGCAGTTAAGTAAAACACGTGCAACACAAGTCTGTCATATAGGCTAAATAAAATTATAATGAAAACATTCTAATTGTGTGTTTGGGACATGCCTTTTAATGGTGAAACTTTGTTTTTTGTAATCAAGCTTTCAAAATATATTTAAAAAAATTGGATTTAGATTTATCAGCCAATATATCGGTTATCGGCTTTCAAATCTAAAGAATTATCGGTTATCGGCCAAAATGTTCATATCGGTGCATCCCTAATCTCATCATCAATGCACTTACATGATGCTTCCAAATGCAACATCCACAGAAAAAAAGATGCAAAAGCTGTCCCTTGGGGTGGTACACTAATATGTAGTACTGATATGTGCCTAACTAAAAATATGCACCTTTTAGGGGTAAATAAGGTCCAAAGGTGAACCTTTTGAAAAGGTACTGCCCCATTGAATTATTTTGAACCTTTTTTTCTTATTTTCTCTGAACAAATTGTGACAAAACTGCTGTTCTAAGAACTAATCTTTCATTTAATTTAATCCAAGTGTCTTTCTAAAATGAACAATGTTAATGGGTTTGAAATACAACCTTTTGGCTATCAATCCAGACCTTTAACCACTAGGTCACACTATGGGAAATTAAGTGATTTCTAATTCCTGTGGGCTTTAGTTTAACCAGCGTGATTCAGTGTTAACAACAGGTGAGGGCCTTTCTCTAGTGATTTGGTTCATTTCAGTGTGTGAGTGAGTGTTTATTGGGCTTTTGCTGGTTATACACCACATGCACATTGAAGCAATCGAAGGACATTTAATCCACTCCAACAAGTCCAAAAGCATTTGATGAACTCCGACCGCAAAGACGATCTTTTATCACAAGTGAATGCACCGAACAAAATGTAAAAGTTACTCAAAGAGTTCATTAAATGCGCAAACTGACTATTCACAGTGATGAGGGACACTCAGGGCTAATCAGGGCTCATTATCTGGACTTCCTTTACTAACACACCCTCTGGACAGGGGCAATTGATACTGATTAGATAAGAAACAAGAACATTTGACTGACGTTGTTTTAAAGGAGAGTTTTGAATTCATTCCAGTGCTTCTTCATCAAGGAAGAGAGTGGCAGAATTAAGGGGCCGTGATTCATGAACTATATAAATGTGATCAGTAGCAAGCTGGTTTGAACCTCATTGAAATGAACGTCCTGCATGCCCACATCCTCCATCATGGCTGCCTCCTCATCGATGTTGGGTGTGATCACACGAAATGCCAAGCAGCCCTGACGAAACATTCCTGCCAAGGAGAAGATATAGCAAGCGGAATAGGTTAAAGCAGGTTTAATAAACTGCAAAACTTTCACAAAAGGTCAGACACTTGGACACACACACTAGGTATTAAGAGAAAGATCAAACCTCAAGAATACCCTCTGTAAATAATGTTCACATTTCATAATATGTGAGTGTGAGTGTTTGTGTGCAAACATGTGCACTATTTCTTGAACCTGCATTATTAGTGCTGTTATCACAAAGAGATAACCAAAGAAATTCACAAAGAACTCCAGATTGCAAAATATAGTTGAACCTTGAACAAGACGCCTTTATAAATATATGCGTATGTGTGCGTTCGTGCATTCAAGCAAGAGAAAATGTTAAATCACCTTTTACCTGAATACTAGAAAAATAAGTTCAATTATCACAGCCTTCAAAACACAATGACAAGCCAGTCAAAACATAGAGCTCAAGTTCTTCAATGAAAAGAACTTATCTTACAAATTAATTATTGCTAATAAAATAGTTCCAAAAGTTTTTATGATTCATTCTTTTGACCAAACCTATTAATATATCATATACTGTATCTCATACTGTTGTTACATGTTCCCTGGTTTTGTATTGCTTGTTTTTTTTTTAATCTGGACTTCTATTTTGAAGTGCATTATCTGTTGCCATTGTTCACTTCCTGTGTTTAGTTCCTGTTTTACTTTGTTCCCACTTGTTATCATAGTGATTGATTACCCACACCTGCTCCTTGTTTGCCTCGTTACCCTGTGTATTTATACCCACGTGCATTGTTATCAGTTCTGTTTTGCCTGCCTTTCCCCGTGTTTGGATATACTCTGGATATATACGTTTTCTTGCCTGTGTCTCCCTTTGATTGGATTTATTTTGTTACTTTTTTAAAAAATGTTCTATGTTGCGATTGAATCCTCTTCTCC
Source organism: Scardinius erythrophthalmus (assembly GCF_964197995.2). NCBI lineage: Eukaryota > Metazoa > Chordata > Actinopteri > Cypriniformes > Leuciscidae > Scardinius > Scardinius erythrophthalmus. The sequence continues at coordinate 34,294,580 of NC_138232.1, read as the reverse complement.
GTCTTTCTGAAACACCTCACATTACAGGGTACACTAAACAAATGAAGTGAACACTTGGAACAATGAGAACAGAAAATACACTTCAAAATAAAAGTCCAAATAAAAAAAGCAAGAAACACAAAACCAAAGGAACATGTAACATACATTTAGCTACTCTTGTATTTAATGTATGATTTTACAAGCCATTATTGTTCAAAATGTGACATTCGTTTTAATTAACGATTTTACAAAGTATTTGACAAATAGATAACAGTGTTTAAATGCAATCATAAAGGCAAAAATGTATCTGAATTTCCATTCCAAATATCGCATCTTGATTGATTTTTTATTTATTTCTGACTCTAGTACAGTACATGCAAACTATGTTTAGTGTGCCCCCTAGTGAACCCCTCACCTTTCCTCTTCAGGTACTCAGCCACCAGTGCTGCCACATGCACGTAACACATTGCTGCCTAAAGAAAAATAAGCCCTTGATGATGTCATTGGTGTAACACGTTATCCACCAACCATTGATTTACTGCACCACCAAACAAACTGATACTGAATGAAATGTTAAACTAAAATACAGAGAATAAACAGTGAAATTAAGGAATATAAGTAAAACTTAAAATCTAAGTAATTTATGGATTTAAAGAGCCTTTAATTTATTAATTAGCATTATTTGGCTGTCTTACCTCAGACAGATCTCCGTTCTTGACATGGATTTTGGCCATGCTATCCAGCCAGGTTTTGCGCAGCTCCGGGGTGCTGGTATAGGATTTGGCCAGGCTGTATTGCAGGTCCACCAGCATCTCTGGGTCTTTTTCATGTTCCTTCATCTGCTCAGTGGCCATGAGTACCGTCCGGATCCGCTTGGTCAGGTCCTTCACATCCGAGGGAAAAGCAGTGTGCTGGGGGAACAGGAAGAGAGAGTGCAGGATGAGCAAACAGTCACATCTGATGTGACTTATACATGTGATTTGAATATAAAAAGCTGATGATCTACTAGTTTATGGTGTTATTCTAACAGCATTTATTGTTAACATTGATTTTCTTAGCAGATGCTACTTACTCAAATAGCAATCTATAATAATATGAATGCTGTAAAGTATGTATATGTATATATATACACTGAAATCTGATCTTTCAGACTATTTTTAAATAGATTATTGTCTTGCAAATTTTTCAAAATAAGGAATTAACCTGAAGGTTTTACCTTTACAGTTTTGTCACTGTTGGCACAATTATTAATAATGGACAGTGACTGCTGGAACCGTGTCCCACCAATCCCGATGACATCAGCGATCAGCTGACTGACTGCAATCACCACCTGAGAATTTTTTTTCGAAATACATTGGAAGGTACTTTAGCCAGATTATGTCAGAATATTGAAAGGAAAAAAAAGTTCAGTATGAACTTGCAAAGGGGCTCTCTAGATCAGTGATTCTCAACCAAGGGGCCCGGGACCCACTAAGGGACCTAATCAAACTTTCAAGTGAGCTGAAAGATTACTTAAAATTATTATATATAAGACAAAACAAGTTTTATAGCAAGCTAAAAATCAAGATGTAAGATTATATTTTTATTGTAATCTGTAACATCTGCCGGTTATATTTAAGAACCAGGATTCTCATAGTCTTGGAAAATCTGGATATTTGAGGGAATTTTAAAAGTGTGAATTCTTGACCAGGAAAAAGTCACAGAAATTAATAAAAATCTTAAAGCCAAGAAAATGTATAATTTATAATGAATTTAAATGTATTATTAAACCCTTAAGAACATTAAATTACTGAAAGTTCTGGAATTATTTAATGTAATTATTTTAATTATTCATAGTTATATGCATTGCCTCTCTTAGGTTCTGTACATAAAAGTCTGAATACCGTCAAAGGGATAGTTCACCCAAAAATGAAAATTTTGTCATCACTTACTCACTCTCATGTTGTTGTGAGATGTATGAGTTTCTTTTTTCTGCTGAACACAAAAGAAGATATTTTGAAGAATGTTGGTAATCAGACAGTTGACTGCACCCATTGACTTCCATAGTATATATTTTTTCCTACTATGGAAGTCAATGGAACAACTTGAGGGTGAGTACACAACAACAACATTTTCATTTTTAGGTGAACTATCCCTGTAATATCTTTGAGGACCTTCAAATATTGTCCACTGGGGGTCCTGAGAGTTAAGAAGGTTGGGAACAGCTGCTCTAGATTGACACCTCACCCATTACCCTCTTAACCCTCTCTTACCTGCAGGTGTGTGCGGACAAAGGACTTCCTGTCATTGTACTCAAAGTTGCTCTTCATGAGGAAATAGAGCAGGTGGGCGGCATCACTGCGTATGGAGCTCAGTTTGGAATTACAGCACTTCAGAATCTCATAACAAAAACAGGCACACATATCCGCCCGGCCGTCAAAAAACGTACAGGGAAACTGAGAAAGAGAGAAAAAGACACATGTAGTGTAGGATGAGGCTTATGAAAATAAAAATGAACAACACGATGTGTACACTCATGTTGGACATTTAATTCCATAACTATGTGATCAATTGTGAAGGAAATACAAAAATCACTGGCAGGAAGTGTAAATTGACTGAAATGCTAGACAAAGAGCTGGCGAGAAAATATATCAGGAAATATTCTATTTTACTGACCAGCTAGCAAAAATATGTTCTCAGAACTTTTTGCTAACATTGCCATTAGGTTATGAAAATGTTAATTTCTGAATGTTCAAAACACCAATTATTTTATGTTTTAAAAACGTTTTTTCTTGGTTGTGCACACATTAAGGGAACATTCCATTTCGCAAACATTATAGTAATGTTACTTTTTAATGTTCTCTGAACATTCTGAAACGAGAAGTAACATTTAAAAATGTTAGATGTCCAACAGTCCAACTAAAACGTTTCAGAAAAAAACATTCTATGAATGATGTACAGATAATGTTTTTTTTGTGCTAACATTTTGAGAACATTATTATCTCTTTCCCCGCCATTGACAGAAAATGTCCTCATTTGTGAGACAATGTTTCCCTGCCATTTCCCAGGAATCCACAGTAAGAGTACCTTGTAAATGAAGGTACGTAGGGAGGTGAAGACCTGCTTCAGTGCCGTCTCTGACTGGGGGATCTGAAGGAAACAGAGGTGAACCTGGAAAACCTTCTTCATCAGCGGGTTATGACCCAAATCAGCACACAGCTGCGTCTGTGGATGCATGGTTTAATATGAAAGCGCTTCAGGGAAGAACTGATCTTTGTTCATTTCGTACTAATAAACACATATTTCCACTTGTTGTCGGTACCTTAAAGCCCATGATAAAGACACTCAGTGTGTCCAGCACAGTCAAGCACACTTCCGTTGAGACGTTAGCCTCCAGGAGACACGCGTCAGCATCACCGTGGCAAGATGCTGGAGGAGAAAGAGGAAAAGAAAGATCATATCATTTAATAACTAAACTGAACAGAACTGAGAAAAGCTGCTTTGGCCTCTCAGTATTTTCTTACTCTCTCTGGTTGGACTACGTCAGTGGTTCTCAGGCCAGCAAACAAAAATATATTCTAAGAACGTTCTGCTAACATTCCCATTGAGTTATAAAAACGTTATTTCTGGATGTCCTCTAAACATCCAGTTTTTCAAACGTTCTAAAACCATTTTTTTCTTGGTAATGCAAATATTAAGGGAACATTACATTTAATAATTTTGCTAACATCATTGGAGTATTATTTTTGAATGTTGTCTGAACTTTCTGAAACAAGTAGTAACAAGTTAAACAAACGTCCAACTAAAATGTTTTAGAAAAAAAAAGTTCCATGGAAGAACATTTGTTTATAACAAGAACGTTAGCCCAAGTTCTGAGAATGTTCCCTATTTGCTGGGTGGTCCTGAAAGTGTTGAGAACCCAGGATTGAGAACCAATGGACTGCAAAACTTCATTTACTCTGCAGTGAAGGTGTGCCAAAATTGCGCAAAGGATGACGTGTGTAAAATATGCATGGTGCTGTTTTGGTTCCCTTGAAACCCAAGAAGCTCTTACCGGTTATTCTACAAAGATCCCAAGAACAAATTCTCAGACTGAAACATACACATACAAAGTGTAATTTTCATGATTGTCAATGCATATCAAGTTCTTCTAAATGTTCATTTTAGATAGGCTGTGAAGGATGAGGAGTGATCAGGAAATGAATGCGTGTTACTGTGTCTTACTGTGGTTGAAAGTGTGTGCGTTCTCCAGGCTGCCCAGCTGGTGTAAGCGTGTGTGCATGACGCCCCCTCTGTTACGAGACACAGGAAGAGTCAACGACTTCCTGTCCGGAGCTATAAACCCCACCCCCTCCTGGCTTCTGAGGAAAAACAAAACCTTATGAGAGGTCTAGTAAGCTGTCACATAAAAATACATGTAGGGGTCATATCATTGATATAATTTTTTTTTACCCTGACGTCCACATAAGAGTATAATGTTGGTGAAAGGTTTTTAGACCATGTCCCACCCTCTTTTTTTAGCATTAAACGGGCTGTACAGTCTCATTCAAAAGTTTGGGGTCGGAAAGACGGAAAGAAATTCTTCCTTATGCTCACCAAGGCTGTTTTTTAATAAATAAATACACATGCAGTAAAACATTCATATTGTGAAATACTATGATTACAATTTAAAATAATACTTTTGTATTTTAATATATATTAAAATGTAATTTATTCTGTGATGGCAAAGCTGAATTTTCAGCATCATTATTACTCCAGCCTTCTAATATGCTGATTTGCTGCGCAAGAAATATGTCCTATTATTATCAATGTTAAAGGGATAGTTCACCCAAAAATGAAAATTGTGTCAGTAATTACTCACCCTCATGTTGTTCCAACCCCGTAAGTCCTTCGTTCATCTTCGGAACACAAATTAAGATATTTTTGATTAAATCTGAGCGCTGTCTCACTCCTCCATAGGCTTCTAAGAGACTGAAACTTGCTGGCACAGAAAAGTTAGCGTAGCGTAGCGCGTCTGTTGCACGTCACCACGTAGGCTCACTATTGGCCGACGCTGGTCATGTGTGATACGTGGTGACGTGCAACAGACGTGCTACGCTTAAACACTACGCGAAAAGACTCGAGGCCCAGAGAGAAGGAAATGAATAGTGGAATAAAGTCGTTATTTTTGTTTGTTTTAGCGCACAAAAAGTATTCTCGTCGCTTGATAAACTTAAGATTAAGCCACTGTAGTCACTTGGACTATATTAACGATCTCTTTAATAACTTTTCTGGGCCAGCAAGTTTCAGTCCCTTAGAAGCCTATGGAGGAGTGAGACATGGCTCAGATTTCATCAAAAATATCTTAATTTGTGTTCCGAAGATGAACGAAGGACTTACGGAGTTGGAACAACATGAGGGTGAGTAATTACTGACAGAATTTTAATTTTTGGGTGAACTAACCCTTTAAAGAACCATGACAATTTTTACAGGATTCTTTGATGAATAGAAAGTTCAAAATAATATTTATTTGAAACTGAATTTTTGTACCATTATAACAACAAATCTTACTGACCCCAAACTTTTGAACGGAAGTAAACACTTTTATGAGAATGCTTCTTTGAAATGAGTAACAGGCCTATGATCAGCAGTTTTGTTGACAAGTCAATACAGTTTCCATCAATAAAAACCTCTTTGCAAAGCTTGCATTACTTTATGACAAATTCCCAAAATAATCCATGCTAAAATGCACCACACAAACTATCAAGATGGGATTGAAATATGGAAGGAGCTGTTTTTGCAGATTAGTTTCAATCGATGGTTTTGTTGACTAGGGAGGACATTTTGAAGTTATCAAGGAAAATTAGATTTCTCATGATATGACCCATTTAAAACATCTGCATTCACTATGGTTAACTTCTATATATCGCACACGTCACATTATCTAACTAGCCAATATATGTATATGCCACAAAGTTACATCTGTATTGATACTCATGATTATAGATGGTTCATAATAGATGTTAACACAGTACATTAGATGCTGGCATCCATTAGTCATGTGACTGATTGCCCACTGGACAAAGAGCAGGACATGATGATGATAAAAGCACTAAGTGCATAGGTGTGAGGATATTATTGTACTTATTGTGTTTAATGGACACATGCAGGTGATAAATAGCTAAACGTGATACCACAACACCTTCGGTTAGACTACTAAGAAAGCATGAATGTGGAAATGCCTCAGCACACATACACACAGAGCAGTGAGTTAGTTGAATGAGTCAGCATGCTGTTAGTGAAGGCCACTCAAAAGCACACAGCTCTTACCCTGTTTAGGGGTGCCAGGATGCTACAGTATCACTGACTAACTGAACCCTCGCCAGCATTTCAGCCAATAAAACATATACACACATAAAGGAGTAGCGTCATTCAAGGTAGGATTATAGATAGTGTAGGATTTGATGCTGTGTATGTATGTATGTATACATTTATGTGTGAGTACATGTGAGTTAAAGGCAAGAGAGAGAGAGACAAGTAGATATGAGATAGCAGCAGTGGTTGTATTGAGCTTGCATTTATATGTCTGGTTCTACAGAAGATAAGTGGTAAAATCATTTGTAAAAAAAATTTGTAAAGAACTAGGGCTGTCAATCAAATAAAATTTTTAATTGAATTCATTATTCATGATATCCAGATGATTGATTTTAATAAATGAATGAATCACATTTATCAATAATTGCTGACAAAGGTTTAGCAGATGAGGATACTTCAAATACAAATTGCCTGCCACTATGATGAATAGACATCAGAAAAATTGGCTTTAGAAGTACACATATTGTGTTTATTTTCATATCACTGATCATAAGCCTAGCACTGGTCTGTGAATTCTTTCTTATTCATTTTTCAATTAAAGTATTTTATGGGCATGATTGTGTTCACAGGCAATAATGACAAGAAAAGGAAATAAATATTAAAACTATAACAAATAATTATTAAATTAGTATTAAAATACTATAATAACCTTAGTATTATTATATAATAGTATTAAAAACCTTTTCACTGACAATTTGTAATTATATATATATATATATATATGTGTGTGATATATGTAATATAATCTTATATATGTAAAACAATATTTTAAATATTATATAATTTTAAGGAATATAGTTTATAATTAAATAATAAGTCATTTATTTAAGACAGTATGAATGAAATATAAATAAAATATTATTAATATTATTTTAATTAATACAAATGATGTAATACTATTTTTTAAATAAATAATGGTTAAAAATAATCCAAATAATCCAAATTGACAGCCCTAATTAGGATCCGTTTGTTTTATTGTTTTGGTATAAGTATTCTGTTTAACAAACATATTACTTTTTTTCTGATTTCATTCAAAAACGTGTACGATTCCAAATTTTGACTATTAGGAGCAAAACATTTTTTTTACCTGGCGATGAATCTCTTCCCCATATACCTGAACTGATGTAGACACACTCTGTGTGTAAGAGAGAGGGAGAGAAATGAACTGAGTTCTCCGTATTAAGTTACAGGACCTCAATGATCTGATGTGATTAGTGCCAGTCTAGATGACTTACTCTACTAAAGTGAAAAAGTCCATCAGCTCAGAGGTTGTGGCTTTGTTCCAGTATGTAAATAAGGCATCTGGAAAAAATAGTCAAAAGTGAACAAATTCATGAGCAAAAGCGAGTGGACTTTGAAAATTAGAGTCATGTGTGCATGTTCTTACCTTCAGACATGCTCTTTAAGACATGGAGGAAACACATGAGCAGGTTTTTGATTTCTTCTCTGTCCAATTTATCACAACGTAGGATAGAGCTACCCAGAGCAGAGGCTGACTGAGTCTGTCATACACACACATAAAATATATAATGTAAGACACAACAAAATATCACATTACAGAACACTGTTTTATCAGAAGCTATGAGCAGAGGAATCATTTACTGCTCACCCCTAAATGACTTTAAGTGTGCAAAAAAACACACACCCCACCACATGCACAGAGCTGGAAAAATACAATGAGAAAGACATGCAACACCCTCATAAACTATAAAAGATTAAAGAGATGAAAGCACACACACTCCCCAGATGGGGACACTCTAGGGTTGCTCTACTTGTATGGTGTCAGTAATTCTGTTAGTGTCGTTGTCGTAGAGGGCGGGGCTTGAGAGCAGTGAGAAATCCATTGTGACGCGTTTGGCTGCTCGGCTGAGAGGGGCGGAGTCCTCGGGTTCAAGGGGGATGGGCAACACGGTGAGGGTGTGTCTACGTGTAAACCTCTCTTTCGGCTAAAAGGTCAGAGGTTAGGGTCAAGAGGGGAGGATAAGAGTTAGCAGTGGTTAGGGGAAACTAATGAGCAACAGCAACATGCCTCACTCTAAATCCAGCTGAATGAAGCCACAATGAGGTCATTTGTGTCCTCATGATATTTCAATATATTTAACTTTGTTTAGTGAGTAATATAAAAATGTATATAAATTAAAACATCAACCCTGAAACATTTGAAAGATTATATTCGCATGTACCCCTTCCGTCTCAAGACATTTTAAGGGGTTATACTGAACAAAAAATGTTCAGTACATTTCGCTTTTATTGAAATGAAAATGTTATGATTTCAATGTATTGTAAAGATTGACATTTTGATATTATGGTGCAAAGACTTTTGATAATTAAGACAATTATTATAACCTTCAACCCTAAACCCTCCAAACCCTGACAATCTAACAGAGTTGGCATAAAACATGAAAAAAAGAGAAATATCAATGTACCACATTATACTGTGATATATTAATGAATATATTATATAGTATGAATCTTATGGTATGAATTGTAAAGCATAAGAATTTCAAACTTACTCTGTCAGGGTCGAAGTAATCTAGTTGTTTTCGGTTAAGGTTACTAAACAAAAATAACTATTGGTACAGTTCTTCTGAGATTATTAAGATTTGGCCCTGAGGGAGACTAAAATGTGATTTCATTTCAATTGGAAAAATCTGAATTTTTCTGGCATTGTTACATAGAAATGACCCAGGGAGTGAGAAATGTAGCATAACTAGGGTTGGGTATCGGTTGGGTTTTATCCGATACCAGTACCTACTCGGTATTTTTCAAACGGTTCCGGTGCTTAAACGGTTCTTGAAACGGTACTTAACAAAACTAAACCGCACACACTTTATCAAAAAAATAATACCTCTGTGTGTGTGTGTGTGTGTGTGTGTGTGTGTGTGTGTGTGTGTGTGTGTGTGTGTGTGTGTGTGTGTGTGTGTGTGATTTTCTGAAAAAGATTTTCTAATTTCTGATTAAATGAAAAATTGTGCTGTTTAAAAGGCTACTGATGTAGCCGATAACACTTGAGTTAACATCAAAATTTTGTCTTCTCATATTATGACTTTTACAAAACAGAGAAATATCTGACACTGAGCAGAAATATTTAACACACACAGTATAGCCTCATATAAATATACTTGATATTGATATACTTCATACTTGATATGCAAGATTTGCAGTTGGCATTAAAATATTAGACTTATCCGAAGAGGAACACTGGCAGCTGAACTTGAACTTTAGTCAGGCGTGTCAGAGGTTTTGGGTTCTAATCCGCATTCGTAGTTTTTTTTTTTTTTTTTTACGATTATGCTCATCAGTGGTTGTATATCAAGCAGGGACACTTTGTGTCCATTATAATTTGTGATTTCACCAGAATGAATAGATAGGCGTCGTCTAGGGCTTAAAGGGATACTCCACTTTAAAATGAAAATTCTGTCATCATATACTCACCCTCATGTTGTTTCAAACCTGTATGAATTTCTTTCTTCTGCTGAACAGAAAGGAATATATTTAGAATAATATCAGTAACCAGACAGTTTCTGGTCTCATTGACTTCCATAGGCTAGTAGGAAAAAAAATACTATGTAAGTAAATGAGACCAGAAACTGTCTGGTTACTGATATTATTCTAAATATCTTCCTTTCTGTTCAGCAGAAGAAAGAAATTCATAAAGAATTGAAACAACATGAGGGTGAGTATATGATGACAGAATTTTCATTTTAAAGTGGAGTATCCCTTTAAATCAAACTTCATTCACGCACATATGAAACCCTTGCATACACATAGGCCTACTAAGTAGTCATACATGTATACTGCTGAATGCTCAAACTAATATGAAATGCTCAACATCACATCTAAAGTCGCTCACGCACAAACACGCAAACTCTACACACACGAGACGCGCGGAAATATCCGCGCATACTCATCTGAGACGCGAGCACACACACACATACACACACACACACACACACAAACTCTCCGCGCACATAATCATATAGACGGCGCCTCATAAATAGATCGATCTCCGCAACGAAGCGCGCGTCCGAGTGACAGTGCGCGAGCCACAAGAGAAAACACTGTATCCGCGCCACTGATCGCAGCGGCAACGAGCACTTTGATCACTTGATTTAAAAAACGCATTTCAGCGCAAAATCGCCTCTTATTTAACAAACGAACTAAATTAATGCTCGCTCTGCTGGTTAACTGGAGATGTTATTGGATCATTCGTGCCGCGAGATGTTTTATAGGGGGCGGTAAAAAACGTCAGGCACCGAAATCAGGCACCGAAAGTTTCGTTCTTATTCGGTCTGGTTACTACCGTTTACGTCGGAACCGGTTCCCTATTGGAACCGGGTCTCGGTACCCAACCCTAAGCATAACAGATGTTTTATGACCTCACATGTCACACAAGTAATGTATTAGACACATGTGGAAAAGTGAATACATCACAGCTTCAGATAAAGGGCCTCTGAGAACCCCTCAACTGAACATTTTATGCCTCCACTTAATATTGTTTTTAAAAGACAAAGTGAAGTCAAATTTTATTTGTAATGGGCTTTTTAGAATACATATTATGAAAGTAGGAGATTATATTTAAACAAGGCAGTTAATCAGATTATTTTAGGCCTGAGAGACAACATCTCTGTCATTCTACTTTACCTTATCGAGGGTGCTGGTCTTCTCAGGGAGGCTGTTTCCCGAGTCTGTGCTGACCAGAGAACCTCGAGAGTCAGCGTGGCGCACAGGACCGATGTTAGGCGTGGAGGTGTGAGGAGAGGCTACGCACAGAAGAAACATAATTCATATAATAAGATCATTCACAGAAACATCTGCTGATAATCTCAATAATACTAGCAGGTGAAAGGCCTGAGATGCTGGAAAGGAATGTTTTTCATTTGGTCATCACTCACCAGTTCCTGAGATGACCCCAAATACATCTTTATGAAGGCTGTTGTCAAGGTTACCAACAGGCTTTTGGGGTGTTGTCGTAGAGATGCTGGCAAGATGTTCATCTCGCCCATTCTGAGGAGAAATAGCAGAGTTCAACCTAACATTTCAGATGGCATGTGAAATCTAAGCTGCTCAAGAATAGAGAGAGTAAAGGAGAAAATAAAGTACAAAAAGATGATTCACCTGGTTGGTGTTAAAATTAGACGTGTCTCTCACATTTACTCTGTGAACGTTCTCCTGTAGCAACCCAAACAAGGGTAGATAGAGTGTCGACAACCTGGCCTGCTGACTCTGCACAATCATAAATAAAATGCTCTTTACCAGTTAAAATCAATGTCTGTTTAAGGCAAGTCAGCTCACTCTGTGACAATTTCGCCAATGCATCCGGGCACTTAAAAGAAAATAGGCAATAGGCACACAAGTACAGTTCCCATAGGGAAAGAACAAAATATCCAAAACAAGATAATAATACATTATACATAATGATAAATAGATAATAATAAAACATTTTTTTTAAATGTTTCTCAAGCACCAAATCAGCATATTAGACTGATTTGTGAAGGATCATGTGACACTGAAGACTGGAGACAATGATACTGAAAATTCAGCTTTGTCATCATCACAGGAATGAATTACATTTTAAAATATATTAAAATTGAAAACAGTTATTTTAAATTGTAATAATATTTCACAATATTACTGTTTTTACTCTATTTTTGATCAAATAAATGATGAATTGGGGAGCATAAGATACTTAAAATAACAATTACCCTTTTAAGCTCAAATCTGTCAGGATAAACCAGATGGAGAACATTGGAGACTTATCAGCTAAACCACCAAGGTAAGTCGAGCCTTTATCAAAAAGATATCTGAAAGGTGGGCCTTCCAGACTGCATATTGTGATTTTTTCCAGTCAGGTTTCAAGCTACTGTACTATACTGTTTATTAAAATTGACTGAGACCACTTTTCCCAGATATAGATACTGTATATTCATATTGATTTGTTAAGCTAAAAAATCAATCAGTTGTTGAAAAAACCCCCAAAAGTTGCTAAGGCAGTTAAAAATGTAAGAAATCCCTTAAGGGGTTTGTTGCAATTGGGCACTGACCTTTGAGACATAACGATCGTCAAATGTGTGTTTGATCATCAGACTCTTGAGAACTTGAATGGCAATCTGACGGACTTCCCCAAACTCCTGAAGGGCCCCACACACCTCCCTCAACAACAAACCCACTAGGAAGTGATTCCTGCAGAAATCATCAGTCAGTGAGTAGTCCAACTGCAGATCTATGAAGACACAGAGAAAAGAAAGAGAAAGAAAGACATTACACCCTAGATACTGAATGTAACCTCCAGCTACCTTAAAAAGACCAGAGGCACTAGTTGAGAAAAATTCTTTTAATTCCGTAAACAAAATTGTTCTACAGCTTTTTATAATAAAACCAAAAGCATGGCATTGACAAATATGCACCAAAATATCTTCATGGAAGTTATGGTACAGCAAATTACAAAGAACACACCTACATTAGAAGATATTTCACAGACAGTTATTCAGAAAATACAACAGTTTTAAACAATCATCAATCATCTAGACTAGAATCTAGACTGACGAATGAATTAGCAACATATGTAAGACAGAGGGGACTGGGTCACTGAAGAGAGACAGACTGTGTCATTAAGACTAGACACACGAACATTGTTCAGTCACAGGCAAGCAGGACTGCTCACCTACACTTCTGGCATGAGTCTCCTTAATGTGACACAGAAAAGCTAGCACACACACAAAGAAAGAGGAAACAGTGGAAAGGCATGGCAGAATATGAGCAATCGGCACAGAAAGCCCAAAGGACAGAAGCATCAGAGAGAGGAAGAGAGAGTTCTACTAAATCGAATTTTCCTGAGGAACAACTTAACCTTTCAAGAGTGATGTCAGGCAATTTCTTAGGGTATTTCAACAACAGCATGCGGTAGAATACCCCTTTATGTTTACCTTGAAACCTCTGAATGCGGCCCTTCCCAAAAGGCATGGGCAGATTGAGGGGTATATAGTGTTCATGATTACACACTACCCGCAGAAACTCAAACTTAAACTCGTACAGCGTCTGCAAGTCACAAAGAGACACAATTATATTATATTATATTGATCAAATAAATGCAGCATTAGTGGTTTTACCGACCACAGACCTTTGAACAGTATATTGTATTATATTACAACTCGAATTCTGGAAAAGTTGGGACGTTTTTTAAAACAAAAAGACTTTCATATCACATGAGCCAATATTTTATTCACAACAGAACATAGATAACATAACAAATGTTTAAACGGATAAATTTTACAAATTTATTCACAAAATGAGCTCATTTCAAATCTGATACCTGCTACAGGTCTCAAAAAAGTTGGCACGGGGGCAACAAATGGCTGAAAAAGCAAGAAATTTCGAAAAGATTCAGCTGGGAGAACATCTAGCAACTAATTAAGTTAATTTATATCAGGTCTGTAACATGATTAGCTACAAAAGGGATGTCTTAGAGAAGCAGAGGCTCTCCAATCTGTGAAAGAGTGCGTAAAAAGATTGTGGAATACTTTAAACACAATGCTCCTCAACGTCAAATTGCAAAGGCTTTGCAAATCTCATCATCTACAGTGCATAACATCATCAAAAGATTCAGAGAAACTGGAGAAATCTCTGTGCGTAAGGGACAAGGCTAAAGACCTTTATTGGATGCCCGTGGTCTTCGGGCCCTCAGACGACACTGCATCACTCATCGGCATGATTGTGTCATTACTAAATGGGCCCAGGAATACATCCAGAAACCACTGTCAGTAAACACAATCCGTCGTGCCATCTGCAGATGCCAATTAAAGCTCTATCATGCAAAAAGGAAGCCATATGTGAACATGGCCCAGAAGCACCGTACTGTCCTGTGGGCTCATTTAAAATGGACTATTTCAAAGTGGAAAAGTGTTCTATGGTCAGACGAGTCCAAATTTGACATTCTTGTTGGAAATCACGGACACCGTGTCCTCCGGGCAAAAGAGGAGAGGGAGACCTTCCAGTGTGTTATCAGCGTTCAGTTCAAAAGCCAGCACTTCTGATGGTATGGGGTGCATAAGTGGATACGGTATGGGCAGCTTGCATGTTTTGGAAGGCACTCTGAATGCTGAAAGGTATATAAAGGTTTTAGAGCAACATATGCTCCCCTCCAGACGACGTCTATTTCAGGGAAGGCCTTGTGTATTTCAGCAGGACAATGCAAAACCACATAATGCAGCTATTACAACAGCATGGCTTCGTCGTAGAAGAGTCCGGTTGATGAATTGCCCTGATCTTCCACCTATAGAGAACGTTTGGCGCATCATTAAACGAAAAATACGTCAAAGACGACCACGAACTCTTCAGCAGCTGGAAACCTATATAAGGCAAGAGTGGGACCAAATTCCAACACCAAAACTCCAGACACTCATGACCTCGATGCCCAGACGTCTTCAAACTGCTTTGAAAAAAAAGAGGAGATGCTACACCATGGTAAACATGTCCCCGTTCCAACTTTTTTGAGACCTGTAGCAGGCATCAAATTTGAAATGAGCATAAAATTTTGTGCATAAAATTGTAAAATTTCTCCATTTAAACATTTGATATGTTATCTATGTTCTATTGTGAATAAAATACTGGCTCATGTGATTTGAAAGTATTTTAGTTTTAATTTTATTCAAGTTTAAAAAACGTCCCAACTGTTCCAAAATTCGGGTTGTATATTATAGCATGAGACTATAAATATTTTTTTTTTTTACAATTTTAATTATAGATTAAGATTTCAGAATTAGCACTTTATATAACTACATAGGTTCATTTAACAATATTGTTGTGTACCTTGGGATCTCCAGGTATGAAACAGGTGATGTAATTGTTTATCTGCTTGAAGACAAATCCTCGATCCATAAAGGTAAAACAGCGCTGTAGGACAGTTAGTGAGAAAGCACTGTTGTTAAATGATTACTTCAAATCGTCATGAAATGATAAAAGCCTTTTACTGATGAACTGATCAAATATTGATCAGTTTTTCAGAGTATAGATCAATTGCTCATAGTAGAGAGAGCAGCTCTACTTCTGGCGGTACCTTTATGAAGACGGCCAGGCTGTGATTGGCATTGCGGGCAGCATCCAGGTTATCCTTATACTTCTGTGTGATGTGGGGCATCAGCATGTTCACCAGTGTCTCCACAGCATGGTGGAACGAAGCCGTGAATCGCTGGTTCCTGGACAACTACAAGATATTTTGGTGAAAACTATGGGTACCATAGAATATTCAGTAAGGAGTAGTTCTGAGAGAGGCTTATGATTATGTTCACCTTGACCTTGCCACTTTCCATCAGGTACTGTGCCATTGACTTCACCAGGGCTTCAAAAAAATACCACGAATACTGAAACACCAAAGTATACATTTTAACCAATGTCAAATACAACCTTCAGAGATTTAAGAGTGTTAAAACAGAGCGTTGTTTTCAGTACCTTGAGAAGCTTGTTGCTGGTAAGGAAGTCAGTTGAAGGCTTTAAGATGGATGTCATGGCTTTGGCCAGTTCTTCGTGCACTGTCTTACTGTTACTGGTTAAATAGGACTCTGTTCTAAACACGTACTGGAATAACATGAAGAAAATCATGTAACCAAGTCTACTTTAGAAACTGCACAAAAAGTAGGACATTGTACATATCCATAACCATGATCATATGTTTCAGAACTTGATTTACCTTGACATATGACCTCAGGTAGTGTTCTAGACCCTCCTCGTGGCACTGAGCAACAATGTGGACCATGACCCTGCAAGGGAGACAGATGAACAACAAGAGAGCATGTGAGAAACAGAAAGAAGAGGATCCAGTGTTCTGATTTTGGCAACTCCTGCTCTCTCACCTGGTGGTGTTTACAGCCACATCCTCATTACTGGCGTTGGTCAGAACATGAACCAGCTGGTTTAAAATGGTCGGCAGGAAGTTGATCATAACATGACCTTCCATGGCATGAAGACTCTGGGGATTTATGGGTAATGTTTTGTAATTTAGCCCAACATAATAATAATAATTGAATCAGAAGAAACCTGCCTCTCTAACTTTTCTATGCTCACCTTGAGGTATTTGACAAGCTCACCCTCAGCTGGACGGGTGGCATCAGACTGCATACTCTGGAAATGATGGAAAAAATTGTGCAGGTGCTGATCCTGAGGAGATGAAGAGCGATGTTTAAATTACATAGTGGGACTACATTAATAAATAACCTATGACTAATCATATCAGCAGCAGCATTTGTAGCAGATCTCGACCACCAAGACCAAAAACATTAGCACTGCTGTATTCATTAGCATGCCAAAACTACTCTAAGAGTTGTCATGATTGAAATGTACCCTATTGATCCTGAATGTTAATAACATCATAATTAGGATCTATATCCTTTATAGTCATACCTGAGTGTAGATGGTAGAGACCAGATGTGTGGACACTTTGAAGAGAGGACGTCCTCCATCCACCCACTTTATCTCAGGACTAGAGTGCTGCAAACATAACATCCATAAACACAACATCAATTTTAAATGGTTTATTTTAATTATACTAACTGATCATCCACTGAAAGATCTATTTAGTGTCTCAATTAGTTGTCCTAGACAGCAATGAGATTAAACAAAGGACAAATAGTGACTTTTGATGAAGTTACATGCCTTCTCAGATTTCTTAATTTCATTTTCCTGAGAAAAGAGCTCAGTGATTTTTGTCTCTGTGTATGTGCTAATGTGTTTCAAAAGAGATTTCAGCAAAGTCAGAGATTTCAATCCGAACTCAAAGATTCCTCATCAGATTCTCATACTCTCTTACAGAATTTTAGGAGAAATATCTGAGTATCTAAAGTTGATTTATCAATTAAACATAACTGTGAACCCCAAAGAGTCTTGAGCTATGAAGCTATGAGCTATAAAAAGAGCAACCTCTGAGATATAAAAATTACCTACTCTACGTAAAACTAATACTATGCAATAAGATCCACTAAGACAAAAGGTCAATAATAATTAGATCTTGATATTCACAAAGTATATCCAAATAGCAAATTAGACTACACACACACACACACACACACACACACACACACACACACACACACACACACACACACACACACACACACACACACACACACGTTGACATTTGGTCCACAAATGGCTGCAATTTTTGCCAAGCTGGGAAAGTTTTTGTTATGACTATGCATAGTGGGTTCACCTTGCTTACACCCTCCTGGCAGCTGAGGTAACCATTTGGTAGGTTGGATGCCACAGAGATGAGTTGCTCACTCATAACAACACGACCATCTTTAAGCAGAGGGAGCCAGCCAAAGCCCACTGACAGAGAAACAGACAGAAGTGAGAGTGTGTGAGAGAAAACATTCAGCACATCCAAAGACTGCACTTCATTGATATGCCTCTCTTTGATAATGCTGCAGTAATATTATGCATAACAAGCTAAAATGCAAGTTCCTGGAGCCCCACCCCATGCCTCAACATATTAGCCTTGTCTGCTTTATTCAGCATGCTGTACCTGGGGTCTCCACTATGTCCCGTTTCTTTGTGCTGCTGTCACAGCTGATGTGGTAAAAAGTGAAGAGAAGGTGATGCTTTTCATGAAGCTGTGTGGGCAACTCGATTTTTATCTAGAGGACATATACACATGAAACAATATGATTAAAAAAAAATTAAATGTAAGATCAGTCTGAACATGGTCAATATCTTATATCAATAGAAAAATTAAGTGGGGCCAAAAAGGAAAGAATCCTGAATATTTGAAATATATAAATGTAAACACTGTATACCTAAACCTCATTATACAGTGATATAATCTCTCATATTTGGATAACTGGCGCACTATTATCATTTTACTAAAGAAATTAACGTTTTTTTTGGGGGGGGGGGATTTCAAAAGAAAGTGAAAATTCTTTCATTTTGATACTTTTCCCATCACAAATAATAATGTATTATAATCTTATATTATGAACATACAACAATTTGAGTGAAAAGTTCAAATAAAAATGTACCATTTTAAAAAGGTTTGGTTTTGGTTCTGTTTAAAATGTTTCAAAATCCTAAAATGTTCTGTTTATTTTCTGGTTTAAATTAGATTTAAATTTTAACCCCCAGATGTCTTTCAGCGCCTCATTCATCACCTCATCATAGAACTCTGGGTTTTGCTGGTGGTGCAGTACAGCTGCGTAGGCATGTTTGGTGAAGAGAGGACCTCCTGGACGACCATAGATACACTACACATAACAATGACATGCATAAACATGGAGAAATATTATCTTCTGGTCAAATTAAGTAAATTCTACACTCTTTATAAGTCTTAGGGGAAGATTTATACCTTCAAAGGTTGAGCATCCTCTTCATCCGACTCTCTGAATTCCACACATACTGCAATGTTCCTCGCCTGAGTCATATAAGAGAAAGAAAAAACATGATCCAGAAAACAACTTACTGTTAAATCTCTAAGTGCAAACTTTATGAGTGGCAGGTGTAAACAGAGCTTTCATAACACTGGCATCTCACATGTCAAGGCACTCATTTTGCAAGAAAATGCTAATGCTAAAAATGCTAAATTCTAATGTACCTTGGCGAAAGACTTCTGGTTGTCATATTTGAGGTGCTTGGGATAGACATATAGATGATTGTTGTAGGTGGTGAAAGGTTGAGAGCACTTGGCAATACAGGGAACAAACTCCTCCACCTCCAACAGAACACCATTGCTCGGCCCATTAGTTTCAAAAGGCCTCACTGGAATGTAGGATGGAGTGACACAATCTAGCCAAAGGAGAGGAACCATTTGTGTTCAAGTGACCAAGTGTGCATGAGATTAGGGTTACATTAACAAATATTTTGAAGACTTACTAGCCATATCAGGAGGGACATTATCAATGGTCACATCCAGGTTACCCAAGATGACAGGTAATTTAGCCATCTTCTCAGGTCTGCGGATACAATTTTGATATACTGTATACAGTATGTTTATTTTAGAAGCTCTGTAGGGGGGACTGAAAAAATCCCCCTCTGAGAAGTACTACAAAACACATTCCTAACAGTGGGACCATCCACAGCTGGAAATACACTGAAGAAGAATATGATGTTCTGAAAATAATTTAATTTAAAATCCATTTACACTCTTTCCCTGCCAGTGTTTTTTAAAAAAGTTGCCCCCAAAATATTTTGTTGTATGAATATCTGCACATGCATTATATCAAAAGAGTATCTGCTTTTAAACAAAAAAAAAAGTGTTTTATTCTAGCTTAATTCATAAGCAAAAGAACAAACAAACGGGGTTTTGTCTACATCCAGATCGGATTCAGAACGATAATCAAAAAATAGATGGATTGATCGAGTCTGTCAACACCCCCAAAGCTTGCACAGTCCTATAGCTCGTCCTGGGTCGACATTTCTCTTTCGGTAAAATTATGCATGTTGGGAGAAGCTGATCCGGAACCTCTGGGTACTGGTTCAGGGGAACGGAGCGCACTGGAGAGAACCATCCTCACAGAGCGCGATGATTTTCCCCTGGAACAGTCCCAGGATGACTCGCTGAAACATGCCTTTGATCAGGTTCGCTCTATCGACGGCCAGCTTCTCCACACGGACCAGCCGCTCACCTATCCGTATTTTACAATTATAAAAGATGAGTTGTATCGGGTGACCCAAGATACCCAATCAAAGCAGGATACAACTCAGTTGTTGGTACCCAAACGGCTGGTCGAACGATTTAACCGCACGTTGAAATCCATGATTCGAAAGTTTGTACAAGAAGACGCCAAAAATTGGGATCGGTGGTTAGAACCCCTCTTGTTCGCTGTACGGGAGGTCCCCCAAGCCTCCACGGGGTTTTCCCCCTTCGAGCTTCTCTATGGGCGTCAGCCCCGCGGGGTGTTAGACGTCCTTAGGGAAACTTGGGAGGACGGACCTTCAGCTAGTAAAAATGAAATTCAGTATGTCCTGGACCTGAGAACAAAACTCCACACTTTGGGGCGGCTGTCACGGGAGAATTTGTTACAGGCTCAGGACAAGCAAAGATAGATAGGGGATAGGGGTGGGGCACATAAAATTTACCACCTCAACCTTCTTAAAAAATGGTCTGAGGTGGAATCAGTGATGCTGGCGATGGTAGTGAGTGGAGAGGAGGATCTCGGTCCAGAGGCGAATGTCAAAACTAAATCTCTCGCCCTGGCCGCTGGGGGAGACCACCTCTCACCATCCCAACTCACTGATGTGCGTAATTTACAAGCAGATTTTGCTGATGTGTTCTCGCCCCTGCCTGGTCAGATGGACCTCATTCAACACCACGTTGAGACAGAGCCGGGCGTGGTGGTTCGCAGCCGGCCGTATCGACTGCCAGAGCACAAAAAGAAAGTTGTGCAAAGCGAATTAGAGGCGATGCTAGAGTTGGGAGTAATAGAAGAATCTAACAGTGACTGGGCGAGCCCGATAGTTTTAGTTCCTAAAACGGACGGCTCGGTCCGGTTCTGTGTAGATTACAGGAAGGTGAATGCTGTGTCGAAGTTCGACGCTTATCCAATGCCAAGGGTTGACGAATTGCTTGATCGGCTGGGTACTGCTCGTTTTTATTCGACATTGGACTTAACCAAGGGATATTGGCAGATCCCCTTATCTCCCATATCCAAAGAAAAAACAGCTTTCACCACGCCGTTTGGATTACACCAATTTGTCACTCTTCCGGAGGTACCAGATACGGTTCAATGGACGGAGCAGTGTCAGCGGGCTTTTACCCAGATAAAGGCTGCTTTATGTGGTGGACCGCTCTTACATGCCCCTGACTTTTCTCTCCCTTTCATCCTACAGACCGACGCGTCGGACAGGGGGATGGGCGCGGTCCTGTCCCAGGAGGTGGAGGGTGAGGAGCGGCCGGTGCTGTACATCAGTCGTAAGCTCTCTAAGAGAGAGACGGTGTACAGCACCATAGAAAAGGAGTGTTTGGCCATCAGGTGGGCCGTTCTCACCCTCCGCTATTACCTCCTGGGACGGGAGTTCACCCTCTGTTCGGACCACGCTCCCCTGCAGTGGCTCCACCGCATGAAGGATACCAACGCGCGGATCACTCGTTGGTATCTCGCTTTACAGCCTTTTAAGTTCCAGGTGATCCACAGGCCGGGTGTACAGATGGCTGTGGCTGACTTTCTCTCCAGGAGGAGGGGGGGGGAGGCTGCAGGCCGGATGGCTCCCCGGCCTGAGTCGGGCGGTGGGGGTATGTGGCGAGGGGGGCGTGGTTTTGCGAAGTCTGTAGCGGGAGAGAAAGGAGGGGGCCGATCGGTGAGTAAGTAGGTCAAGTGCAAAATGATGAACACCTGTGTCTGATTGCAGTGATTGGTGTGGAGAGACCGGATATAAGCCAGCATGCGGGAGGAGAGGAGAGAGAGAGTTGGACTGGAACACTCGGACGCTCGTTATTGTTGGAGAGAGTGATTGTCTTGTTATTGTATGTTTTTTTGAGTGCTGTGCCTGGCACGGTGAACGCGCTACGTGCGCACCTTTTTGTTTGTTTATTTACTTTTGGGAGAATAAAGCAGAGTGTTTCAGTCAAGCCGACCCCTGTCTTCTTCCTTCCTTGCTACACATTATTGAACCTTGTTACAATGCAGTTTTGATTTATATTCTGTTTAATGTTGTTGATAATCGTGTTATTTTACATATGCAATGCATACATATACCATTGCTTGTTTCTGCTTCTTCTTCGCCTGTGTTTTGATCAGGAGATTCAGTACTCTATCAAAAGATGTGTAATAGCGCCCCCTACTGTATAACAGTGAAAACACAGAAAGCTGGAAATTCGCGTAAATGGCTGGGAAGCGTTATCTCATAAGTATAAATTCTGTAAATGGCTGGGAAAGAGTTAATAGATTGAGACTACTGTAAAAGGGACAAGAAAAATCACAGTGAGGACAAGTCTGATGACTTGAGGTGAATACTGACTTCCTAAAATCCGCCAGAAGTTTGAAAAGATCCTCTTCTGAGAGTTTATTACTGTCTTGCCGGTACAGCGCGGAGAACCGAGCGCTTTTATCCAGAGTCCCTGAGGCATCCTTAAACACAGGCCTGTGGAAAAGAACAATAAAGAGATTAAATATTGGGATTGACACAACACACAGAAAGAAGAACAGAGCATTTCCAGACAGTTTTGTCTCACCGGGCTGCCCATGCGAAAGGCATCCTGTACTGGCCCAGTCTGCTGCAGGCCATCTTGGCATTCTTCAAAACCTTCTGAGCAACCTGTGAAGCAAATCACACACAGTGTTCCCCACAACCTCTCAAGAGACATTTTATTAACAATAAACTGGGCAGATAGCATGTTCCCGTGAGCCTTGCGGGAGTTTTAGTTGGTAACGTAGAGTAGATTTTGGCAGGATATTGCAAGGGTCATTGTGGGATGTGGTAGAATTGTTTTCAAGTTTATGAATCCTGAGCCCAGATTATCCTTCTCCTTATCCCTGTAATAACCACTTAGTGTTTTGATTGACATTGTATATTTGGTACTTCTGTTGTGTTTGTGTATATGTTTGGATCAGCTGTGTTGTTTATGCACTGTGTGTGTGTGTGTGTGTGTGTGGTTATGTTAGGCCCATTGCCTTGCTGGAGTCGGAGCTCTTCATGTAGGGCTCAGCGCAGTGGGTAATGCCTCCCTGCAGAACTTTCTCGATTCGTGCAACCAGAAAGATGTCAGGGTGAGGACACGTCACAGAGAAGACACCCTAAAACAAAAATGAGTACATAGACTTCTCTTACTGAAAGGATTGTGTTTTTTATTTATGTATAGTTTTTCCAAATAAGGATATAGATATAGCTAACTTCTGCGGACAAACTGTCCCTAAAGTATAGCTAAGTAATCACTAACACATGTGTTATGGGGACATTCCATAGACATAATGATTTTTATACTGGACTACATATTCTTACAGCTATATATATCCTAACCCTATCTATCTATCCATCCATCCATCTATAATGTTCAGCCCTCTTACTTTTCTGGGGTACTGCAGCATCCCCTCCAGCAGTTCACTAAGCAGCATTTCTCCATGAGGAGTGTCCACCCCTCCGTTTATCTGCACGCCTGGTGGTGGGATCATGGATCGGACCAGTGGGTGGTTTAGATCCACGTGAAAATCTGCAGATATTTTTCTACTGTTCTGCACGTCAAACAGGGAGAGAACCACGAAGAAGGGCTCCACCTGAAGAAAACAGTGAGAGCTGCATCTAACCTTACGAAACAAAAATATATGGGAATATACTGGAAAATATAATGTAATTTATGACATAATACATTTCCATTTATTGGAAACTAGTGTTTATATTTTTCAATATACTGCTATATATGGACCAGTATGACCATGTATATATTGATACCTAAAAAAAATCTATAGTAATGAAGAAAAAAACTGCACTACATTTTTACATGCAGTAGCTTCGTTGATACACTCAGTTAATTAATTTCTCTTTCATGAGTTAACATATAGCTGAACACATTCATAAACTTTTATTTCACTTTTGTTTGGTTAGTTACAATTTCATATATGAAAATGTGTGATGGTATATAAGAAAAAAGTGTTTACTGAAAAAATAATCATATTTTAAAAAAAATGGCAACATGGCATGTGCAAATGAAATTTTACAAATATAAACATAATTACAAATATACGGATATATATCCCAATAGATATTTTCCTTATAATTGTGTACATATATATTGCACATACAGTACAGTACATTCCCACATTAATGTAAATATATGTATGTAGTACATATATGTTCAAATTTATTTATATTACTGAATATAAAATTACATGCTTTACAAAATATAAGAAATATATTTTCACATATTTTTCAATATATGAAAAGCAGCAATTCCTCATGTATTATTCAATATATTGTAATATATTAACATAATACATTCTTCTGTATATTTAAAATATACAATAGATAATTTATTATATTGATCATTCATACATAAGCAAATATGTTTTCTTTTCATAAGGGTAATCTGTACCAGAAGTGTGTGTTGAGCTAAGGTTGACATGTTGGACCGCTCTAACAGAGTCATTTTTAAAGCGCCACAGAGGCACAGTATTTATACTCATAGCCTATTGAGAACTCAAGTCTTCTATGTGTGTGTGCAAATTAAATTGAAATAGGAGAAAGGGGTTTAACATTCAAATAATTACACATTTACCTTTGTGTAATCATGTACAGGGCTGACTATCAATATACACAAAATTCTCCCTTTCCCAAGGAGTTTGGCTGGTTGCCACAACACATCCCTCATCAGAGACAGTGATACTTAGCCAAAGAAAAGAGCTTTATAACCACAGAACCACCGTGATTGTGTGTGAATCTTACGTTAGTAGTGGGTCCCTCCTCATTCTCTGCTACACAGCTCTGAAGGTTGAAAGACAGATCATTGCAGCTGACCAAAACTCTCTTCCCAAACTTCTCCTCAAACTGTTTCACATCAGGTTCGATGCCAGACAAATCGAGTCTCTACAAGCCAAAACACACACACACACACACAGCTCAAAACCAGTAGCTCACCCTGTGATTTAATGGACTGTTTATTATTGGAGCTGTGACTCACCTGTGTGTCAGGGTCCAGAGTGAAGAGTTTCAGACGAGTCTCACTCCTCATCTTGGTCTCAATGTCTCTCGCACTCTAAAAAGCAAAAACAGGATGGTAATCACTAATTACTGCATCTGATTGTGTTTCCTGTTCCAGCATATTGTATGAAAAAAAATACTTTGTCTTATTATTTTGTCTTGGTTTCCAGTAAAATATCGAAACATCCTTAAAATCAGCATGAAACGGATGTTGTAGTCTTTTTATTCCTATTGTGACGTATATACGAGTGAAAAAGCTTCTCGAACAAGGCGGAACTTGATTTTGTCCATCAAGAATCGATTGGATGGTTGTGTAAAGCCTGTAAACACGTCATCAGAGAAGAGAAGAGATACTGGTGTGAGGGGAATCTATTTTGATTTAATATTACGAGGGCACATTAATTAAAATAATAATAATAATAATGTACACTGATAAATCATTTATAATAAATACTGCAATATTCCTTAAATAGAAATTGTCCATTTTGATTTCATGGTGACTTTAAAACAAGATGAATGCAAAATTACATATGATATTCTGACATGTTTCCAAACAATATACATTTAAATGATAAATAAATATTAGAATATATTATAAATAGATTTATTGTCATATAGGCAATCTGTTTTATTGTGTATACCATAGTAAATGAAGGTAAAATTAAGATTAAAAAAGAAAAATAGCCTTTTTAAAATGAATAAAAACTTTTTTTTGCCATTATTATTATTATTAAATAAACTATTAAATAATGTGAATTTGCATTTTTTTAAAGATAATATTCTCAAAAAATGTTTGTATTATCTTTATTTACACAATTTAGCTCCACAATAAATGTATTTTTCTGTATGAATGTTGGGATATTTTTACTGGAGAAAAAGGCACAAAAAATACTACAAAACTATTGACTAACATGGAAGTGATCATGGGATGTGAGAAAATATCCTGACGTTAGCGAGAAGCGGCGCCTAGACGATTGATTCCAGGGAGGAGAGAGAAGGAGGACAGGAGAATAAAGAGCAAGAGAGAGAGAGAGAGATGTGATGAGGGAGATGAGAAAGTGTGTGTGTGTGTGTCTCTCCAAAGTGTGGGTGGTTCATTGTGGAATGGTTGGAAAACATTAGCCGAGAAGACTCAGGGTGGGTGGAAAAACTGTGGATGTGTAGAGAGAGGGCAGACAGTGAGGACGCCAGCGTTGAGATCATACTACAGCCAAGACACAGGAGCCGAAAAGCAGTATTTACCCACACACACCCTGTGAAACTGTAGATGATTTGTATAATCAGCTAATCAGGACATACTATGTCTACACGTTCACAATACCTGGAAACTGTCCTGAAAATTCCCTGGTGATATGTCTGTCTTGCCCAGCTCATCGTCTGTGTGAGAGAAAACACACATGCTGTACTGAAACTCTCAAAACCAGCAAACTCAGTGGTACGGCACACAGCCGTGAGTCTCAATGTCTATATCAACATGTTGTGACTGTGCAAACAGCCAGATAACAGTGTCAAATCATAATAACAAACACTAAAATGTGGGTGCTCAAACATTAAAGCTGTCAAACTACATTTGTATGATGTGAGTGGGTGTTGTGGGTGGTTGATAGCACAGCAATACACTTTCTAAGGTGTTCTGAGTGGTTTTAATCGTTCATATCTGTATATGTGGTTACTAGAGAGTTTTGGGTGATTGCTAGGGTGTTGCTAGGGTATTTAGGGTGGTTTCTAGGGCATTACTATGCTAGAATTTCTAAAGTATTCTGTCCCGAAAATGTATATCTCCGGTACGTGCTGTATATCTGTATATGTGGTTGTTAGAGTGTTTTGTTTGATTGTTAGGGTATTGTGGGTGGTTGTTAAGGCATTGCTATATGGTTTCTAAGGTGTTCTGAGTGTTAAAATTATGTTTGTAGGATGTTCTGGTTAGTTCCTTTCTGTCCCAAGATATTCAGCGCCCTAAATATGACACAGGTTCCTCTTTCAAGGGATTTTTTTCCCATTTTCTCTTCAGCAATCTACATGATTTGAGGTATCATTTGTGGCTATAGCACATTGCGGGACAAGTTAGGCACCAAAATGAACTTAAACAAACCCTAATTATGACTAATAGCAACAGTCATGCTGTAATTAGTTAATTTGGTTCTGCACTCTGATTGGTCAGCAGGTGTTTGTTGTTTTATACTAGGCGAGAAGAAAGGAATGTGCTGTCTCCTTTGAAACTCATCAAAAGTAAATAAAGACTCCCAACCTCCTCTCCAGTGTGAAATCCGAAGGGTTTAAGAGGTGTTAAGTGTTACTGTTTGTGTATGGCTATGTGTGCGTCAGTCCAGGAGTGTTGGATATATGCATCTATCCATTAAAAGACGTTTAAAGAGTGGGTGGTCTCTTCAAAGAAAACATACACATATAGGAAACACGACCACTCAGCTGGCTCTTCAAATACACGTCTGGGCGCTCAAACTGTGTCAACAACCTTGTATTATCGTATAGTAATGTATCAACACACTCCACCTATGTCATACATGACATCAGACACACACATCTGTGAATTGCACACACTCTTACTGGCCCAAACACATACCATCGTGCAGTTCTCCGTTCCTCCTCTCCTGCATGGCGAGCTCAAAACTGCTGTGGAGGATCTTGTTGAGAGTGCTGATCCAGTCATCCATCTCTCCTTCACCGTCTGCAGCCAGAAGATACGTGCTTTTATCCTGCATCTTCAGCTCAAACGCAAAACGCCGCACTTTACTGTTCTGCGCACAGACAAACGGTGACAGAGAAAGAGAGACATTTCTAATCACGTCACTGGCAGTGAATAGCATAGCTCAGCATAGCACAGTCTTCTCAAACTCATCTGTGTAGAAAAGTGGGGTATTTTTTGTGGGAGAAAAATCTGAGAAGCAGGAGACTCTACACTTGATCATTTAATCTCACTGCTGTCTAGAAGAAAAAATAAGACACAAGAGATCTCATTTGAGACTTTTCTTTCCTATGGGAATGTGAGAGCACCAGAGACTTTGGGATGATTTTACACTTAATGCATTTATGATGAATTTACACCAGAAATGACTCTGGAAAATATATCTATCCTGCAGGAGCTGAAAGCCGTTTATTCCCGGACGCCTGCTGAGGAATATCTGGCCGCTTTGCATGTGCACCTGTTGAAATGTTTAGGTTTTGGAGCTAGAAATAACTTTTACTATTTCTCTTTTGTCCGAAATGTGGAAAACGGACAAAATGTCAAAAAACAGATGTCGAAAACAGATAAAACGGGTTGTGCATACCAAAGGAATACTTTAAGGAGGGCTGGTGAATCGAGGAATGCGATCACATTTGCACACACACACACACACACACACACACTGAGTGCACCACAGAGTGGAAATATTTGACCCTGGGAGAAATAATGCGTGAATTAAGCTGGACTTTATCTTTCTCTTTCTCTGCAACCTCGAGTAGCCCCATCTGAGGAACTGACCATCCAAACACTGATATCCCCTCTTGGTTGAGACAAAGGAAGAGACTCATGAGGATGTTATTAGAGATCTGAACTCCTTTTATAAACTGCTTTGTACTGCAGTAAATACACAAAACAAAGCATTTATTCTTCAGGCGCCCTTATGAACTTTAAAGGAATGTTCCAGGTTCAATACAAGTTAAGCTCTATCGATAACATTTGTGGAGCAAAGTTAGAATTCTAGCTTGATTCGCTCCTTCTTTTAAAAAAAAAGAAGCAAAAAATTACAGAAGAATAAGTTACAATAGAAGTAAACAGAGCAATAAACATAAATAACATTCTTCACACACTGAATAAATGTGTAAACTTCTCAACTTTGTACACATCTTAAACATTTTTTTTTTTCAAAAAAAGATTTGCAAATATTTGTTCTTATTTTTTATGTACTTTGAAATATTGTTTATGAATATAACTTTTTAGGGAGTCACACCACATGACATTTTACAACATTCTACATTCAACTAACCTTGAGCTTAATTAACCTAATTTTGAACTAACCTTGTAATAAAAAGGTCAAATAATATGCCATTTTAAGAGTTCTGGTAGGGAATATTTCATGTTTTTGCAGGTTTAGAATTTATTTTAGTTAAAATATTTTTATAAACATTTTATAAAAATATTTATTTTATAAAAATAAAAGATTATGCAAAAGTATTTTTTTCCACACAAATTTCTATATGACATAAGACAGTTGTATCATTAACAATGTAAAAAAATGTACTTTATGCCCCCAGAAAATATCAAAATTAATTTTCAGAAGTTGGAAACATGTTAATCATAAATATGTCTTTTCAAGTCACTAATATAGTACGATGCGTCGTTGGAGACACTAACCAACTAGTCAGTTTCTGAAACCGTAGTAACATGGTCGACCTCTATCATTTGAGGTGGAGGTGTAATAACTAACAGATCTCAGGCATGGATCTTCCATGTCATTTTGCTGTATTTGATGTTTGATTCATCGTGGATTCCCTCATCATACCTCGAAGATCCCTTGTGCATTTTATGCACATGTGCACTCTTCAAAAACGCTGCTAACTGTATGTATATATACATTTTATTTGAATAGAATGGAAGATATAGAATGTACTGATTGTTACTTTACTTATTGTGCCCAAGAGCATTATCTAAGTCCACGTGTAAATGAACAAGAAACTATGCTTCTAACCACAGCTCGAGAGCTGTAGTAACTTCCAACCACGTAAGTTTGCGATGCTGTTTGCGAATGTTAATTGGAACTATGGTTTCAGGAAACGCCAAATCGGTGAACTATGTTGGTAATGACAGAACTTGCGAACATCGTTGGCTAACAATGCTTTCGGGAAACACAACCCAGGACATCAATCTGAGCATCATGTCATTGATTCTTATACTGATAGTTACCTGGATGACACCCATGCATGAGTCCAGGAAGATGGTTCCCTTGGGTTCTTTAGATATTTTCTCATCTTTGTAGAAGTTCAAGTTGTATGATCCATCTCCCAGCTGGGTCAAGTGGAAATACCTTCTCTTAAAAGACTAAAGGGAAAGAAATTTGGGAGGGAAAGAAAAAACACAAAAAGCATTAAATGAAAACAGCAGATTTAAACACACTATGTTTAGATGAAAACTAGTGACTGTTCTAAAAATAACATCTAGGGGTAAGGGACCATGGGAAAATGAATTAGTGAGAACTGGAAGTTGGTGAAGCCCCACTTCCTGTCTATAACATGGTGAGCACAGATCTGTTAAGAGGAGGACAGGGTCAGAGTTTGCTTTGCTATGTCCATGACTGAAAACAACCAGCTGAACACAAAGCTATGCAGAAACTGCACCCCGTGGCACTTCTCGTATGCATGGATCCAATGTCAAGACAGTGAATTTATGGTGTGCTCCTTTTGATATGGTGTCAACTTTTTTAACATCTATGTATTTTATTTTTTTTTCATTTATTTTGTGTCTACATTCTGTTTGTATTTTATTTGTATATTCTTGAGTCTACCAGGGGTTGGATGGTGTGGAGTGGGTTCCAGATTTGTATAGTTACTTTTTGCTTTATACTTTTGTATTTCTTGACCTTAAAAAAAAGAAAACTCAAACAGTTGTTAAAGGGATAGTTCGTCCAAAAATGATATTAAACTTATGATTTACTCACCCTCAAGCCGTTCGAGATGCATATGTCAATCATTTTTCAGACGAACACATTTTCAGTTATTTTAGAAAATGTCTTAGATCTTTCAGTGGTTATAATGTCAAGTTATGGGGTCCACCTCCTTCAAGTCCCAAAAATGTGCATGCATCCTTCACAAAAGTAATCCATCCGGCTCCAGGGGGATAAACGAAGGCCTATTTCATACGCCAGCATCCATCTCCCGTGAACGCGCGTCGACTGTTGCCGGAAGCCAGTTATTTTCATTTATAAAGTTTTAAATATGTATATTTTTATGAAAAAAACGCACGGATTACCCTCAGAAGGCCTTCGTTTATCGTTTATCTTTGTTTTGTTTTTTGCCTTTTAAAAAATCTACAGTATAAACTGTGTAACCCCTCAGGTTCTACTTGGCAGTATTCAGCATCCTAGTATTTCGTTCCGAACATAGTGATCATCGTGTGTAAGAACACCATGTTTCAGACATTTTCGTCATCATCAAATCAGAAAAGGGCTTGTATATATGGCTAACTCACCCTCATGGTAACACTGATGGCACTGTTCATGTTTGCTTTATACAGCCAGCCGTGCTTGGACACGCCCCCTCTTTGAGAACCCAATGATGCGGCATCCTTCAGGAACCAGAGATCAAGAGCACACATAAGAACACACAGAAGCGCAATCATACACCCACACAGTCTGACTTCATCTGTTTCTTCAAAGCATGTCGATATCTAACACAGTTTCCCACATTAGAGCCTCTGGACGCCCTCTCCATGTTTCAACATGAACTCCATTTTCACCTGACCCCCTCAATTATTCACGTTCTCCCTCATCCCTACAGGGAGCAGCCTTCAAACTGAACAAACAAACTTCATCCCTGAGCGAGCGTTTAGACAGAATGGCAGACATGGAGCTGGAATTCTGGGAAATGTAGGTGAAACCCAATCAGGGGATCAAATGGCCCATAAACAGCAGAGTCATGCGTCTGTTCTTTCTCGAAGGCTAATGTAGTCCCAGAGGCTCTGCACAAACGCATTACTAATAAGCTGTAAGTTCCATATTATTTATTTATTCTGCTTATCAGCCAGTGAGAACAGAGAGGAGGAGAGAGAGGGAAATCACTGTTGTGATGAAGTATGGTGCATGGAAGTGCAGTACAGTGAATACCATTTCCTTTAACTGTCACTATACTAAGGAAACTGCTAGATTTAAGAAACAATTGCACTTGAGTTTATTGCTCTCTTTCATAAGTTTAATACACAAACATGTTTAAACTAGGGCTGTCAAAAGATTAATCGCGATTAATCGCATCCAAAATAAAAGTTTGTGTTTACATAATATATGTGTGTGTACTGTGTATAATTACATTTGTATATATAAATACACACACATGCTTGTATATATTTAAGATTAATGAGGATAGGAGCAGGCTTCACTCAATTTTAATAATACACTTTTTAGAGTGCTGGCCTAAAAATATAATACATAAGAAAAGGGCAGAGGCCGCACTATGCATAAACGTTTTTTATTCGTTGCACAAACGCGTTTCGGCGTGTGCCTTCTTCAGTGTGCCCACTGAAGAAGGCACACGCCGAAACGCGTTTGTGCAACGAATAAAAAACGTTTATGCATAGTGCGGCCTCTGTCCTATTCTTATGTATATATTTAAGAAAAATGTGTAATTTATATATAAAAATTTAATATTTATATATAACATAAATTATATATAAATATATACAGTATATGTATGCAAATATTTCTTAAATGTATACATGCATGTGTGTGTATTTATATATACAAAATAATTATACACAGTACACACACATATATTATGTAAACACAAACTTTTATTTTGGATGCAATTAATCACGATTAATCTTTTGACAGCCCTAGTTTAAACATATCCACCCTAAACTAAACAACATATCTGTAATGGCATATTTGGGGGTTTCTTAAAGGCACACTATGTAATATTTGGCTGCTAGTGGTCACTTATTCAAAACAAAGGTGTAGCTTGATTACGGCTCGAGAGCAGTGGAGCTTTTATTATGCCGCAGAAGACCTCTTCTGTTTCTTCCGGTCATATATGTTGGGCAACAGTTTAGATACATACATTTGAGTGTGTTGAAAGTTATGTTATAATGCTACTCTGTGCGTTCGTTACTGCTTCTACTATGAGACACTTGTTACACACTGCAGTGAGCTAGAACAATATTAGGTATGGTAAAACATGGTACTCACGGTAAATCAAGAAAATGAGATTTAAACAATAAGACTAACTGTATTAAGCTCAATAACAATGATTCGTTTTCTGTCAATGAATGTAATCAAACAGTTGCTCACCTGTCTAATAAAACACATTATATTAAGGCGTCTTTGGTGTTTCCATGGTTTCTACAGAATAAAACTGGAAATTGAGGGTAACGCGGATATAATGTCATTGATAGGCGACGCAGGGTATCCTGGTTAAAATAGCTTATTTCTCTAGATTTAAACATTCTTGAAAACATTTGGAATAATGTAAGTACACAAGTCAACAAAATATATAACATTGCTCTAGTGGTTTTTAATCCAAAAATCTTACATATTGTGCCTTTAAGGGCTCTTTTGGCCCAATGGACCGGTACCCCTGGTACATTAAAAAAAGTGGCCAGAGTTGATGAAACACTCACTTATAGACACAGTAAAAAAAAAAAAAAATCACAATGCAGAATCATGTGTAATTTTCCCTTACCTCCTCCTTATCTGCATCCTCGTCCACCTCAAACACGTGACTCGCTAGCTTCTCTGGCCGAGGAACTTTACTGAAAAAAAAAAAAAAAGTTACATTCACATTTTCTGCCTGTGCAAAAGTCACCACCACAGCGATAGAGTATTGAGGGTGGTTGCCATAGTGTTGCTAACGTTTGCTAAATGACTTATATTAAGTGTCTTTAACTACTATGTATTAACATTAAAATTAATAATTTGATACAATGCACTTATTGTGTACACAAAATGTTTTAACATTGTACTTATATTTTTTTAAAAATACCTGCATGTTATTGCAGCTGTAATTAATTTCTGTAATTACATGTATAATTACACAGTTGACCCTTCCCTTACAGTACATCTTAACCGACCCTTAAACCTATACCACCACCAAGCCTGTCCATAACCTTACCCGTATCCCACCTCAATAGCAGCAAAAGTGTTTTGCAATACAATATGAACACAATAAGTACTTATTTTTTGAAGTTAGTACATAGTAGTTAGACACTTAATATAAAGTGTGACCATGTTTTTTAACGTGTCGCAATGTGGTTGCTTGGTGAAAAAATCTCAACAAGCTAAACGATTTGAGTCATCATTCATGACTATACCACATACTGGACATTTGACAAAAAGGTTTAGCACTTATAACTCAAGGACACAGTTGCTCTTATCCTTCACACAGTTGATGCAGAATGTGCACATGTGCATGTGTGTTCAAGCAAACTGCATTAGCAGAATTATCATGAAGGCATGAGATCGTGATGATGATGATGATGTTTAAGCTTCACAAACACAGCACACATTATCTCCGTCTCTTCCATCACCATCATCCCTCCTGCTTCCTCTGCGACCTTTTGCCAAATGCCAGACACTGGCTGGCTCCTGATCTCCACAATGTGATTTGCCAGTTATGGACCGTTATAACAATTGTTCTATCTGTTACGTTAGAACAGGAAGTGACATCAGTGGATAACACACTTGTCTGGCGTTTGGTTGCTGCCTTGTCCTGAAACAGGTAGAGTATTTATGTGCTGAATGACAAAAAGAAAGAGAAAGAGAAAGTAAAAGTGAGGAGGAAATAGGAAAAGAGCTGCTGATGGGTTGTTGTTGTGTGAAGAACGGCACTTTCCAGATTTAGCTCAGGACGAGACCTCGCTGTCAACACTGGGGCAGGACAGGACGAGGACTCTGATAAAAATGAGTGTGTAAAACAGCATCTCTCCCTCTTTCACAAACACAAATGATGACTCATTGGCTCTCTTCCAAAAACGAGTGAGCTGCCTTGCTGTCGACTTTAAGCACTGGCAGTTGTCCTCTAAATAGTGGTTGACCTGTAGGTTTTCTATAGGCCGATGCCGATGTCCTAAACTGGAGGGTGGCTGATGGCTGATAAAATGGCGGAAATATAACACTATTTATTCTAAACATAGCAAATAACACATGCAGAGCAGTTGTAAGTAAAATGTAATAATAACAATTTGAACTTGAATTATCTGTAAAATAAAAAAAAAGCTTGTCGCAAAGCATTATGCATGTTTTAGAAAGATTCATACCTGTAAAAAGCTGAATTTTTGGACTGGAAAACCCTAGTGTTCTTACTTGAGATTATTTTAAAAGGATTTAGAAATCTATATATAAAAAAACTGGGGTGTATATAGAAAGTTGATGCGCTTTTTTTTCAGAATGATATTTTGGAATGTATAAAACTACTTGTATGCAATTATTATTTCATAAGGAAAATACCATAAACCATATACATAAGAAGAACTTTACAAACCAAATTACTTTATACATAAACCTTTTGGAAAAAGCTAAAAAGTGCTAGAAATGTAATGTTTTTAATAATGTATGTTGTTAATAATGTGACTAATACCTCTTATGGCACTGAATCATTTTTTTTTATGATGCCTACTTTTTAGAACAGCCTACACGTCGGGATATTGAATATAACACCTTAAAATCCTGCCTACAAAGGCAGCTAACAAGGTTTTCAGAACAGTGCCGTTACATAGATATGATGTTTCAATAAAGACCAGCTGTACTTCAAATAGCGATCTCTGTTACTTTCCACCTCTTTTCTTTTTCTTTAAATCAGTCTTATGGTCCTTACTTTGGAAGTTGGCGGAAGTCTCCAGAATAATCCTCGTATTTGTAGTTCACCACATGCCAGTCGGAGTTGTAGGTCTTGATGCACTAGAAAAAAATAAGAGAAAAAAAATAAAAACATGTCTGTGTCCTCTGGCATATGGAAAGCAAATAAACACATACCAGCACGCATGCACACACACACGTAAAGACCCTAAATCCCCAAAAAGCTAATACTTTTCCCATAATCTAATAAGTATCATGTTTTCCATAGCAATCTGTGGCAACAGCTTTTTAGAAAATAATTTCCTCACTGGGCGGCACTGCCTGTATCCCTGTACTAATCACTGGTAAAGCTGTCACCACACCGCACCATAAACAGACACTAATATATCCTCAGGGCATTACATTACAGAAGATTCAACTCTATTTGCTTTGTTGGCGAGGCAATCATTTAGTCCTCAGCAGTTCTTAAAGGGATAAGATGAAACTAAAAGCCTCTAAAACCCAAAACGGCTTTCTCACTCTTATTTTAAATCCAATTAATGCAGAGAAAGAGGAAGTGAGTGAGAGAGTAGATGAGTTGACAAAGTAAATTTAAGACCATTCGGAACTACAGGAAGCATTCAAGTGTTGATTCTAAACTAAACGTCTCTGTACTACATCTGTAACTTTTCTTTTTCCTTTAGGGTAAAATAAAAATATAGATACATATAATAATAAAAATAGATAAACTGTAAATAAGAACAAGGTTTTTTATATTATCTAGACAAAAGGTGAGTGATACCCATGCAGGGTTTTCGAGTATTGTTGTGCGGTTGATAGGGTGTTCTTGGCGTAATAGGATGTTTTTTCCCCATTTTATTGCTGGCCAGGCAAATCTGAGTCATCATTTATGTTCATACTGTTGCACCAGTGGCGTAGACAGAATTTTATTTTTGGGGGGTCCCATCTTAAAATGAGGGGGCCGCAATATATTACACACAATTCAATGTAATGTACAAATGGGACAAGTAATGTTTAATATTACTAGAGCAATAATAATAGTGATGCTTGACTATAATTTGGTATATTTAAGCTGTTGTTTTTTATACTAAAACAAAAAGCATTGAGACAACTAAACCACCAGCACTGACTTATTTCATTACAAAACAAAACTGATTAAAAAAAAAAAGTTATTGGGTAGATCTGTGGATCAGATTTAGTTACAACTCTTACAAAACAAAATGACAAATGTTTACTCAGTGTTTCAATTAAACATATTTTATGTCTTCAAGAACATGTTTGCAAGTTTACCACAGCAATCCTACAGAATGATTGTTGTTTGGAGTGTACAGAGGACATGTGCGCTTGACTAATGGTCGAGGCAGATGTTTTGATTTGTGAAAAGCTGGAAAACTGCCTGGCTCTGGCCCAGCTGCCCTTGATGATGTCACTGAGCTCTTTAGTGGGAGGAAGTATCATTTTACGCTCTTTGCTGTCGACGCCCAGCGCCTGTGATATCCACACAAACCTAGCCTTGACCCAGACCTCACACACAAGTACGGTTTTTCTAACACAAATGCATATAGAAGAATTATTGAAGATGCATAATAAATTGGCTTGAGGAACCTCTCGGAATCTGTTTTGTCCTGTTTCACCATTTTATTCAATGACAATTCCTATTCTATTAACCTTATTTCGCAATACAGAAGTAAGCTATTTTCTGTGAATGTGCGAGATTTTCAATTCAAATGGGTAAATAACTTAAAGAATAATAAAGTGCGCTACAACCCAGTGTTTATAATTACAATACATTGAAATATTATGATAAGAAATACTAGTTTGCAATATCAAGCAACAAATGGCCGCACCAGCTCTTAAGTTATAAGGTGGATAAATCTCTCTGGCTTTAGTTGTATCTAAAGCCTTTGTCCTTCCAATATGATTATTAATAGCCTAAGGTAAAGATTTTGTGCATTGCATATGAGGGCTTATGGCAGTGGTTCCCAATTCAGGTCCCGGGCCGGATCAAATCATCACCTTGTGTGCTCCATGAACTGAGCTCCATTCCGATTGACAGGGTCTCTACATAGTGTTCACTGCTCCCTATGACCAGATTTGGGAACCACTGGCTTAAAGCAAGACACCACATGTGAATATGTAAAAAACAAAAGAGACAGATATCAGATTAACAGATATCACATTAACAGATATCACCAAACTTCCCCATTGATTGATTGCATTAAGAAATGCAAAAAAAATTTGTATTAAAAGTGTTCAAAATATGCAAATGAGGCATTATCTAAATACATACAGTATGCACTCATTTGCATACATTTCCAGAACAGAAACCTGAACATTAAATAAAACATTTTGTTGACATTAAAGAGTCAAAGCTTTTACAGAGGGGTTTTTATTTACATACAAAGTTCTGTCATGAAACTCTAGATGGCGCAGGCTGATTGGTCCTTAACTCAATCTGCTTGCAATCACATCATTCTCTATAGGGCACAGCTGATTGGTTCCTGCTGTATCAGTAGCCAATAACCTCGCTGCTCAACCTTTAAATACTGGTCAGCCTTTTCTGTAGCAGTTTCAGCATGCTTTCAGAAACCCTCCTCCTCCCCCAGCTCCACCTGTTTAGATCTGCTACGGGTAATTCATGTATGCTATATTGTGCATCAGCAGTCTTACTTGCTCACAGCAGCGTGCTGTGAATGTATTTGCACTTTGCAGTGGCAAATCCTGTATTTGCTCTGCAGCAGCGTAGCAGATCTATTCTGTCAAGACTAAACATATCAATACTGTCATATCCATTACCATGCCAAACACTCTGAGATGTGTCATGGCAGAACTCTATTTATCACTCAGCCAGAAGAAAATATAAATGTTCATGTTTTTAGGAATGTAGTATAAAATCAGTCAAATTATATATGAATAACCCCTCTGTAAATAAACATGAGAATATGGAAGGGAATAAAACTAAAGTTTGGCCTATGTAAGTGCTAAGTGGAGATTTCTAGCTTGCGTACACAAGAAAAAACTAAAATTGAGAAAATGGCCTTTAAATATATATTTTGTAAATGAAACGGTAATAAAGTATATTTTAGATGTTTTCTTTCCACTAGTCTGAAACAACACATTATGGAACGCCAAATAGCCCAAAATCTCAAAATTGACCAGTGCTGTTTTTGCCTGTAGTGTCTTGCCTTAAACTTCTATTCAGGTTAACCAGACACTAAATGCACTTAAATAGTTCAATTAAGTCATGATTATTCTTAGAAGATAAAACATGTCTCCTTTAATGTAAATTATGCTTAGCATTAGGCTTAGATTCCACCTTATTTTCAAAGCTCAGCGCTATTTTCCTAACACAACTGACTTTGAACTATTCCCGCCTGTAGAAAGCAAGATGTTTGTGCATTTTTGATCTTGACAGCAGTATTTCATCAAACGATGATCAACTGCAAGAGAAGAGAACCGTAACCGGGCATATGTCCAGACACGTGGTCAAGTGCATGTTTAAGAGATGATTCAGGTTCATTGGGTTATGAAGTCTCAGTAAAGTGTAAAGTGATTGTGGTATTCTAATGCATCCTCCCAGAACTCACCTTTGAACAGTGGAATGTAAGTAGCAGCATACAAATAGCGTTTAACTACGTTTTGGGAGGGTTTGCAACATGATTTGTATAATTCCTTAATTGCGCTAAAACAATACAGTCAATGTGCAAATAAACAACGCTTTCAGAATGCAATTGATTAATTCATCCTCTTATTTTGCTCTGATGTATGAGTTTATGTTGAGCTCTTACCTCCTGGACTAGCAGGCTGCTGGCTCTCTTTTCTGCCCCATCTGGAACTGAAGAGTACAGTGTTCTGCCCTGACGCTTCAAAATGGAGATCTATGCAGAAACATGTGCAAACGTTTTCAGATATTAAATAAAGACAAGCACATGGACACGCATAAAGAAAGATCTGTCAATGTAAATCTGTCCATTTCTTGCAGCAATACAATTAATCATGTTGGACTACAAACAAAAGAGAGGTTTTAATCTTAACAATGGACTTAGAGGATTTTGGCAAAATGAAAAAAGTTAAACGACCTTCATTTATAAAAAAAAAAAAAAACATTGCTTCCGTGTTTATACCTATTTTGTTCAGTTTGTCTAAAAGCAAATAATCCTCCGCCACAGAAAAAACACAAAAAGTGTTTAAATAGGAGTTTCGCTTAACACCAGGAATATTGATGTGCACAACACATACTGGCTAGCTTTACGGACTGCAGAAATTATAGTAGTTTTTATACAGTTTTCTGGGGTTTTTTTTGTTTTTGTTTTTTTTGGGGGGGGGGGGGGGGTTGTTAGTACATAACAGAAAATTTAACGCAGATTTTAAAAAGACATCACAATAAACATAGTGTTTATTTATACAAAATAAACTAAACTAAACGGTGATGAACAAAATGTGAAAATTCTACTTTCTGTGACACAGTGTTTCAGTAAAATAAATGTGACTAACAGACACTTATAACAAACATAACAAAAGTGTTACAGGGAAACCAATCTCAGCACAAGGCAGTCAAAACAGAGTTGAAAAATTCACACACATAACATCCACAAATGACAACACCAGACACAGAACATGAAACACTGGGGTATAAATACATAAGATAACGACAGGCTAACTAGGAAGAGGTGGGGGTAATCAATCACTATGGCAACATACAAGGGTAAAGTAAAGCAGGAAATAAAAAAAACTGGACGTGAACACTGGGAACGATGGGAAGAGACAATACACTTCAAAATAAAAGTTCAAATAGCAAAAACAAGAAACACAAAACCAGGGAACATATAAAACTTTTTTACTATAGCTTACTAGCTTACTATTTACTATATTTTTCTTTAATACAGAAATTAAGTTGTAAAAAGCCTATCAATTATTGTATTGACTTACATTAAGTAACACTTTAGCTTCTGTCTGAGATTCATAATGAATTTCTTGATTTTTACAGAAATACAGTTTTTGTATTGTTTTGTGTTTTTGAATGATTAGTATTAAATCAAAATTTAAGATTTGAACCAAACCATAAATATAATTTGAGAAAAACCAATCAATTTGGCTGTAACATTTTTTGTTGGTCAAAAATATAATTTTTGTGTGGACATGGACTGTTCTCTTTCATAGGTTCACTCAACGCTGTGTAGCTTTAAGACACAGGGGGAACGCCCTCTGGGTGTGCCGATTGTCTGTAGCCCTTATAGAATCACGCCAATTCATTGGCTGATGGCACGGGCGCCGCCCCGACGCTCTTACGTCGTCACATTATACAGGTGTCCGCCAACTGCTCCTCAGATTTCTCTGCCTTCACGAAGCGGCCATTTCATGCCCTTCGCTTTCGGTTTTTCTGAGCCCGAAAGTTCGGATTACAACTGCTTTCGTCGTCTTCTGCACTTCAGCGACTGGAATAAGTGGAAGCAAGATGTTTGTGCATTTTTGATCTTGACAGCAGTATTTCATCAAACGATAATCAACTGCAAGAGAAGAGAACCGTAACTGGGCATATGTCCAGACACGTGGTCAAGTGCATGTTTAAGAGATGATTCAGGTTCATACAACTGCTTTTGTTGTCTTCTGCACTTCAGCGACTGGAATAAGTGGAACTCTGTTCTCCTTACGGTGAAGTCCAATGGAATATCGTCGTTGCTCTCCGCCATGTGCTCGCTTCATTGCGAGGGACGACCCTCACAGTAAGTGCGTTAAGTGTTTGGGTTTTCCGCATGCGAGTGAGGCTGTTTTAGGATCGTCTAAATGCAAATTCTGTGACAATCTGCTTCTCAAAACCCTCCGCTCTAGGCTCGCGGTTTTTAAGAAGGAGTCATTCGTTTCCCCCCGTCATGCTCCCGAGACCGCCGAGGCCTCTTGAGGATCCGCGACCTGGGGTTCGGATGTGGAGTTCGAGGATGTAGAGTATGAGCAGACGGGCCTCGCCCTTTCTCTCCCTCCCTCTCCCGAGCACACACGTGGCATGCCAGTCGAGTTCGCGCATGATTATTTATGCCCCAGCCCGGGGGCACGCGAGACGGTTTCTTTCGGGCTGGAAGATGTAATTTATACTGCAGCTTCCGACTCCGAGGATTTCGGGCTGGAAGATGTAATTTATACTGCAGCTTCCGACTCCGAGGATTTCGGGCCTGCTTTAACTGATGACGTTATCCCGCCTAGCGGCCAGGAAACGCGGCCTACTGCGGCTTACACTGAGCTTATGGACGTGCTTTCGCGCGCTACGGAGAAGCTCGCTATCGACTGGCCTGAGTTTGGATCTCGACATGACTCCAGGTTCCCAAATTTTATCTGCTTGAATCAGTCGTGTGAGTTATCCGGTCATTGTACTAGTTACGGCAGCGTATTAGCTTGGCGAGTTTGGTATTTTGTTCCCACTTCGTCTTAAAGCTACGCAGCGTTGAGTGAACGTCTCTGGTTACTGATGTAACCTATGTTCTCTGAATAGGGAACGAGACGCTGCGTTCGCTGCCAAGCTCCTCGCGTTGCCGACAAGCTTCTTTTTCGGCAGAGAAATCTGAGGAGCAGATGGCGCGCGCGCCTGTATAATGTGACGACGTAAGAGCGTCCGGGCGGCGCCCGCGCCATCAGCCAATGAATTGGTGTGATTCTATAAGGGCTTCAGACAATCGGCACACCAAGAGGGCGTTCCCACTGCGTCTTAAAGCCACGCAGCATCTCGTTCCCTATTCAGAGAACATAGGTTACATCAGTAACCAGAGACGATTTAAAATAACTAGCATATATACAGTTGGAGTTCCGGTCATGTCTCTGGCTTTATCATTATACAGAGGCTTATATGTGTCTTTCTAGGACACGTCGTCTCAGTCTGCATTCATATTCCAGCAAACATGTGATTGCCTTTGTGTTCATAGAGCCTGAGGCCTGATGTGAAACCAACATTGAAGATGAAGCTATATTGCCCATAGCTGTACAGCCATAGGTTTTACATGAAGCTCTGCATTCATTATAACCAGCTTCTACGCTTGTGGTGCCTCTAATATGAACTGGAAAAACATAAATAATCAAACTATGCTTTCAATGTATCATAATATTGGTTACTATTATTAACCATATTCATAAACACTGCATTGTATGGCAGTGTGAGTGTGTGTGTGTGTTACGCGTTGTTGTTTCTGGCAGTGGAGCCACAGGCTTCATCTAAGGCCAAAAATGTACAGACGGCCGGGAACTATTAAACTCTGGTGTATGCGGTATAATTTGGAAAGAGCAACAAGTTAATGTATAAAATATAATGTAAAACATTTTGTAATTAAAAAAATACTAACGATTTTTACTTAGGGGTGGTGGTAATGATCACCAAAAGAAAAATGGTTTAATAAAAATGCAGAGAAGTTTGTGCGCGTGTTAGGTTTATGCTTTAGGTTGAATGTGACCACATATACTGTATGTCATATACAAATAAATTGAATGCCAGTCATAACATAGGATGCTTCTGCTTTGGCTTCACAAAACTATTAGATTTTGGATTTGAGATTAGGTTTATAATTTATAATTAGATTTATGGTCTAATTTTGTAACACTAATCTTAAAATTGAATTATAATTGTTTGGTTTCAGCTAGCTGCATGGGTAGTTGTTTGCAGAACACAGTTTTTTATGTTCCCCACAAGCCTAATACCATAACAATGATCTCTCACATACACACCCATTTCTAAAGGAAAACAAGTAGATGTTTCCATTCAGAGAAGCAGCTTGAAAAATCCCCTGAGACAATGCTACTGTAATGCTATTTGAGGCTTGAATTATGATTGTGATGGAAAGTAGGCCCTCGTGAACACAGAAAGAACAGAGATGTATGACTAATGAGAAAACAAACTCAAGACACACCACTGAGAGACTGCGAAATCTAACATCTGCACAGGTTACTCATCACTTAGCTCTCAGAATGCTGAAAAATAACATTTCAGAGGAAATCACAGCATTTCAGATAAGAGGAGAACAAAAAATACTGACAGAAATGAAACTTTACATGAGTCTCTAGCAGGGAAAAATGGAAAGAAGAAGAATTTAGGAATGGATACTGATGGGAGAGCAGATGCTCTGAGAGCTGGATGTGTACAGTAGATAAACAGACGTTCTTACCTGAAAGTCATCAATAGGAAACTGCAGCATGTCTCTGAGGACATCACTGAGGATCTGAGTTTTCCTCTGGACAAGTACGCTCTCATAGTCCAACGGCTCGATCACTTTTGGTTTTACCTGGAGACAGACACGCAGAAGTTCAACAGGAGCAAATTAGATGGAAGAAATAAAATGTTCAAGACTTCAAATCAACATAATGAAATCAAGACTTTAAATAAACCATGAATGGCTATATCAATGACATGTTATTGGAAGGGTCATAATATTTGCGTTCGCTAAGTGACTGCAGATCCTCACACCGGTC
Organism: Scardinius erythrophthalmus; assembly: GCF_964197995.2. Classification (NCBI taxonomy): domain Eukaryota; kingdom Metazoa; phylum Chordata; class Actinopteri; order Cypriniformes; family Leuciscidae; genus Scardinius; species Scardinius erythrophthalmus. The sequence continues at coordinate 34,250,715 of NC_138232.1, read as the reverse complement.
GAGTGTGTTACCAGAAACATTCTGCTGAATTCAGTCAGGACATTAATAAAGTCTTTTCATTAATGGAGTCTTTTCATTAATGGAGACAATTTTCGAACATTTTCTCCTGATGTACACTTTCAAAGAGGGTTTACAGTACAAGTGTTTTCTTCGAGGAGGCAAGGGAGGTAATGTCTCCAAAACAATTATGAGAAAATAATCAACATCCATCTATTTATTCTCTTAACCACTTCTCCTTAGGGTAGAAGGAAAATTAGGAAAAATTATCAACAGTACAAAAATACACAAAGAATAGTAATAAGAGATCAAATAGTGTGTAAATCACTCATTTTTGTAAAATGACATAAAATTGAACCTGGAATTCATTAATGTAAATGAATCTCAAAAGATCAAGTTAAATTTGATGTATCACTACATCATCCCTTTAAGGCATTCTGTTTGTCATGTAAACTCTGGTGTATTATCCTCTGGTGTATAATCCTTTAATGTGATACGATACTTAATAAATGTGGTACAAAATCATGGTCAAAATACCATATACGTATGATGTGACAACATCAACAGGAAACAAAGGCAAACACAAATGTCTTTGTGAACATATACTCTGTTCTGTGTGTTTGTGAGTAAGAGAGAGTTGTGAATGAGTATTGTGTTGAACTGTACCAGGCAGTTCACACACTGCTTCCCATAATCCACGCTATGATCCGCGCCAACAGTCTACATCACCCAATAAAGACGGGTGAACAGGTCTCTGTTACAATGTCCATTGTGACATCATCGCTTCAGCACGGGACGGCAGAACTCTGATTCAGGCACTAACTGGCTAAGATATAAAGATGGAAACCTCTGGGGAGAAATATTTCCTGTCCAACACACACACACACACACACACACACACATACACAGTAAAACCACAGGATAAAAAAAAAAAGAAGATATTTATTCCTTGAATGAATTAACTTAAAAATTCTGCTGCAAACATTGGGATAAATCAGAGCATAATTTGTGACATTGTTGACAACATACCGGTAGCTGTTTTCATTCTTTTTTTTTAACTCTGCTGTCTACTTTTTCTGAGAAGGAAAAATCTGAGATTCCATCATTTAATCTCATGAACAGGAAATTTTCCATGTCATTGTAGAGTTTGGCTGAAAAGAATGTTCTCATTTTTGACTGATGGTTTTTCCCTGTTTTTAATGAATGTCACTTGATTGTCTACTGGTACTTTTTTTTATGTTCATTGCATTGTCTGCACATGAATATATTAAGACATCGCAATATTAAAAGTGTTTATTGTAAATCAAAGGCATATTGTGTTATGTGCTCACTTTATTGTTTGAACACACAGTTGTGGCAGACAGCTGTGTGCATGTGGCATGAAAGTGTGTGTGTGTGCGTGCGTGCGTGCGTGCGTGCATGCGTTTGTGTTTGTGTGTGCGTGTGTGTGTGTGTGTGGAGGATTTCTTGGCCGTAATCCATTTATCGCGTGCGTTGATGGGGACTCCCTGCTGAGGAATGCGCTGGAACTACGCAATTACGTTGCTTCCATAAATTCATATAAAGCACATTACAGAAGCCTGTTAAACATCACATCACATACATATCACAAACAATCTATCAGGTCTGTTCTACCAATCAGTCAACTCATAATCTCTAGTCAGGTGAACAATAGACATTTGTTTGATGCGTATTTACTGTACCCAAGACTAAAAATCTGAATGTGCTCTGTGAATTGTCATGTTTTCATCATTCAGAATGGAGTGTTTTAGTCTGACACTTTCTATGGCTTTAAAAAAGAATCAATATTCTGGCAACACAAGCAGCCAATGTGCCAGTCTGAATGCCAACCTCAATTCCCACAGGTCACTCAGCACAGCCAACACAAACACCTACTAATAAATACAATATGATACTAATTAGGAACTTGCCAAGGCTAGGCACGGACATTTAAACACCCGCACACTCTTTTACACACACACAGCATTTGGAAGAAGCTGATGCTTCTTTGTGAAGAACATCCTGACAAACTTCTGGCACACTCATTTGCACACACACATGTTTATGTGTGCAGGACTGCAGAAATGTGTTGTGTCAAATGTCAAGCTGGAACTGCAAAGGAAGAGGAGGGGAAAGGGAATCTCATTAAACTGTCTCCCTCCCTTCGGGCCGAAGGAGGATCTTAAGGTAGAAGCAGACGGCCCTCGCTGTTTAACTGGGCTGTAAATCCTTGCACTATTGCTCTGATTTGCCACAGACACATGAGCACACACTATTGTATATAGACACAGACAAACACACACAACTTCATTCTGCAAATCAATAAATCAGCAAAAGTTTTTGAAGCGATACTTTGCGAGCTGATCTGAGCAACAACTACAGGCCAGTAAAGAGGGAGTGCGGCACGCCAACACAGGTGCAACAACTCAAAAATCAAACCATAAGAAAACAACAGTGTGCATTAAGAAAATGAAGCTTTTTATACATTATTTTAATCAACTTAATAATTAAGTACATTTTCCTACCCAAATTCCCATCATCATACAGCAAAAAATTATTATTATGTGTTTATTATATTTATAAAATTACTAAATTTAAGCATTTAAACATGATGGTATCATTTATTTTTCCTAACACAGGTTTAAATAAAAGACATTGTATTACAGTATTTGTTGTTGTTTTTTTCCCTTTAGAATAATGGGAATTAATAACCAACTCTAAAATAAATTGTCAACGATACAGTATTTAATCAGAATACAGTCTGTTTTACAGTAATACGAATTTGGAGGGAAAATGTACATGTGCTTAATTAGAAATAATGCAAATAAATGAATAATGAAGATCTTAAATCATCTAACTTAACTTTCCTTATTTAAAATATAATTCCTTGATTTGTTTTTGTTTTGGGGGTGTCTTGTGATTTGGGGGTGAAATGTGACCTGGAATTCTGCAAAATTCGCTCTGTTCTAGTACAGTGTATTGTACAGTTGCATAGTCACTATGTTACAGTATGTCCTACGAAGTCTGACCAACTAGCAGTTAGTCAAGGGGTAATCAGTTTTACTTTTTAGATTCAGATTAGACCAATCTACTTATTTCTGTAACTGTAATAAAAAAGTTATGATCAGTAATAAAGGAAAATATTAAGATGACTAACTTCTAAAACTAGACTAACCGACCACAGATGTACTAGACTTAGATGTTCCTTGTGCTTTAAATGGTCACATACGAGACTTACCCCTACGGGCACTGCTGTTTCCCCCTCTACCTCCATCTCCCCCAGACTCCTGCCCTGCTGAGGTGTTTCACACACTGCATCTTTACGGGCGGCTCGTCCAGCCCTGCCCTGCATGATCCACAACACGCTCCCTCCAGAAAAACTGAGCTCAAATCAACTTCACTCGCAGAATAAAAAAAAAACAGGCTCTGTCTCACACAGGATTGAGAGGCAAACTAACACTAGAGCTCTGCAACAGCCTGAGGGTATTCTCCGTTCTCTGCTTCTCTCTCCCAGGCTGAGACTCTCTTTATGTTCTTCCACTCTTCTCTGTTTCTGAACTTTACCATGTGGAGTTCTCAAGAGTGTTTTCTTCTATCAGTTCAGGCCCTCCCTCCCTCTCTCTCTCTCATTCTCTCACTCTCTCTTTTCCCTGTGGGAAGCAAAGACCACTCCTTCACACAGCTGTTCTGGTATGGGGGAGTGTGTGTGTGTGTGTATGTCCATGTCCACTATTGTGTTGGCGTGCTCATCTGTCCTCCCTCTGCTATGAAACAGAGGTCTTAATTGTCTGTTTCACCTGTCAGAGAGCAACACCCAAAGCCCATGAGTGAACTTGGAATAGAACAAATAAAGAGACAAAAAGTCTCAAATAAAAGAGACAAAAAATATCCCATTAGATCTATTACAGTTTGCACCATATACAGAGCAAGGAAACTTACTATTAACTGTTTAACAGGTTTTTACCGTATTGCATCTTTTACGATTACAATTACATTTTCCTTAAAGAGAAAACTGTAAGATTTAAATGTGTATATTTACTAAAAGTACTAAGTAGTACTCTACAGAGTACATTAGCATACTGCATATAACCCCAAAACGAACAGAAATGGACTAAAAGCCACAAAAACAACACAAGATCTATTTATTTTGTTATCTTGATCTCTGTGAAAACACAAAATATCACCCTGCATCCATCTGTTTCTTTAATATAACTTCATAAGAAAAAATGGTCTCATATTATAAACTCATTTCCTTCAAAGTATATTCACACAGCAGGATAAAACACACAATTACAGATCCGCTTATCTGCACCAGTCCAGCACTCAGAAAAGGTCAGACGACAGTCCGACATGGAGTACGATTAACATTCATTCATATTCAGAAACTCGGCAAGAGCACATGTACAAAAACACAATACCCTGAATTCGGAACTGCATACTGCTCAGCAATACACACATATACTTTCTGTAGTCACCTCTCAGGGGTCAAAAGTCATCCTTAGGAAGGGTAGGATATCAGGCAACAGTACACAGAAATGTGGTAAGCGATACACCAATCGCGATGAGGATCACAAGGGTAAGCATCACAGCATAACAAAAACAGGAACTTAGGATCTCAGTCTTTTCGTGAACTCAAGTAAACTAAACTCCAACCAAGGAAACGATTCTTCAAAAATCCATAAACAAAGGCACAGGAAAGGAATTATAGTATTTCAAATACAGACAACATAGTTGTCTGGAGCTAAAAACCTGATTATGGTAATGGCTGTTACATTTCTGACACATGGCCTGTGTCCGAATTGCCCCCTATTAGCCTTAAATAGGGCATTATTTGAGCGGATAACCATAGTGGACATTATTTAGTGCACTCATTGAATTCCACAATTCACCACAATACACTCAACAGCTAGAGAATACCCATAATAGGGGGTGATTTCGAACACAGCCATGCTCTAAGCAATCACAACAGACTGGGCCAGCCAAAACAGAGCGTTTCAGGCAGAGAGTGAAAAGAGGTGCTGCAGCAATGTACAATATGATAAAAATTATGTCTTTTTAAACTTTAAATCATGTAAATGTATTCTAGCAGACCCTAAAAATAATGTGACTATGTCATTGTGTTTCTACGCATTAATCAATAACATCTTGTCTGTACAACTGCAATCAAACACATGAAACAAATCAAAAACCTACACACATACGTACGCACTACATTCCCCACACCCTTGAGTTACGGCATTAGCTTGGGAGAGTTGCATAATCCCACTTTGATGCAATAATTGGGAAGATTCCCAAAGGGGGTCAGGGCAGGGAGCCAGGGCGGGGACCACTGACTGAAAAAAAAAAAAAAAATACATCCAGAAACCCTGATCATACTGTATACACCCATCCACAGTGGGAGACTCACAGCTGGGCCTGGACTTCAGACAGCTGGTGCTGTGTAACAGCTGACAGTGATGAGAGCATTTTATGGAGTTCTACGCACCTTTCAGTGAAAGCATAAGCCGTGGGGAGCAGCATATTATCTAGAGATGAGCTGAGCACGTCCGATTGAAAGCATGTGTGATATATGATCCCAGTAGAGAGGCTCACAGAACTATCATAGATCATGGAAAAGTCGATTGTGTTTCCACAGTATGAGGAAAGTATAACCTGTGATCAAGCCTCGGTAACATGCAGTCCTATTAGTGAGCAGATGGGTCACTCAGAATCAATGTGTGCAAATGTGGTGCTGTTCTGTTCACATTCTGTTTGTCTGTCTGTAAAACTGCCATGTTGTCGCTGTATTATGATAAGATTATGTGGCACTTGGGGTCATGTTCTTGCTGAGGAGCACATGCTTCAGATAAATTGTTTCAGCTTCATAGCCCACATCTCCTTCTCATCTGTGTTGCAGAGCCACACTTACTGCCAGTTACAGTCTATACGTGCCAGACAGCAAGAAATACATCACTGGCCACTGATGCACCCATTTAGGAATGACTCCAATGCTTACATTTACAATACACAAAAGTGGCAGTAAAGACTTTTAAATTCAAACAGAACATTTCTATTTCCACTAAATGTTGTTCTTTTCAACTTTCTATTCATCAAATAATCCTAAAAAAATTATCACAAATTCCACAAAAATATTAAGCAGCATCTGTTTTCAACATTGATAATAATAAATGTTTATTTTACCAAATCAGCATATTAAAATGACTTCTGAAGGATCACACTGAAGACTGGAATAATGGCTACAAAAAAAAATCAGTTTTGGCATCACAGGAATAAATTACATTTTAATATATGTTATATATATATATATATATATATATATATATATATATATATATATATATATATATATATATATATATATATATAATAAAACAGCTATTTTAAATTGTGATAATATTTCAAAATATTACAGTTTTCCAAACTGTAAAAAATCTAATAAATATGATGATAAGCATGATAAAGTTTTCAAAACTTTTTTATGTTATTGTATCTATATACCTGTATGAATGGAGTTTAGATTAATGTGAAAAAAGCAGTTTAACATTGTAATGTGTAGATTAGCACGCACAAATCAGTATGAAGTCTTTTTAATAAACCAGGAGAATACGCAGGAGAAAATCAACAAGGCAACTACACTTTAACATAAACAAGACTGAACTGAGAGAAACTAATGCATCGGCTTAAATACACAGAGTAAGGTAATTAATTGGAACAGAAACAGGTGCGTGATGAATTAGAAACCATGGAAATGAATAACGACCAGGAACACAGACAAAATAGGAACAGGGAAAACAATACCTAAACACAGTGAAACTAAACAGACTGAGATCGTAACAGTAGCTCCCCCAACGTCCTTGCACCAATAAGAGACCAACTGAGGAGGGAGGGAGTGGGGCTTTGGAGGAGGACGAGGGGCTGGCACCAGGTAGGATGCAGGAGGAAATGACGGCAGGAGAAACCAGGTGACGGTGGGAGGAGCAAGAAAGGAGATGAGAGCAGGAACAGCCAGGTGGGGACCCAGAGCACAGCCAGGACGAAGGTCCAAGGCGGAGTCGAGGGAGGGAGGAGCCATGATGGATACTTGGCAGGTGGACGACAGACTGAGATGGAGCCGATGGAGGTAAAGATCCAGGCGAAGATGAAGAGCCGATGAGAATAAGCAACACTGATGGATCTGGAGGCCCAGGCGGAACTGCAGCGACGAGCGTCCGAGGTGGAGCCAGGATGCCAGAGGACTGAGCCGGAGGCGGTGGGACTGAGGACCAAGCTGGAGCCGAAGGGAAGGCGGAGCCCAAAAGAGCCAAAAGGGTGTAGGGACAAAGTGTAGCCAAAGGCCCGGAAGTCCATTGTGCAGGCAGAGCGACGACTGACGAGGGATGAGGGAGCCCGGTGGAGCCGTAAGGACAACCATCCCAGGTGGAGCCGAAGGAGGGAGGAGCCAAGGTGAAGCTGACTGTTCGACGGGCCGAGGTGGAGTGATGGGATCCCCTTGCCAAGGCAGAGCTGGAGACCGGAAGACCCAAGGCAGATCCACGCAGCAGAGTGGAGTAAACAAAGGGGGAGCCGAGGGACTGAAGGGAACCAGCGGAGGCAGGGCCGAAGGACTGGCTGTCCTGGGTAGAGGAGGTGGGAGAGGGAGGCTGGGTGTTATCATCGGAGACACAGGAGACTTGGAGCTGGACGCAACCAATGAAGATGCAGGAGACTTGGAGCTGGGCGGGACCAGAGTAGATAGGAGACTCAGGGAAATATCCTCTATATATAGAGAGAGAGTCTTGTGGAGGTATTTGTACCCCTTCAGTTTTTTTTTTTTTTTTTTACCTTTTATGTTGCAGCCTTGTGTTAAACTGCTTTAAAATAATGTGGAAAAAAGTAATCTGCACTCCATACACCATAATGACAAAGCAAAAAAAAAAAAAAAAAGTGCCGTTATAAATTTATTTAAAAAAAATCACAAAAAAAAAAGACGTCTGGACATACTTTATAACCACTACACGACTTTCAGAGTGATACATAATTCATTAACCCACAGGCACACTTCCACACACACACCCACACACACTTGAAGAAACCTTCTGCTCAGCAAACTGCTACTTCAGAGAGTGCTGAATAATACTGTTAAAGGGAAAGCCCGTAACTCTCCCTTACACAATTCATGAGGAACATGAAACATGAAATCTCTGATATAACCAGTTATATAAAGTCTACAGCACAAATTAAGACTATTAAAATTACAAAAAGCACACACAACACACACACACACATTACCGATGATGCAGCTGCTGGTGGTGTGATTGCCAGCGATTCTCTGCGGCTGAGTGTGTCTTCTTCCTCCGCTGGCTCTGCTGCCTCCAGCTCCGGTTTACACACATATCCACAGTTCCTGTGCAACACACGCCGCAGTCTCTCAAACAGGATCACACTCGCAGTGCAACCCATCGCACCCGTTCCCAGAAACATACACACACTTCTGTGAGCAGGTCAGATGTGGCTGATTCTGCTAAAAGACACAAGTCCGTCTGCTAAAGTCTTGCTAAAACACACAGGTCCGAAGCCCAGCCAGAACTAACTCAGCTCTCAGATATCCAGCCCCAACACAAACCTCTCTGTCCTGAGACACATCACTCCATCATCCGCTTTGAACCAGGATAAGAGCAGAAGGGATGGGAGCAAGCCTCCTCCTCAAGGATGACAGCAGACTGACTTCATCCATTCAAATGAGGGAGATTCTAAGTTGCCAGCTTCCTAAAAGTGTGTTTTAGTTAAAACCGCCCTGGGGCATGTTACGATGACACGTTCCTCAGGAGGAAAGTGCTCCATTGAATCTAGGACATGAGGGAGAGGAATGCTGAGGATTGACGGAAGAGAATGAGGGAGTGAGTGATGAGCTGCTTCTGGAATCAGTGCTGGGCGTCGACTTCTCGTCTCTGCCTGGAGATGCTGATCTATTTCTCTCTCTCTTTCTCTCTGTATCTCACTCTCTGTGCTTCCTCTACACCCCCCCCCCCCATTCTCCTTTTAACATTGCTCTCTGTGATTTCTGACCCATATCTCGCAGCACAGCTTCATTCATGCGCTAACGCTAACACACACGCAAACATGAGCGCATGTTACAGAGATGTTTTTTTACAGTCTATGGTTTGAACATAAGAGCATCCTATTTAATGTAGGGTATTCAAGGAAATAATTGTTACAACTACTTAGCACTAGAAATTGAGAAATATTTTAAGATAGATTTCAATATCAATTATTTAATGTTTGAATGTGCTTTTGCACCCACTAATAAAGTAAATAATCACAAAATAAAAATATGCTTTAAATATAACAATTACATAAGTAATTTTATTTAAAAAAATAACAATTTTAACATTTTAAAATTGTAACACTTTTTTCCATTGAACACACTGTGCTGTAATGTAGAGCTGCAAAAATGTATCGATGGTAATTAGGAAAATTATCAAGATCAAAAACAGACTGAACGAATATCAGTAAAAAAAAATAAAAAATCAAACTGATTATTAGTCTATCGAACACACATTAAGGTTGTAACTAAAGATTTCAATAGCTGAAAGTGCAGAACAGCCCCTCCATGTGTTAATATTTAATTGGGCGCTGACACAGTCACCTACTTTTTAGAGTAAATTACTCAGACATATCAGGGAAGACATGCTGAAGAAAGACCTGAAGAATGGGGGTGACGTGTGTGACCACATATGAGCATATCTGACATCATAGCCAGTACATAATTTGAGTCAAGTGTATGTATCCATAACTGTAAGCAAAAAGTATTTCTATTTAACAGCAACATGGCTTTGAATATTAATAAATTCTTGTATGAATGTGTAAATGTTAAGTGCTCGTCTGTGTTAAGACTGACTTAACCCTGCTTCGGATCAGTAGACATTAGTTTGGCATTACATTTAGAGCAGATTTATCAAAGCCTACAGCTCACGCTTCAGTGCTGGTGCAGTGACATGATCACTGATTGGTGCTGGTCAAGGGCCTCCACCAATCAGATGTCTATTTTTTTTTTGCTTTTGTGTAACAATTTGGCATGTACTCCAACACTACATCTAGAATTCAACCTTTAGTCACAGAAACGCCCCTTGATTTTATCATATGTACTCCTCCCAGTTGTAAGTTGGTTTGAGTTATGTATTTGGACAATTAAGCATTGGGGGGGTTGGGGGGTAGGGTGGTGGGGGGGTTAAACCGAGTGTCATCTTCAAACTGATGCTAGAGATTTTCTCAGACTATAAGAATTGTTTTATCACGTAACATTAAGTGCTTCATGTGGCATCATGAACATTAACTGATTTAATTAAAGTAAAATAGATTATTTCACAGGTTAAGTAGAATGCCTTAAGCTAAGAACTACACATTTTTACAAGATGCCAAGGCCATTTTTATTGGATGTATGAAGTCCACAAAATAAAATAAAATAAAATAAAATAAAATAAAATAAAATAAAATAAAATAAAATAAAATAAAATAAAATAAAATAAAATAAAATAAAATAAAATAAAATAAAATAAAATAAAAAATAAAAGCCGTTGTAACTTTGCCCCACTCATTATAAGCCTATAGACTCTCCATGTACTTCTGTATGAAACATCAAACACAATCTACTACTTTTGAGAACATAAAGATGGATCTCTGACTTCTTGCAATGTGGGGTTAACATTCTTTACAAGGGCCTCTTTTGACCAAAGAGAATGATAAGCCTAATGAACAGAAAGAAAGGGATATTTTCAGTACAGACACTTCACTGCAGTGACTGCACAGCTTCAAACGCTCTATCCTGCTCACACACACACACACATTCATGACAGCATATCAGACAAAGAGAAGATCAAAAGCATGCACACTTTGATAACTTTTTGTCTTTCATTCTCTCACACATGAAAAACTCCTCATTCATTAAAATATTAATTAAGAGTGTGTTTAAGTAAAATAAAACCAATACCCTACACATCCTTTTCTTTAAGAATTAAGATGGTTAAAATAAAATGCTGTATAACAATTTTGTTTCCATTTCCCAACAAATGCATGTGAAAAGAAATTTCAGAGTATGTAGTGGTCCTTGCTGAAGTAACACAACATTTTACTTTTGCTCATACTTTAACAAACATACAACGTACTTCATTCATGTGCGCGAATGCAGACGTGAGCGCTTTGTCAATGGTTGTACTTGCATTCAGTTATTAGCTTGATGCAAGATCGACTTACTTTTCACTCATTGCATTTCAAAATGTGTCGTCATGTATTTCATAACCAAAAGCAAGTATCTAAAGGCCTAAAATGGACAGTCCACCCAGAAATGAAAATTCTCTCATCATTTACTAACCCTCATGCCATTCCAGATGTACAATAAAAAAAGTGATTCAAGTGAATGGATGCACAAATGATGCTATAAAAAGCACACACAGTCATCATGACAGCAATCCATACAACTGCAGTTGATGAATCAATATCTTCTGAAGCAAAACAATAGGTGTGTGCAAAATAAAATACTAATATTTTAAACTTGTTTAATTATAAACCAGCCAACCGTTTTTTGTTGTACTCGCGTTCATGAGAGGGTCGATTTCACGTTGTGAAGCATGACGTAAGGATGTTGTGAAGTGTGACACAAGAAGTGACGCGAAAAGTCATTTGCATCTGGGATGGCATGAGAGTGAATAAATGATGAGAGAATTATCAATGTTGTGTGTCCTATCCTTTTAAAAGTTAGATTTGAATAGACCCCTAATCATAAGTATTAAACATAGCTAATGTTTATGCTACATATATTCAAAAAGTGGACAAAGAAGACTTCTTAAAGAATATTATAGACATACGTAGGTGGGCTTGTCTGATTGGGCAAGTATGCAACTACCCAGAGCACCCTAGCAACCATCTAGCAATGGCCTAACAACCAACCACAACATTGTTGCAACAAGTTGTGCATGGAAAAAAAAATCTAGTTTAACATTCATAAGCATGATATAAGACACAAACTATAATTTAAAAACTGGCAAAAATAAATCTCATGAGATATGACAGAAACAAAATAAAAGCAAGTTTGCTAGCTTTAGTTTTAAACACATTTTTATGTGATGTTTTCAAACTCCATTCATTAAAGTGTGAGCTGTTCTGCTTTCATGTGAGTCCAGTCAGCTCGTATGAAAGTCTCTTTCTAACATTTGTTACTTGGAGCCTGAAGTTTATTTGCTTCATTTTTTCTCCTTGAGGGCACGTTTTGAGCATATTGTTTTGGTCTGCGTCTGGATTTCATTTCTGAGCTGGACCTGGCCATAGGGTTACTGACGTCAGAGGCCTGATGGTCTAGGTGATTCATTGCAAAACTATGATGTAATGTGTGGTTGCCATAGAGATAGTATTGCAATACTCAGCACTGGACAATATTATATGAGGCTGAAAACCCATTCTTGCACACACACACACACACACACACACACACACACACACACACACACACACACACACACACACACACACACACACACACACGACAAAGCTCACAACATCACTAAAAACAAATCCATACAACAGTGAGTAAGCATATGGAAATAATTGGTGCTGGGGAAAAAATGAGAAAAATCGCTTACAACTTGAATAATTAAACAGCAGGTGTTTCATAGGAGAGAAAAAGAAAGACACAGGAAAGGGTATAGAGAGAGAAAGAGAGGAAAGAGAACATAATGTTAAAAGTATACATTAATGATTAAAGCTGAGAAACGTCAGCACACTATTAGCTCAGATCAATACTTTTCAGACAGTCGATAGTCAGAAAACTTCCTGTGCCATGTTTAGGCTCTTCTGCCATCTACAGGCACAAAAAAATGCTTTCATAAAAATATATGCTGCTTTTGTATTGATATAGCCTACCAAATACCAACAGATCAAATGCTTATATCTCTCAGCAAGTAACTCTCATTATAATACTCAACGGTGTCATTTAATTTTGAGTAAGATTTTTTTGGGACATACCTATTGACTTTGAAACGATGCAACTAGAAGTGCTAAAATGCTAACATTTTCAGTAAGAAAAAAAAAAAGACATTATCCTTGCAGCACTCTATATGGCAGCTGTTGAAGTTGCACCAGTTACAAGGCTCAATCAGCTTATGTAAAATGTTCATGCACATTGACTGGATAAATCTAAAAATCTATTATTTTTAGCATGATTTTAGCAACAGAGCTAATATATATGATACTTTTGTTTTACGTAACAGAATATTGACAGATTCTTACAATTCCCTTCGATGACGCTAGTGGCATACACAGACAGCTGGGCTTTTATTCAACATCATGGTTCACATACAGCGAGGTTACATCAGGACAAAGAGAGTTTCTCACACGGCTGGAGTTTGGCTTAAGTTCGGCCACAGACACTGGCAATGCTCACACATCACTAACACAGATCCAGCACAGTTCTAATCAGAACACAGGACAGTGTACGCATTGTTCCTCATGTGGAAATGGAGCATGCAAGGACCAGGCAAGGACCAGGCCCTCTCTGAACCTATACTGTGTAGAATGAGGACTGGACAGGAGAAAGAATGAAGATTCTGACTTCTAATGGCCAGAAATAACACACAAATGCTAATTAGAAGAACACATTTCTTTCCCAGTTAAGATTTATTAGTCATTGTTTGATGAAAACCAAATTATTCTATGGGTGATTGAAAAAGAAACACATTTTAGACTGACTATTCTTACTTCATTATGCATAAATCAACAGTTAAAAAATAAAGTCTCTTACAATAGGAAGTACATTTGGCACTAAAACCCCTTTTGGCACTTTTGTCCCTTTGGTTAGGACAAACTGCATTTCTAAAACATTACACTGCTCATAAACCATTACTTATTACATAATAAACCTCAAACATCACCAAAATATGTATGTATTGCCACAAAACCTAAAAATGATAGTTTAAAAAACACAACATAAAATCCTCATCAATCAACACAGTAATATCTATGTGAGACCGGTATTGATGTGGCAGGAGTTTGATTTTCCATTCAAATTGAAGCCATAAACATACAAAAGGCATTACTTTATGGAGGCTGGAGCTATGAATTATGGATGGAAAAACTACACTCAGATTCTGCTCTCTCACATATGCAAATACAAACGCATGCATTAGAGTCACAAAAGGAAAATGGAAATCTCTGCTTGTTCTGTATGTAAAATGACTGATATATTAAACTTTAATGAATGCTTCAAAAACAAACAGACAGTTCCCAGGCACTGATATAGTTATTTACAAGAACTGATCTTTTCCCATTCAAAAACCAATAAACTATGGTCTGTTTCAGTCAGTGAATTAGATGACCCTGTGTGAACCGCATGTTAATCTTGCATTTGAGATTATTCTTATAATGTAGCACCAGATGTAATGATATATCATTAATGTGTTAGACGAGAAGCTGAAATTGTGATTAATTCTGTCAACGGCTCTAAAAGCTCTAAAAAGCCATCAGTCATAGACAATCATTTCTCAGAACCGATGTAATGTGATAGGGATATAATTATTTTTCTCTTGTACAAGGAGACCTTTAATGTAAAAAAGTGGAAATCAATACATACTGGGGAGAGACTTCAAGTTAGAAATACTTCTTAAACCTCACCAGGAATAGCACATATTGACATGTACTTAATTCAGAACTTTTACACTGGTGAAGTGCATTCTTTGTACAGGTGTGTAGTATATCAGTATAAACACATTCCAGGACATACAACATCCACCAGGTTGGCATTGCCAATGTATTTTTGACTAAATACATTTTAGATGAATGAAAAGATAAAGATACATAAATATATATAGAGAGATGACAATGTGAGAGAGCCAGAATCAGTCAGTCAGAGCCCAGTCTGACCCACTAGCTGGTTTACCTAATCTTACACTGTACAAATATAGGGCGGCAGTTCGAGAGATAATCTACTCCTTTAATCATGGGAAATCCTTTTCACAACAGGCAAGCACTGACACAGAGATGATCCATTAGAGGAGGAGGGCTTTCAGGCCTTCTTTCCTCTGCAAACATACAACCATTATCAGTCAAAATTATCTTTGTATAATACACACTGTATGAAATTGAAATCATTGTCAAGTTGCAATACTTCACTATTCAATCAAATGCTGTTCAAACACACATTTAAGAAGAATAAGCACATTACAATTTAAAACACTTAACCTATAAATATATTTCCAAGTGAAACTGTACTGTATATTCAATAAAAAGAAATGTACATGGAACTTGATTTCCTTCATTGTGAAAAGTGGATGTTACAAATGGAGCCAGGATGGAGGGGAGGGTTGAAAAAGCAAGAGGGATTTATGACATAAGCCAAAAAAAAAAAAAAAAAGATTACTCTTTTTTTTAATTTGGAATACTGAGCACCAATGATTCATGCACAGTGAAATGAAGATATGCACAAAGAAAGTAAACCAGGTCAATTTCTTTAGTTCATGTTCACTTTAACACTATAAATACTTTACTATTAATGGGCTAATGCTAGATCTTTTACTATAGCGTTGCATGGAACAGTTTGCATCAAGGGAAATGACTGTTAGTACTTAAAGATTATTAAAACTAGGGCTGATCTAATGACTATACTGGCAAAGAACAAGCAGTTCTCAATGATGCCAGTTGACACTGCACCTCTAAACAGGAAAATAATTGTGTGTATAACAGAGTGAAGCTGGTAAATCACTGACAGAACTGCAGTTATGACCTTTGAGCTCACTTGTTGCAGGGCTTATGCATAGGCATTCTAGGCACGTGCCTATGTTGGGGACAATTAAGATGAGGAGAAATAATATTTTATTATTATTATTTTAGTCTAATGCTAAAATTACTAATCATTACTTATCAATGTCAGGCAGAAACCTCATGAGACATATTTTAACGATCTGAAACGCAATTATCAAACTTGAAACGCAAGTAACTTTGTGGGCGGATCTCGGGTGCTGTTGCTATTATACCGGCGG
Organism: Scardinius erythrophthalmus; assembly: GCF_964197995.2. Lineage (NCBI taxonomy): Eukaryota > Metazoa > Chordata > Actinopteri > Cypriniformes > Leuciscidae > Scardinius > Scardinius erythrophthalmus. The sequence goes on along the minus strand of NC_138232.1, from coordinate 34,234,717 downwards.
GATAAATGACTCTTGTGCCCGACGCTAAAATGGGTTGGTCTGTAGTAGCTACATTACTCATAGGTGTGGTTTGGGCGTAATGTGAAATAAACCAATCAGCGCATCATCTCACATTCCCTTTAAGAGCAGGCGCCTTTGTTCCATAGTGGATTGCTATTACAGTATAATGGCGGATTTGCCAGGCGCACGCCAGGAGCGGTTCACAGCCGAGGAGACCGACGTCTTGTCAGGGCCGTAAAAGACAGAGAAGTGACATTGTATGGGGATGGGAGAAACCCACCCAAATTAGCTTCGGTTAAACAGGCGTATAATAATTTGGGTAAATGTGTAAGCTAGATTTATGCCTATTTTTTCACATCTTCATGGACACCACAATGATTTCCCTCATGTGGAATATTTTTCCTTGTAATTATGTATGGTTTGCAAAAATGGCAACTGCTGCGTCTGTGTGTAACTGAGAGAAGCAAAGTGTATGCGTGTTGTGCACATGCTACATTATGGTCAAGCATGCACCCTTAAAATAGCATCTGAATAACACGCCACTGACTTTAGACTAGGTTTTTCCTGGTCTGTGGCAGAATTGTTTTCTGGAACTGCAAAATAGCACCAGGGAACATCTGCGCCGGAACAGGCCTCTTCTTTTCGCTAAACCGCCCCCGGGAGCGCGAGTTCATTCCCTTATTTAACGACGTGCATCTGTGGAGGGAAAAGTCCGCTGTGCGTTGGGTGCAAAATAGGAATGATACATGCATCGGTGTACAAAGTCAATTGCGCTGGGTGCAAGATAGGGCCCAATATCTCCAATATTTCATCTTTTTTCAGAAATCATTACTAATTGGTCACCCATTACGTCTGTCTGTGGGTTTTGCAAATATTTAACCAATGAAAAGCATTAAAAAGAGCTTGTGACTAAACCTTGTAGCTCCATTGGCTCCTTTCAGTGAACCCTCATACTGTAACCCCACCCAGCTCTATTGTGAAAGAAGTGGCGCAAAGATTTCGGACCGTCTAGGTAAAGGATAAAGAACTGATTGTTTGAATAAGTACAGTGTCTTCTTTACTCAAAAAACATTATACACTCACCTAAAGGATTAGGAACACCTGTTCAATTTCTCATTAATGCAATTATCTAATCAACCAATCACATGGCAGTTGCTTCAATGCATTTAGGGGTGTGGTCCTGGTCAAGACAATCTCCTGAACTCCAAACTGAATGTCAGAATGGGAAAGAAAGGTGATTTAAGCAATTTTGAGCGTGGCATGGTTGTTGGTGCCAGACGGGCCGGTCTGAGTATTTCACAATCTGCTCAGTTACTGGGATTTTCACGCACAACCATTTCTAGGGTTTACAAAATGCCTTGTTGATGCTAGAGGTCAGAGGAGAATGGGCCGACTGATTCAAGCTGATAGAAGAGCAACTTTGACTGAAATAACCACTCGTTACAACCGAGGTATGCAGCAAAGCATTTGTGAAGCCACAACACGCACAACCTTGAGGCGGATGGGCTACAACAGCAGAAGACCCCACCGGGTACCACTCACCTCCACTACAAATAGGAAAAAGAGGCTACAATTTGCACGAGCTCACCAAAATTGGACAATTGAAGACTGGAAAAATGTTGCCTGGTCTGATGAGTCTCGATTTCTGTTGAGACATTCAGATGGTAGAGTCAGAATTTGGCATAAACAGAATAAGAACATGGATCCATCATGCTTTGTTACCACTGTGCAGGCTGGTGGTGGTGGTGTAATGGTGTGGGGGATGTTTTCTTGGCACACTTTAGGCCCCTTAGTGCCAATTGGGCATCGTTTAAATGCCACGGCCTACCTGAGCATTGTTTCTGACCATGTCCATCCCTTTATGACCACCATGTACCCATCCTCTGATGGCTACTTCCAGCAGGATAATGCACCATGTCACAAAGCTCGAATCATTTCAAATTGGTTTCTTGACCATGACAATGAATTCATTGTACTAAAATGGCCCCCACAGTCACCAGATCTCAACCCAATAGAGCATCTTTGGGATGTGGTGGAACGGAAGCTTCCTGCCCTGGATGTGCATCCCACAAATCTCCATCAACTGCAAGATGCTATCCTATCAATATGGGCCAACATTTCTAAAGAATGCTTTCAGCACCTTGTTGAATCAATGCCACGTAGAATTAAGGCAGTTCTGAAGGCGAAAGGGGGTCAAACACAGTATTAGTATGGTGTTCCTAATAATCCTTTAGGTGAGTGTATGTATAAAGGCTAATCAATGTTTTATGTATTTGAGGAGCGGAGAAGAGTGTCTTAGTTTAGCATGTTTAGCAATGTAAGTTGATGAAAATGTAATGCGATGCACTTAGTACTGCCTCAGATGCAGCCCAAAATATTTTTTTGCCTGTGATATGTCACAATATGAGGTAAATCCAGCCCTGCTCACTTGCATAAACTTCTGACAGTATTAAGTTCAATACTTAAGTACCAAACTTAAATAAAGGCAAGGTTTAGCTATGAGCCTGCATGTCCAACAACTTCTTTGCAAACAAAAAGCCATAAAGAAATACAGATTTGCACAACCAAATACACACAAATTACAGCTGATTATTTTTTACGTAAAGCAAATCAACCAACCAAAAAAGGCAATGTTTACCAGACACTTGATACCAGTGCCGTGCAGAATACAGGAAATCGAATTGCCCAGTCACTGTCAATCCAGATGCACAAATGATTCCTGAATGATGCATTCCTGCAGCTCAAACAGTATAGAGCATGGTGCTTGCGACGTCAAGGTCATGGGTTTGATTCCCAGTGTATGAAACAATGTATCTTGAATGCAATGTAAGGTGCTTTGGATTAAACTGTGTGCCAAATGCATAAAAGCTTAATAATCACCCAGAGATATATTAATAGTTGGATATATATTTCCTACTTTATCTGCATATATTTAGTATACTCACATAAGCAATATATACACTATCAGCATACATAGAATGTACTCACGTAGGGCGATAACTCAACTGCTTGATTACTTGTAACGCTGCAAAATGTAAACTATATTATACTATATAAAGTATATTATTTTATATAAAGTTTTTTTGATTTATTGTAAACTTTATTGACAAAAGAAGGCGCACTATGGTATAACAAACTCAATGGGCCTGGGGGTGAGTGGGGGGCAGGTACATTAAACAACTTTCTCCTCCTGGACATCTTGTGAAATTACAACCTTGTATGAGCAAAATACAGATACTGTAGCATCTGGACCAACCAGACACACACAAATTATTCATTATATTTAATGAATAATCCAGCAAACTCACTCTCCCAACAAAGGTCTATGAAACTTCCCCCAAAACTAACATCCCAAATGAAGCTAACACACTGGCAGAACCCAGTGTCCTGTTACAGGACACATTAAGACTGATAACACTTTTTACAACCCAAAAAGGAATTTGCAGAGAGTTGTGACTCTCACTTAATTATTACTGAGAAGGAGAAATAAACCCTTTTAATCCTATATATTCTATATATAATCACTTAAGAAATGTATAAACAATCAATTTTCCCATCTCATGATTTTCCTTTTATGTGGTATGGCCTATGTACTCTTTTAAACTCTTTTGGGTTAATGTTTCAGACTTGCATACTATGGTTAACCAAAATCATGTGTAGCATGTTCAGTCTCTATAAACTCCAATCTTCGTCCCCCATTTGTTAATTTACATTACATTTTGCAAACTATGTGACGCATTAGTATTTTAAGAATCTTTTGTTAAACACCCAATCGAATTACATGTTCAAAGGCCTGCTTGAACAAAAGGTCGTAAAGCAATTCCCTCAGAAAGGAAAAACTTCTTATTGGCTCACAACCCTCCAGAGGGTGTGACATCTTCACGCTATAAAAATCACTGATCACAAGATCACGCCTCTAAAGGCTGATTTATACTTCTGCGTCGGACCTACGCCAGAGCCTCTACGCTGTAGGCAACATGTTGATTTTCATTTATACTTCTGCGTCGTTGTCCGCGTTGACGCGCAATTACACATGCAGAGGGAGCATGTGAAACCCGAGGGATGGGTTCTAGCAAACCAATCACAGCGCTTGTGGTCCGTGTAGAATTGACGCATTGTTACATTTTTGGAGAGGTGCACGTCAGGGTACGCCAAAGGGTACGCGTGCTACACACATCCTACGACGTAGTTACGGCGTGAGTTCGACGTAGAAGTATAAATTGGGCTTTAGTCTCTTAGCCTCTTACTCTCTTAGTTCCTTTCTGAAATCCTGATGTGAAGATGATGCTGAACTAGAAGTTTTCTAAGGACCCCCAAGCTTGTGCCAGGCTGCGGCCTTGTCTTTCCATTCACCAAAGATCCTCTGACTCCCACTGGTTCTCTCTCTCATCAAGACAACATCAGCAAAGATCAACTGGAGCCTCAACAAATTGCATCAGGACAGTTTAATTCAAATGGGCGAGACCAAGCGTGCCGCACAAGCCCTGAAAAGTGAAGCCAAAACGTCTCGATCGCCCCCCGGTGACTGGTCCTAGTATAGGTCATAAGTATAGGCATAGTATAGGCCTCCCCGTGTTATTCAACGGGACGTGAGACCAACTAAACAATTTAATACACTTCAAATATCTTTTTTTCTAAAGGTGGTTTCTTTCATTTGCTGTCGTTTTTATCACGCTGATGTAAGTTCAAGTGTCTGTTTCAAAAATAAGTTGGTTTTTAGTTAGCTACGTGATGCGGTGCTGTAACGTCATGATTGACAGCTGTGATTGACAGGTTCTCTGAGCGAAGTACTCACTGAAGCACCAACGGACATTTTTTTCGGGATCTTCGGAGAACTGAGGAGATTGTATTTACTTTATTTTAACAAGCTTCTTGTCGTACTGCAATCAATTTTTAAAAAAGTGTGCAGAAAGTACTCTCCTCGAGTGCATTCTGCGAGATTGAGGGCGGAGCGTTGATTTCGCGGCTTTACTTCCTGCTCACTACTGCACAGGTCTGGTCCCGAGATCGCTACTGCGCAGACTCAAGTTCCAATATGTCAGCGCCATATCGGGACACTGGCGGCTTCAGTTCTCATCAATGGAAGAGAGTGAAGGGGCGTCGTCCATCTTTTTTTACAGTCTATGGGCGAGACATGCAAGTATCAAACTTAGTCTCATTATTTGATACATTAAGTATCCTTACCCCTTTTAAAAAAGGGCGTGTTAGAACTCAACTGATGGTTTGCTCAAGGCTGTTGATCTGCTGAATTTCAAGCAATGCTATAACTTCTTGCTTTCCTGTATTCTGCTTCAGCTCTCTTTCCCTTGGTAAACTATATGCATGTATGTATGTGTATGTTAGAGAAGTTTAAGTATTTAGTCTAGTTAATAAAATCTTGTTTACGTCACACTTAAAGTTGTCAGTGTTTCAAGCTCATATATACTGGAGTCCCTAATCATGCAGATGTTGACTACTTGCTCTTAGTAGTACTGAACAGTAAGAAAGACATTTCCCATACCCTGGAAATGTACATTTCTTAGGATTAATAAACAATTAACACTGAGTGTTCACGGCACAAACAGGTTAATTGATTGTAATATTAATTTTACTACACTAAGTTAATTCTATTAACTGATCCAAATATTCATAAACAATTACAACAAGTTATAAATGATTTTTAAAATTTCTTTAGAGCTAATTTGTATAATCAAATGGGTTTATTCTTAATCTGCAAATATGACTATAATGCAGTATTCCTTAATGCAAAAAACAACTTCAAGGATTCTCCACTCAAAAATGAAAATTCTCTGTGCTGACAGTTGGCCGGAAGCGATGATTTATATGTTTAAAATATATGTATTTTTCTCACACACAGCTATCATTTCACTTCAGAGGACATTGATTCAGCAACTGGGGTCATATGGATTACCATCGTGTTCGATTTGCGTGTCTTTTGAAGAGTCAACTTTGAGAGACCCATCAAATTGCATTAAATAGACTCACAGAGGTGGATTCTGTTTCTAAAAATCTCTGTTCGTGTTCCACAGACGTAAATAATATACATCTGGGACTGCATTAGAAAATGATGACAGAATTTTCATTTTTGGGTGGAGTATCTCTTTAACAGCTTTTTTTTTTATAGCTACAACATGTTTGGTAAATATCATCCTCAGGAAGTTCAAAGTGAGGAAAAGAAAAACAGCTCTCACCACAAATGACAGCTCAACTGACCACTTGTCCATGCAAACCAGAGACGGAGCTGTTCTCATCAGACCAGACTGCTTCAAAGCTCACAGGGTATCAGATGAAATCTCCTTCTCAGCAGCCTGGTGTCTCACTTAGGCCTGAGTCAACTGGGTTTACGTAACAAAGACTTCTGTTCTCTCAAAAGGCAGAGTGAGAGGAGAACACATTACTGTATGAAAAACCTCAATATGGCACCTCGCACTAAAATCCACAGCTAACTGGGAAAGCTATCTTTATCACTAAACAGGGTGATATGGGTTAAAGTTGTGGGTCATAATAATAGTTTTCTCCGAATGTTTTGCTTGAAAAATTTAACAGATTGTGTGTGAAGAGAAGTTCATGCTGGATTTCCTCATAAACACAGCAAACAAACCTCATAGAGTAGAAAAGCATTAATGGACGCATTTGATGCCATGACCCTACAGACGAGTATTATGTAATGGCAGCTGCAAGAGCATGCATGTCATGCCTGGGTCACTGCTAATGATCCCTACTGTGGCAAGAAATTTAAATGAGCTGGTATCCTTGTATATTTTTAAAAGTTTAACCTTAACATTTTAAACACCCTATGGCTATAAAAAGTAATCCAAAATTAACCATCATGTAAATCAAAAACCTGATCATAACTCAAAGCCTGACTTCAACTAAACGCACCCATAATCTTATATCCATGATATTATGCAAATTAATCAGATCTAATTAAGGTTGGGACAGGATGTCATCCTGCAGTCATCCAGATTTTTAATTATTTGGAACATAAAAGACAATAGATTTTCGTCAGTGCATCTTTGTACTTTAAATATCAATATATGTTTAAAAATCTATTTTCTGAATGCATGTTATTGTTCTCATTGTGATAAACATATCTATTTATGTTTCATTTTTTAAATAAAAAAAATAACTTATTTTGATAGACCTCTCTCTGTTGATGTATTGCCAGACTTATTTTAGACCGCATAAACCTCGTCCCGTTCTTACAATTGACTGAAAGCTCGCATTTAGATCTGCCTCCATCCAATCAACATTTCTTGTTCAGAAGTGTTATTTATTTATTTATTTATTTTAAAAAAATATAAAAAAAAAAAATCATGTTGGAGAACTGGACTCATGGTTGATATTAACTCATTTTAGAAAAAAACTATTGAAGATAACAAAACATCTATTTTTTTCTATTCCACAGAAGAAAGAAAAGCATAGGGTTAATGACATGAGATGATTAAATACAGTCAGAATTTTCATAGGTGAACTATCCCCTTAAGTGAGAATACAGAGAATAAGTGTGTGTGTGTGTGTGTGTGTGTGTGTGTGTGTGTGTGTGTGTGTGTGTGTGTGTGTGTGTGTGTGTTGTGAGAGAGAGAGAGAGAGAGAGAGAGAGAGAGAGAGAGAGAGAGAGAGAGAGAGAGAGAGAGAGAGAGAGAGAGAGAGAGAGAGAGAGATCCCTTCTGTTTGCTGATGATCTGGTGCTGCTGTCTCCCAGTAAAGAGTGTCTACAGCAGCATCTAGACCTCCTGCACAACTTCTGTCAGTTATGGGCCCTGGGCCCAGTTAACCCCGAAAAGACAAAAATAATGATATTCCGAAAAAGACCCAGCCACCAAGACCAACATCATAGCTTTAAATTAGACAACATGCTCCTTGGCATAAATATTAACAACACAGGAAATTTTAACAAAGCTTTTAACGTCCTCAGAGACAAGGCACAGAGAGCTTTTTATGCAATTACAGTAAGAGAAATATCAAAATTGGCATCCAAATCAGAGTCTGGCTAAAAATATTCAAATCAATAAAAGAACCCATGGTGTGAAGTCTGGGGCCCACTCACAAACCAAGAGTTTACTAAATGGGACAAACACCCAATTGAGACTCTGCAGACCGAACTATGCTAAATCTGAGTACAGCGCAAAAGCCCAAATAATGCCTGCAGAGCAGAATTAGGATTATACCCACTTATAATCACTTTTCAAAAAAGGACCATTAAATTCCATGCCCACCTAAAAAACAGTGATAAACAGATCCTCTATCACAAAGCCATTGAACTACCAAGAGCTGACGCCAGAAAGAAACGCCCTCGGCCAAGGGTCTTAGAGCTGACTACACAAACCAAAACATGTCTGACTGAGAATAAAAACTTAGCCAGACCAAACCAAATAATTAAAACACAAAAAGAAAAATACCTAAAACACTGGCCAGACACAACAGCCCAACAAAGTAAACTGGAATGCTGTTTGGCCCTAAACAGAGAATATAATTTGGCAGGGTACCTGAGTACACTGACAGACCCTAAGCTTAGAAAAGTCCTGAGCATGTACAGACTCAGTGAACACAGTCTCACCATTTCTTTCTATTTGAGAGAGAGAGAGAGAGAGAGAGAGAGAGAGAGAGAGAGAGAGAGAGAGAGAGCAAAGAGCAAATGAGTGAGAAAAGTTCCTAAAAATGGAGAATTCAATCTTTCAGTAGTAGTTCCATTCCCTCACTTTCAATGTGGACGTCAGACAAATTTCCACAATGAAAAAACAGGCTTGATAGATTTTCCAGTGGCGTGGTGAGTGTGGATCTGTGAGTCTCACTAAAAGGGAAAGGTCTTCATCATTTCACCAAAGCACAGCAATATAAGACACTGAGACGTCACGACTTCATGTGAAGAAGGGAAAATCATTAGATGAAGTGTCTGGGAGAGACATTTTCTAGAGCTTTCTTCTTCAGTTGTTAATGATGTAATTGGTGGCAGTTGTAAAATTATGGGTACATTGCCATGGAAACAAGCCTCGAGCTGACAATAACTGAAGCGATATGAGTTGGTCAGCCTTTAAAACAAAAGGCTACTTTGCAAGTTCAGGAAACTAGCCTAAGTATTATTAGTCTATACAAAAACTGTGTTCTTTTCCTTTTAAGAGTACGGTGTACCGAGACTGTTTAACACAGGTCTACTAATGTAGTCAAGCTAAAAAGCATCAATATCACTGTGGACCAATTAAGCTTGACCTGCTGTTTACAGCAGTGGCATAATGTAATGAGAAAGAGGCAGTGATGTTCTCTCTGATGAGCTGCTCTATGACGTTTGCTGTAGCCTGGTTCCGCTGTAAATTAAGTTAGGAGTGCGGCTCAGCAGATGCGAGAGGGACATTGAAAACCCTGCTTGTGGTTTGCATTGAGTATCTAAGATGTCTAGCAGCATAGATTTGACAAATTAGAAAAAAATCTGAATAAACTGAAAATTCCATGATTAAACCGCAAAAAGAAACTATCGGAGAACGGGAAGTGATCATAATAAGTGTCTTATGTGTCTAAGTGTCTTTTCCATCTTTCCATGCACTAAAAAATAATGAAATACAAAAAATGTCTGCAAGTGGATATTGCCCATTTTCTGTTATAGTAATCGCTTTGCTTCCTAATGGATTTAACAAGCGAACCTGTTTTTTGTATACATAACAAAAATGGTGTGAAATTAAAGGAAAAGCACACTTACTGTACAAATGAAAATTCTGTAATCATTTACTCACCAAAACAACACAAAAAAAGAGTTCTTGGCTACACTTTATTTTGATGATCCCCTTTCAATGTTCTGTTGACTATAGGTACCATTGCACCTACATGTCAACTAACTCTCATTAGTAGAGTATTAGTAGACTGGTAGGGCTATGGTTAGGGTTAGTAGAATAAGTTGACATATATACTTGCAAAGTCAGTAGAATGTCTGTTGGGTGACCATCAAAATAGCAGATTTTAAGCAGACAGTCTACTAATACTCTAATGAGAGTTAGTTGAAATGTAGATGCAAAGTTACTCAAAATAAACTGTCTAAAAGGGGCCATCAAAATACAGTGTTACCGGGTTCTTTTGCAGAACTTCAAAGCTGCTTTTTCCATAAAATGAAAGCAAATGGGAACTGGGCTGTCAGGTCCAAAATGACCAAACATTAAAGATGAACCCGAAACCCATTAAAATAGTTTTGTGTGAGGAACAGAACCCACCGAGTCCCGCACATGACATGGAATCCAGCCACAATTTTAATTTGAGGACATTTAATTAATTTGTTCCCTTGTTTAAGTAAAATTGTTATAATGAGAGATAGAGGACCAAAAAGCGAGATTGACAATTATACAGTCTTTAATGGAAATGTGAAGCGAATCACTGAAACAGTAAAGAACATAAATCTTCTCAGGATTCTCAGGAAACAGTCAACGGAAAACTTCGCTTTGTAGAAATCAACATAAACCGCTGGTGGCAGAAATTACTGGAACTCAGGATGCGCAGCGAGGCGTCAGGCGAAGTAGAGCACCGAGTAGACTGTAGTGAGAGGCGAAGTCCGCCGAGAGAGATGGTACCGTAGGCTGGATACCGCGTCTAGATCAGGAACTCAGCGTCTGAATTGGCAGGGCAGAGTACAGTGAGCCAGCAAGAGAAAGGAAGAGATAACGGTCTCGAGGACAAGCCTCCTCACGAACCACACAGGACTTGACACGACAGGACAGGACAGGACTCGATACGTTGACAAGAAAGGTAAGAGAAGCGTCTTCAGCATTAGATAGATCGGAATAAACTGACAAAGAGGCAGAGAAAGAGAGAGTTAGAAATAGCAGGAAACATCAGGGGGAAAGGGGAAACAGGTGAGATGAATGAGCGGAGATTAAGGATAAATGGGAACAGCTGGTACTGATGAGACCAGGGTGATGGTGTAGTGAAAAAGTGAGATGTGGCCACAAGAGGGAGACAGAGGAAGAAGGAACCCAGATCATGACAGTACCCCCCCCCCTCAACTAGCGCCCCCTGGCGCTCCCGAGGAGGAGAGCTGGCGAGAGCGGAGGAAATCATCAATGAGCGAGGGGTCCAGGACGTCCCGGGAGGGAATCCAGCTTCTCTCCTCCGGCCCATACCCCTCCCAATCGACTAAGTATTGGTGACCACGACCCCGGCGGCGCATGTCAAGGATACGACGAACCCTGTAGACAGGAGAATTATCAATACGAACCGGCGGACAGACAGGACGAGAAGGCGCACGCACAACGGGCTTAATATGCGAAACATGGAAAACTGGATGGACTCGACGAAGATAGGATGGGAGGCGAAGGCGTACCGCGACAGGATTAATGACCTTAATAATACGAAATGGCCCGATAAAGCGAGGTGCCAACTTGCGGGAATCGGAATGTAAGGGTAAATTTGCGGTGGAAAGCCAAACGCGCTGCCCACGAAGGTAGCGCGGACTCTTGACTCGACGCTTATTGGCAGTGATGCTCATGCGAGTGTTCGAGCGGCGAAGTGCAATTCTCACTCTCCTCCAAGTGCGCTTACAGCGGTTAATATAGGCTTGAACTGACGGTGAATTAGATACAGCCTCCTGAGACGAAAACAAAGGAGGTTGATAGCCGAGACAGCAGTGGAAAGGCGAAAGACCTGTAGCAGAGGATGGGAGGGAATTGTGTGCATACTCTGCCCAGGCCAGTTGCTCAGACCACGAAGCGGGACAACGGTGAGCAAGGCAGCGAAGAATGCGGGCGACAATTTGATTGGCACGCTCGGCTTGCCCGTTGGTTTGAGGGTGAAAACCCGACGAGAGACTGGCGGTAGCTCCAATTAGACGGCAAAACTCTTTCCAAAAAAAGGCGGAGAATTGCTGACCTCTATCAGAAACCACGTCAGTGGGAAGACCATGTATCTTAAAAACATGATCTACCATAATTTGGGCGGTCTCCTTGGCAGAAGGAAGTTTAGCGAGAGGAATGAATCGAGCAGATTTAGAAAAACGATCGACGACTGTTAGAATGACCGTATTGCCAGCCGACGAAGGAAGCCTGGTAGTAAAATCAAGCGCGATATGAGACCAGGGGCGAGCTGGCACAGGCAATGGTCGAAGTAACCCAGCCGGAGGGGAGTTGCCGGTCTTGCTTTGTGCGCAAGTAACACACGAGGCGATAAAGCGACGCGTATCGCGTTCAATAGTGGGCCACCAGAAACGTTGACGAATGAAAGCAAGAGAGCCCCGCACGCCGGGATGGGCAGACAATTTGGACGAGTGTCCCCACTGGAGGACAGCGCGGCGAACGGACGTGGGCACAAAAAGGAGACTCTTAGGGCAGTTACGTGGCACAGAAACCTGAGATAATGCACGTCTGACCAACCTCTCGATTCCCCACACGGTAGCTCCCACAACACGACCGGGAGGAAAAATAACCTCAGGGGTTATGGCTGTGGTGGGGGAGTCGAAGAGGCGAGAGAGAGCATCAGGCTTTACATTTTTAGAACCGGGGCGAAAAGAGATGGAAAAATCAAAACGTGTAAAAAACAGAGCCCAACGGGCTTGGCGGGCGTTGAGTCTTTTAGCCGAACGTATGTATTCTAAATTTCGATGATCCGTCCATACGATAAAAGGAACGGAAGCGCCTTCTAACCAATGTCTCCATTCGCCGAGCGCCAACTGGATGGCGAGCAGTTCACGATTGCCTACATCGTAATTTCGTTCGGCGGGCGCGAGACGGTGAGAGTAAAAGGCGCAGGGATGTACCTTCCCGTCTGAAGAAGAGCGTTGAGAAAGTACGGCCCCGACCCCGACCTCCGAGGCATCGACTTCGACAATAAATTGTTTCGAGACGTCAGGAGAAAGTAAGATAGGAGCGGAAGTGAAAAGAGTCTTTAGCTGATCAAAAGCAGCTTGAGCTGTCTCTGACCATCTAAAGCGGAACTTGACAGATGTCAGTGCAGTGAGGGGGGCGGCAACTTGGCTAAAATTTCGTATGAAGCGACGATAAAAGTTGGCAAAGCCAAGAAAGCGTTGAAGCGCAACACGAGAATCAGGAATGGGCCAATCGGTGACCGCCCTGACTTTAGCCGGGTCCATACTAACTCCTTCTGCAGAGATGACTGAGCCCAAAAACGTGACCGACGGAACATGAAACGAACATTTCTCAGCTTTGACAAAGAGTCGATTTTCTAACAGACGTTGGAGAACACGACGAACGTGTTGGACATGGACTTGGAGTGAGGGAGAGAAAATGAGAATGTCATCGAGATAGACAAAGACAAAAATATTTAGCATATCTCGTAAGACATCATTGATAAGAGCTTGGAACACGGCGGGGGCGTTGACCAGCCCGAAGGGGAGGACCCTATATTCAAAGTGACCGAGGGGCGTGTTAAAGGCGGTTTTCCATTCGTCACCCTCTTTGATGCGGACTAAATGATAGGCGTTACGAAGATCGAGTTTGGTAAAGACTTTAGCTCCCTGTAGGATCTCAAAGGCTGACGACATTAAAGGCAAGGGATAACGGTTCTTGACAGTAATCTCGTTCAGCCCTCGGTAATCGATACAGGGACGTAACGAACCGTCTTTCTTTTTGACAAAAAAAAACCCTGCACCGGCAGGTGACGAGGAGGGCACAATGGTACCGGCGTTGAGAGAATCTGACAGATAATTCTCCAGCGCCTCCCGTTCAGGAGACGATAGAGAATATAATCTGCCACGCGGGGGCGTGGTCCCCGGGAGAAGGTCGATACTACAATCGTAAGGACGATGGGGGGGGAGAGAAGTGGCCCGGGCTCGACTAAAGACCTCCCGCAGATCGTGATAAACCTCCGGGACTCCAGACAAATCACCGGGTTCTTCCTGAAAAACAGATACAGAGGAAACAGGTGGAACAGCAGAGGTTAAACACTCAACATGACAAGACAATTTCCACGACAAAATAGAGCCATCAGACCAGTTAATCTGGGGATTGTGTAGTACTAGCCAAGGATGACCGAGTACCACAGGGGTAAAGGGGGAATGAAAAATAAAAAAAGAAATTGTCTCTTTATGATTTCCCGAGACGGTAAGCGTCAGAGGTACAGTCTTCTGCTTTATTCTAGGAAGGACGCTACCATCAAGGGCATATAGAGGGGTGGAGTCTTTTAAGTCTATGAGGGGAATACCTTGCTTCCGAGCCCACAACTCATCGAGGAAATTCCCCTCCGCCCCCGAGTCAACCAGAGCCATGCAGGAGACAGATGAGACGGGCCACCGAAGAAGTGCAGGAAGGGTAGTACAGGACCTGGATGGAGAGTTCCTTGACACCGCGCTCGCCAGTAACCCTCCGCCTACTGACGAGCTCTGGCTTTTACCGGACAATGAGTGACAAAGTGGTTTGCAGAGGCGCAGTACATGCAGAGGCGGTTAGTGATGCGTCGCTCGCGTTCCTTGGGAGAAATTCGAAGACCACCAAGTTGCATGGGCTCAGAGTCCGTGTCAGAAGCATGAGGAGAAATGGCAGAGGAAGAAGTGGGAAAGCGAGAGACCTCGGTCCGACGTGCTCTGTGACGCAGGTCAAACCGCTTTTCAATTCGGATCGCCAGATCGATGAGGGCATCGAGTCGAGCAGGCACCTCGCGCATGAAAATCTCGTCCTTGAGATAAGGATTCAACGCCTCTAGAAAGCGCGCAACCAGCGCCGGCTCGTTCCACCCGCAGGAAGTGGAAAGGGTGCGGAACTCTATAGAAAAGTCAGTAACAGTACGCCTTCCCTGGCGAAGAGACGAAAGGAGTCGTGAAGCCTCCTCACCGTGGGCTGACACGGATCATCTCTTGTTTGAAGACTGTGAAGTCGAAGACGCATTCACCTTCTGCCTCCCAGTGAGCCGTACCCCATTCCCGAGCTCGTCCTGTGAGGAGGGAGATTACGTAGGCGACCTTGGCTCGGTCCCGAGCGTAAGTGGCAGGCTGTAACGAGAAAACCACCTCACACTGGGTAAGGAAGGAACGGCACTGAGTAGGCTCACCGGAGTACACAGGAGGATTATTGACACGAGGTTCGGAAACTTCACGGATCTCAGAGGCGGGCGGCTCGTGCCGAATCTGATGAACCCGCTGTGTGAGGTCAGCCATCTGGCTAGCGAGGGAGTCTACAGCCTGGCGAGCGGTGGATATCTCCTGCTCGTGTTTCCCCAACATGGCACCTTGAAGCTCGACTGCCGCTTGAAAGGGATGGCTGCTCGCTTGGTCCATAATTGGTCAGTTTATTCTGTTATAATGAGAGATAGAGGACCAAAAAGCGAGATTGACAATTATACAGTCTTTAATGGAAATGAGAAGCGAATCACTGAAACAGTAAAGAACATAAATCTTCTCAGGATTCTCAGGAAACAGTCAACGGAAAACTTCGCTTTGTAGAAATCAACATAAACCGCTGGTGGCAGAAATTACTGGAACTCAGGATGCGCAGCGAGGCGTCAGGCGAAGTAGAGCACCGAGTAGACTGTAGTGAGAGGCGAAGTCCGCCGAGAGAGATGGTACCGTAGGCTGGATACCGCGTCTAGATCAGGAACTCAGCGTCTGAATTGGCAGGGCAGAGTACAGTGAGCCAGCAAGAGAAAGGAAGAGATAACTGTCTCGAGGACAAGCCTCCTCACGAACCACACAGGACTTGACACGACAGGACAGGACAGGACTCGATACGTTGACAAGAAAGGTAAGAGAAGCGTCTTCAGCATTAGATAGATCGGAATAAACTGACAAAGAGGCAGAGAAAGAGAGAGTTAGAAATAGCAGGAAACATCAGGGGGAAAGGGGAAACAGGTGAGATGAATGAGCGGAGATTAAGGATAAATGGGAACAGCTGGTACTGATGAGACCAGGGTGATGGTGTAGTGAAAAAGTGAGATGTGGCCACAAGAGGGAGACAGAGGAAGAAGGAACCCAGATCATGACAAAAATTAAGGCCACATTGTAATGCATTGTTTCCTCATTTTTATTGACGTAAATCGTGGCCACGACTATTTCGTTACATTATTTTAATTTAGTTAAATTGCGGCCAAGATTTAACTAAACCGAAGGAACAAATCAGTACAATGTGGCCGCAAATTAATATAGTTATGGGAACCACTTATTAATACGTGACCACAATATTTTTTTGGCCTCACATGTCATGTGCAGGAATTCATACCGAAAAAACTTTGCAGATATTAAAACTTCCAGGACAACCAGTGACTAAAGATGTCATCAAACCTCCCATCACTCAGCATTCTATGACTTTCAGCTCAGCATTCATACCATCCCGGCAATGTGTAGATCACATGATCACTGGATTCTCAGTGTCCTTTAACAAGCCCACAGGACAAAGAGCGTTTAAAAATAGAACAGACACCCAAGCTGCTCTCATCCATAATAAATGGTAGTGGATATCCAGTCAGCAGGCCTCACCTGCTCCCTACACACACTCACACACAGCAATCACACAGTGTACTAATGAGGCCAGTGAACTACATATTACACACATTTAGAGTTACGCAAATGAAAAGCATTTCAAACTTCTTACACACTGTTATAGACAACATTATATTAAAGCACAGTACAGATTCTAGGCTAAATAGAAAACAAAATATGATACAGTGCTTTTGGTGACAGTTACATTACAATTTACTCCCCATGTTCATTGTTGATTATTCAGACTAATAGTAACTTGATCTGTAATAGCGAGAGTTCAATCTAACGTATGCTGTCCACAGTCCATCTGGGAGGGTAACAGACACCACAGGCAGGGCCTTTGATATGTGTTACAGAACACAGATGCACACATGCACAAACATCATGAAAGAAACAGACACAGACAGCTGTGTGATTGCCGCTGTGAATGAACTGCACTAGCTTACGCGTGTGTTGGGGAAGATGTAGGTCATTAATTGAAATGTAACACTCATATTGATCCGAATGCACATTCATGCCTCTGACCGCCTATCTTCAATCTGATCTCACAACAGCCACGGTGTTATATGGTTTGAACGTTTAAAGAAAATCAGGAGAGATCAGTCACATAATCTATCACCAGCCAGTATAAACCAAGTTTAAACAGAGAAAATAAGGAGCGATCAGTCACACAATCTATTGTGCGATCAGAAGTGTTAGGCTTTTTTACAACATACAGTTTAAGTAAGCGCATAGAAGAGCTTGTAAGAGCTCATCAATCTATGACACCTTGAATTAATCTGTACATAGTGTTAGCATGTGTTTGTAGGAGGGTTAGTGACATATTAGCGATAAAAGAAAAATTAGAAAAATCATATTTAAGGATAAAAAGACTTTCAAATATTAATTTGGGGTTAGTAAGATTTTTTTAAGCTATTATACTTTTATTCAGCAAGGATGCATTAAACTGATCATAAAATTATCATATTAGAATGATTTCTGATGGATCATGTCACATTAAGGACTGGCGTAATTCAACATTGCCATCATAGGAATACATTTAATAACATTTAAAAAATATATTAAAATAGTTAACAGTTATTTAAAATGTAACGAATTATTATTATTATTATTATTATTATTATTAAAATGTAAGTAATATTTCACAATATTACTGTTTTTACTGTACAAAAATGTTTTTAAAAAACATTACCGACCCCAAACTTTTGAACTACTTAAGGATTCTTTTCAAGAATTTAATTATTTTAATGAAGCTTTTTTCTTCATTGTGTTATTATGCCAAAATGTTAGCAAGCTCTGAGAACATTCCGTGCTAGCTGGGGAGAGACACCGGAAAGAGAAACAGAGGAAAAATATGCCATTAATTATGTTCTTTTGATTGAGAGCTGAAGTATGTGAAAATAAATATAGGAGGCATTGACCCAAAGTTCCATTAGTGGACCACGACATTCCTGTTTACCGGCCATTACTACAAACACACTTAACTGAATAACTGTGTGTGTGTGTCATACAGTTAAATCAGTTTTTCTCCTCTTTCGACATGGATGATAATCAAAGATGTCATTAAAATGTACAGCACTAAGTCACAAAGCCAAACTTAATTGATGTCAAAAGGGCAAATCCAAAGTCTAATCCTTGAACCGTGAATAACCATGGTAACACAAGCTGGACAGAAAAAAACCCTGGTCTGATTCAAAACATTGTGGGTCGACCCACAAATCTAGGGAACTGTCACTGTGCCTTCCAGTAGCAGGACATGGCTAAACAGAGAATTTATTTACTGCGGAAGTGGCCATATCAGCATTTTAATGTAGTGACTTCCCATTTAGCTCTGTGAATTGGAGTTCACCAAATGAAGGGAGAGTTCCTCTGGTGTAACCGTTGAGTTTTTGTCACGGTTCACGAATTCTCTGCCTTTTCCTTGTCTCGTGTTATTGTTGTGTTGTGTGTTAATTAGTGTGGGTGTGTCCTCCGATGATCGCTGATCAGCAGTGCCAGCTGATTCCCATCTACTCACCTATTTATTCTCTGTGACCGGTGTCTTCTGTTGTCAGAGCTTTGTGGTGTATTCCGGTGTTTGTTCCTGTCCCGTTTGACTGTTCCCTGTGATCTACGTTCCAGTTGGATTATTCGTCGTGTCTTCATCTCTGTTCTTCGTCGTCACTCGCCTGGATTTGGATCATCACTGTGTTCATCACTCATCACCAGCCCGGTTGCTCGTCGAGGTCCCTGCGTCACTCTCCCGGCCCCTGTGTGTCGTGCTTTGGACTCTCTGACCACTCTGTTTATTATTTAATAAACCCACTTTACCTGCTATTGTCTCCTCTCTTGCATTCATTACAGAAAGCTCTGACCAGACCATGGAGGCAGCAGAAGGACCCACATTCAGCCTAAACGAATTCATCGCTCGCAGTATCAACTGGATGGACAGGGAGAGAGCATCGCGAACACAGGGCAGGCGGTACAAGCTTTAGTGTGGTTTGTTGGTACACGCAGGTGTCCGAGCTCACCCAACAGTTCCAACATCTACGGAGTCCCGCTGCGCCGCCCACACCGCCGGTTCTGCCCGCACCATCGGAGTTGCCCTTCCAGTTGGAGCCTCGTCTTCCGGTTCCGGAGGCATACTCCGGAGAACCTAACTTTTGCAGAGCGTTCCTGACTAAATGCTCAATGCACTTCTCATTACAACCCCGCACTTTTCAAAATGAGAGAACGAAGGTGGCCTTTGTACTGACGCTGTAGACTGGAAGGGCGGCGTTATGGGGAACGGCGGTGTGGGAGAACCAGGACCCATGCTGCGCCTCGTTCCAGGCACTCGCCGAAGAAATGAAGAGGGTGTTTGATCGGTCTGCGGCAGGAAGAGAGGCAGCCAGAGTTCTCGCCGACTTACAGCTGGGTAACCGATCTGTTTCCGACTACTCTATCGAATTTTGTACACTGGTGGCCAAGTGCCAATGGAACAAGGAGGCGCAGTGGGACATGTTCCTGCGTGAGCTGGCTGACCGTGTCCAACGAGAGATCTACGTGCTGGACCTGCCTACGAGCTTGAACGGACTCATGGACCTGGCCCTCAGGATGGATGCACGTCTCTCCAGAATGGAACGTCGCGTTCTCCCGGTTCGTTTTCCTGGAGTGACAGAGGAACCACGGGCCAGCAGCAGGGACACGGTCAGCCCAGTCGGCGATCACGAGCCCATGCAGGTGGGTAGAGCTCGGCTTTCCTGGGAGGAGAAGGAGAGGCGGAGATCCCAGAGACTCTGTCTGTACTGTGGGGGAGCAGGCCACTTCCTTAATGCCTGTCCAGTAAAAGGCCAAGCCCGATAGTAAACTTGAGGCTACTTTCGGGTGGGATCTCCGCCGAGAAGACCTCATCACCATCGTCCATGCTCCTCCCGGGAAGACTGAGATGGGCAGCCGGCACTCATGACTGTCACGCCCTACTGGACTCAGGAGCGAAGGCAACTTTATGGACTGAAAGCTCGCACATAAGCTCCACATCCCTATCACCACACTTACTCACACCATATCTGTCAACGCACTTACCGGTCAAAGTCTCCCCAATATTGCACTCACCACTGAACCCTTAACACTCATCACATCAGGCAATCATACTGAGACTTTATCATTCCTCCTCCTGGACTCACCCCTGGCACCCATAGTTCTTGGTCACCCCTGGCTCACGTTACATAACCCCAGAGTGGACTGGCGCCATCTCCGCATGGAGCACTCAGTGTTATAAGTCTTGTCTTGTGTCTGCCTGTCCGTCTGTACCTGAGGCAGTGGATTTGTCTAACGTGCCTGTTGAGTATCTAGACCTGAAGGAGGTGTTCAGTAAATCCCGTGCTGCTTTTCTCCCTCCGCACCGTCCCTGCAATAGATTTACTGCCAGGTAAGTCGCCGCCTAAGGGCAAGTTATACTCACTTTCTGTTCCAGAGAGGGAGGCCATGGAGAAATATATTTCTGATTCTTTAGCATCAGGGTTCATCTAGCCTTCCTCTTCATTTGCGGGGGCGGGGTTCTTTTTTGTGGGTAAGAAGGATGGGTCTCTGCGACCTTGTATTGATTACCGGGGGTTGAACAACATCACGGTAAAGAATACTTATCCTTTGCCGCTGATGTCTTCAGCTTTCGAGAGGTTGCAGGGAGCGTCAGTCTTCACAAAATTGGATTTACGGAATGCCTATCATTTGGTTCGCATTAGGAAGGGGTAATAAAATAAACACCCCCAGGGGGCACTTTGAATATTTGGTCATGCCTTTCGGGCTGTCCAGAAAGGCGGAGAAATGCGATTTTCATGCACAGTCTGTTTCTTTTCTAGGATACATCATCTCGTCTGAGGGAGTACGTATGGACCCAGACAAGGTTAAGGCTATGGTAGATTGGCCAAGCCAAGATTCCCGTAAGGCCCTACAGAGGTTTCTGGGGTTCGCCAATTTCTATCGGCGTTTCATTTGCAATTTCAACCAACTAGCCGCTCCTCTGATTGCCTTGACCTCCCCCAGAACTATGTTCAGGTGGTCCGATACAGCGGAAGCTGTATTCGCCAAACTGAAAAGTCGCTTCGTTTCGGCTCCCATCTTGATAGCCCCTGATCCCTCATGTCATTTTGTGGTGGAGGTCGACGCGTCAGAGGTGGGGGTAGGCGCAGTTCTCTCACAACGTTCTTCCACAGACGACAAGATGAATCCGTGCGCATTTTTTTCTCATCGATTATCTCCTGCCGAACGTAACTATGACATTGGTAAAAGAGAGTTGTTAAGAGTCAAATTAGCGTTAGAGGAATGGCGTCATTGGTTAGAAGGGTCGGGGGTACCTTTTATCGTCTGGACTGATCACAAGAATTTGGAATATATCAGAACCGCCAAAAGACTTAACTCCAGGCAGGCTCGGTGGGCCCTTTTTTTTTGGTCGTTTTGATTTTTCTCTCTCGTACCGCCCGGGTTCCAAGAACATCAAACCCGATGCTTTATCGTGTATTTTTGATCATTCCGAACGCCCGTTCACTCCCGAGTGCATTTTACCAGAGATCCTATTTGTCTCCACACTCACATGGGGGATCGAATCGAAGGTCAAGACAGCCTTAGAAGGGGTAACGCCCGGTGGCCCACCGAACCGTTTTTTTGTACCGGAGGAAGTAAGGTCTGACATTATACAGTGGGGGCATTGTTCTAACGTGGCTTGTCATCAAGGAGTTAATAGCACCAGTTTTTTGGTCAGGCAACGATTCTGGTGGCCACTTATGGCTCGTGACATTCGCAGTTTTGTTTTGGCTTGCTCGGTTTGTGCCACTGGTAAGACTTCCAATCGACCCCCAGATGGTTTACTCCAACCGTTGTCTGTCCCTTCGAGACCCTGGTCCCACATTGCGCTAGATTTCATCACCGCCCTCCCACCCTCCCAGGGGAAGACGGTCGTTTTGACCGTAGTGGACCGGTTCTCGAAGGCAGCTAATTTCATTCCCTTGCCTAAATTACCCTCTGCCAAGGAGACAGCGGTGGCTGTGGTTGACCACGTTTTTCGCTTACATGGCCTCCCGATGGACGTGGTTTCTGACAGTGGTCCCCAGTTTGTGTCCAAATTTTGGCGAGAGTTTTGTAGACTACTGGGAGCGACTGTCAGTCTGTCCTCTGGGTTTCATCCCCAGAACAATGGTCAAACCGAGAGAGCCAACCAGGATCTGGAGAGAGTATTGCGATGTTTAGTTTCCAAGAATCCTTCCTCCTGGAGCCAGCAACTCTCAATGGTTGAGTACGCTCATAACTCGTTACCAGTGTCATCCACGGCCCTATCTCCGTTTGAGTGTAGTGTAGGTTATCAGCCACCAGTTTTTCCTAGCCTGGAATCCGAAGTCGCGGTCCCCTCCACCCACGCTTTCGTCCAGAGGTGTCGCCACACATGGACCAGAGCCCGTGAGACTCTGCTCCAGGTGGGGGCGCGCACCAAGGCCAAGGCTGATCGCCACCGGTCGAAGCCTCCCGTATAATTCGTTGGTCAAAAAGTGTGGCTTTCAACTAAGAACATTCCACTACGTTCTGTCTCTAATAAACTTGCTCCCAAATTTATCGGCCCGTTTACTGTCACCAAGATCCTTAGTCCAGTGGTAGTCCGACTCAAACTTCCCTCCTGCGTACAGGAGAATTCATTCCGTCTTTCATGTATCCAAATTAAAACCATTATTTCATTCTCGCCTTAATCCGCCGGCACCGGTTCCCCCTCCGCCGCGACTCGTAGATGGGGAACCAACATATTCGGTCAACCATATTCTGGACTCGAGACGGAGGGGACGCGGATTCCAGTACCTGGTGGACTGGGAAGGTTACGGTCCAGAGGAGAGAAGTTGGGTACCTGCTAGAGACATCCTGGATCACTCCCTTATTGATGATTACAATCGACAGGTAACGGTGTCTGGGAACGCCAGGCGCCATTCCTAGGAGGGGGGGGGGGGGTACTGTCACGGTTAACGAATTCTCTGCCTTTTCCTTGTCTCGTGTGATTGTTGTGTGTTAATTAGTGTGGGTGTGTCCTCCGATGATTGCTGATCAGCAGCGCCAGCTGATTCCCATCTACTCACCTATTTATTCTCTGTGACCGGTGTCTTCTGTTGTCAGAGCTTTGTGGTGTATTCCAGTGTTTGTTCTTCGTCGTCACTCGCCTGGATTCGGATCATAACTGTGTTCATCACTCATCACCAGCCCAGTTGCTCGTCGAGGTCCCTGCGTCACTCTCCCGGCCCTGTGTGTCGTGCTTTGGACTCTCTGACCACTCTGTTTATTATTTAATAAACACACTTTTACCTGCTATTGTCTCCTCTCTTGCATTCATGACAGTTTTATGCCCTGCTAATGGCCATACTGGTGACAGATTAAACTTCAGCAACTTTCATGTTCACTCTTTGGGATTGAACCTGCAATCTTTGTATTACCTACCCAATTTCTTATCAAATAGGGAATAACACAACATTTGAGTGTGAGGCCGAGTACAACCAATAAAACTAAAAACAATTTAGCATCACTTCAAACCAATAGTTCATGATCAAAAAATGAAAATTATGTCATTATTTCATGCCATCCTCATGTCGTTTCAAACTTGTATTTTACTTATTTACACCGTGGAACACATGTAAAGATATCCTGACCAATCCAGGATGCTATCCTATAATAGGATCCTATCCTAAAATCCCATACCACTGAGATGAAGAAGGGAACAATGTTTTTTGATGAAGGAACATCAAATGGGGTCCGAACGGACCCCAAAGACCATATGACGGTTAAAGCCTTTCTTCACCCTAGAAGGGGTTATTGGCCTAAGGTGCCGACCAATGTGGCATGCTCGATAGTTTAATAGGCCTTCTGTCCACCATAATTTCAGACGTTGGACCAGGAAAGATCAAACTTGTTATGTCCGGTCAAAGTTCTACATTATTACATCCAAAGAGCTGCACAGTGGCGTTAAACTGACCAGCTGTTGGTATGCTTCGGTTCACCCAGGCGTTCCCCAGCGTCTTAACAAAGGATAAGCAAGTGGATAGTTGAGGCAATTTCTTTGGCTTATGAGACGCGTGGCCTTTCCTCACCTTTGGCCAGTAGAGCACACTCAACTAGGAGTATGGTGGCCTCGAAGGCCTTGTTATCAAGGGTGTCCCTTCAAGAAGTGCGTGATGTGGTGGTGGGTCCTCTCCGCACACATTTGTGTATGGGAACAGAGGCGTTTCCATAGCGTCATCTCCAATGCAGCATCTCATTCCCTACTCAGGGAACCACGGTTACAGTCGTAATCTGCGATGAAAAAGCTGAATATTCAGCATCATTACTCTAGTCTTCAGTGTCACATTATCCTTCAGAATTCATTCTAATATACTGATTTGGTGGTAAAGAAACATTTCTTCTTATTAATATATCACGGTAGAAAAATATATTTTTCAGGATTCTTAAAAGAATAGAAAGTTCAAAGAACAGCATTTACTTGAAAGAGAATGCTTTTGTAATGATATAAGTCTTTGCATTATCAAAACTGACCCTGTGATCAATTTAATGCATCTTCGCTGAATAAAAGTATTAATTATGACCGCCGCTAGCGTAGCTAGCGAAAGCGGTCATATAGGGATTGTCAAAGTTTTTTTTTTTTTTTTTTCCCGTCACCTTACTGAATTTTTCGTCAACGATACCAGGGACACCGAAACACCGGGGAACATGAAATTTGGTGAGCATGTAGCCCCACTAGACTTCTAAGGAAAAATTTCGTTTGGTCCCCGGGGGCCACTCCCCCCCCGCGCTGGGCCCCCCCAAAACCCCAAAAAATGCAGTTTTTCCTAAATAACTACCTGAACCGTGGCACCGAGGATGAAGAAATTTTTATGGTATGTTGGTCTACTAGACTTTTACGGAAAAATTTCATTTGGTCCCCGGGGGCCACTTCCCCCCCCGCGCTGGGGCCCCCGTAAATTTTTCGTCAACGATACCAGGGACACCGAAGCACCGGGGAACATGAAATTTGGTGGGCATGTAGCCCCACTAGACTTCTAAGGAAAAATTTCGTTTGGTCCCCGGGGGCCACTCCCCCCCCGCGCTGGGCCCCCCCAAACCCCAAAAAATGCAGTTTTTCCTAAATAACTACCTGAACCGTGGCACCGAGGATGAAGAAATTTTTATGGTATGTTGGTCTACTAGACTTTTACGGAAAAATTTCATTTGGTCCCCGGGGGCCACTTCCCCCCCCGCGCTGGGGCCCCTGTAAATTTTTCGTCAACGATACCAGGGACACCGAAGCACCTGGGAACATGAAATTTGGTGGGCATGTAGCCCCACTAGACTTCTAAGGAAAAATTTCGTTTGGTCCCCGGGGGCCACTCCCCCCCCGCGCTGGGCCCCCCCAAACCCAAAAAAATGCAGTTTTTCCTAAATAACTACCTGAACCGTGGCACCGAGGATGAAGAAATTTTTATGGTATGTTGGTCTACTAGACTTTTACAGAAAAATTTCGTTTGGTCCCCGGGGGCCACTTCCCCCCCCCGCGCTGGGGCCCCCGTAAATTTTTCGTCAACGATACCAGGGACACCGAAGCACCGGGGAACATGAAATTTGGTGGGCATGTAGCCCCACTAGACTTCTAAGGAAAAATTTAGTTTGGTCCCCGGGGGCCACTCCCCCCCCCCCGCGCTGGGCCCCCCCAAACCCCAAAAAATGCAGTTTTTCCTAAATAACTACCTGAACCGTGGCACCGAGGATGAAGAAATTTTTATGGTATGTTGGTCTACTAGACTTTTACGGAAAAATTTCATTTGGTCCCCGGGGGCCACTTCCCCCCCCGCGCTGGGGCCCCCGTAAATTTTTCGTCAACGATACCAGGGACACCGAAGCACCGGGGAACATGAAATTTGGTGGGCATGTAGCCCCACTAGACTTCTAAGGAAAAATTTCGTTTGGTCCCCGGGGGCCACTCCCCCCCCCCCCCGCGCTGGGCCCCCCCAAACCCAAAACAATGCAGTTTTTCCTAAATAACTACCTGAACCGTGGCACCGAGGATGAAGAAATTTTTATGGTATGTTGGTCTACTAGACTTTTACAGAAAAATTTCGTTTGGTCCCCGGGGGCCACTTCCCCCCCCGCGCTGGGGCCCCCGTAAATTTTTCGTCAACGATACCAGGGACACCGAAGCACCGGGGAACATGAAATTTGGTGGGCATGTAGCCCCACTAGACTTCTAAGGAAAAATTTCGTTTGGTCCCCGGGGGCCACTCCCCCCCCGCGCTGGGCCCCCCCAAACCCAAAAAAATGCAGTTTTTCCTAAATAACTACCTGAACCGTGGCACCGAGGATGAAGAAATTTTTATGGTATGTTGGTCTACTAGACTTTTACAGAAAAATTTCGTTTGGTCCCCGGGGGCCACTTCCCCCCCCCCCCCCCTCGCGCTGGGGCCCCCGTAAAATTTTTCGTCAACGATACCAGGGACACCGAAGCACCGGGGAACATGAAATTTGGTGGGCATGTAGCCCCACTAGACTTCTAAGGAAAAATTTAGTTTGGTCCCCGGGGGCCACTCCCCCCCCCGCGCTGGGCCCCCCCAAACCCCAAAAAATGCAGTTTTTCCTAAATAACTACCTGAACCGTGGCACCGAGGATGAAGAAATTTTTATGGTATGTTGGTCTACTAGACTTTTACGGAAAAATTTCATTTGGTCCCCGGGGGCCACTTCCCCCCCCCGCGCTGGGGCCCCCGTAAATTTTTCGTCAACGATACCAGGGACACCGAAGCACCGGGGAACATGAAATTTGGTGGGCATGTAGCCCCACTAGACTTCTAAGGAAAAATTTCGTTTGGTCCCCGGGGGCCACTCCCCCCCCCGCGCTGGGCCCCCCCAAACCCAAAAAAAATGCAGTTTTTCCTAAATAACTACCTGAACCGTGGCACCGAGGATGAAGAAATTTTTATGGTATGTTGGTCTACTAGACTTTTAGGGAAAAATTTCGTTTGGTCCCCGGGGGCCACTTCCCCCCCCCCCGCGCTGGGGCCCCCGTAAATTTTTCGTCAACGATACCAGGGACACCGAAGCACCGGGGAACATGAAATTTGGTGGGCATGTAGCCCCACTAGACTTCTAAGGAAAAATTTCGTTTGGTCCCCGGGGGCCACTCCCCCCCCGCGCTGGGCCCCCCCAAACCCCAAAAAATGCAGTTTTTCCTAAATAACTACCTGAACCGTGGCACCGAGGATGAAGACATTTTTATGGTATGTTGGTCTACTAGACTTTTACGGAAAAATTTCGTTTGGTCCCCGGGGGCCACTTCCCCCCCGCGCTGGGGCCCCCGTAAATTTTTCGTCAACGATACCAGGGACACCGAAGCACCGGGGAACATGAAATTTGGTGGGCATTTAGCCCCACTAGACTTCTAAGGAAAAATTTCGTTTGGTCCCCGGGGGCCACTCCCCCCCGGGCTGGGCCCCCCAAAATCCAGAAAAATGCAGTTTTTCCTAAATAACTACCTGAACCGTGGCACCGAGGATGAAGAAATTTTTATGGTATGTTGGTCTACTAGACTTTTAGGGAAAAATTTCGTTTGGTCCCCGGGGGCCACTTCCCCCCCCCGCGCGCTGGGGCCCCCGTAAATTTTTTGTCAACGATACCAGGGACACTGAAGCACCGGGGAACATGAAATTTGGTGGGCATGTAGCCCCACTAGACTTCTAAGGAAAAATTTCGTTTGGTCCCCGGGGGCCACTCCCCCCCCGCGCTGGGCCCCCCCAAACCCAAAAAAATGCAGTTTTTCCTAAATAACTACCTGAACCGTGGCATCGAGGATGAAGAAATTTTTATGGTATGTTGGTCTACTAGACTTTTACGGAAAAATTTCGTTTGGTCCCCGGGGGCCACTTCCCCCCCTGAGCTGGGGCCCCCGTAAATTTTTCGTCAACGATACCAGGGACACCGAAGCACCGGGGAACATGAAATTTGGTGGGCATGTAGCCCCACTAGACTTCTACGGAAAAATTTCGTTTGGTCCCCGGGGGCCACTCCCCCCCCCGCGCTGGGCCCCCCCAAACCCAAAAAAATGCAGTTTTTCCTAAATAACTACCTGAACCGTGGCAACGAGGATGAAGAAATTTTTATGGTATGTTGCTCTTAAGGGCCCACATCAACCTAGCCCATAATCACTCATTTGTGATTTGCGCCCCTCCCATAAAAAATGAAAATGCAATATTATTCTGCTTTAATCGCCCCTATCTTCAGTGGAGATGTTCAGAACTGCACCATATTTCATGTGTATGATTAACTTGACATCCTCTGGGGGTATCCTCTGCTAAGTTTTGTAGAATTTCATCCATGGGGGGGTATAAAATAAATTCATTTATGTGCACATTTAGTGACTGTACACTCATCGGCCTGTAGATGGTGCTGTTGAGCGAAGGGTTGCTGGTTTAGGATGATACTGTCACACACACACATGCAGGAATACAAAGAAACGCAAGCATGCACACACACTGACATCCACACGCACAGACACACACCCATACACACACATACAAATCCACATGCACAGACACACACACACAAACACACACGTGCACACATGTACGCACACATACATACACGCACAGACACACACACACACACACACACACACACAGACACACACATACACAAACACACACACACATACACACACACACACACACACACACACACACACAGACAGACATGCACATACTATTACTTTTTTTAGGTATATACATAAACACGCAATACAGCCAAATTACTCCACGTCATTTATTTTTGTGGAAAGCCAGTGCAGGCCTGAGCGGCGGTCATATTTTGTACCGCGATGCGGTACATCTAGTTTATTTAAACAATTGAAAAACATATTACTGACCCCAAACCTTTGATTGGTCCTGTATATACAAATTTAATATTTTTGAAGCTTTTCCATCCAACTTTTTATTTTATGGAAAAAAGAAACATCAACATTCACCAAAACTTATATTTTTGCGCTCCATGCAAGAAAGTAAGAAAAATGAGTTTAGGACAATATGAGAGCAAATGATTAAACAATTTTAAGAATTTTTGAGTGAGAGCATGAAATTCTTTGATCTTTAAATTGTGTTCCTGGCACAAAATACTGTTTTGCACAAAATGAAACTTCAGTTCTCCACTTTCATGTCTATTCAAGTGTTACTTTTGGTAAGGCAATATCTGAATTATGGTGGAATCAGACAGCTCTTAAGGATCTTAGCTGTGCTTATTAGTTCCAGATGGAACTTTCCTCTTTTTTTTTTTTTTTTTTTTTGCATAACAGGTAAAGAATGAAGAGACAGTCTGATACTCCTTCTGTTCGGAAAGATGAAGTAATGCAGGTGATATTTTAAATGTTAAGCAAGACTGCTATAATGATTTCAGCTCTGTGCCCAGCTGAACGCTTCCAGAAGATTCATTTTCCCCCATTTCAATTACAATCGCAATTAACTGACAAGACACTGGTGCAAAACTATTCATTTCAAAGAGGTAGCCATGGCTGAAAAAGAATAAGGCGGCAATGGTGGAGACTTGACAGGTGGCAGGTACTCAATCTAAGTTTGCCAATAATAACTGTATTGAGCAGTTTTACATGCATTGACATTGATCTGATGCCCTGTTTTTACCTTTCGGTTAGAAACTCCCAACTTAGCATGTTAATAGCTCTGTCCTATATTTCATATTTAGGTCATTATTGAATAAATAACAGTGGCTGAAATAGAAAGGCACTAAGAACATAAAAGTGAGACTTGGATGAAACGCAAACTTAAAGGATGCACATACTCACCACCAGTACAGAAGTGCGCACCACCTCGGAGACGCTCTGGCGTAACTCAGCCGCGGTGCCGGGCTTACTCAGACCGCGCGTGAACTTTCGTGTCTCGGGCTGAGCCGAAGAGGCCATCGCACCTTGCGTGTGTTTGAAAAATAAACTCTATGGATACATGTCTATAGACAAAAATTCACGCAGTCCTGCGAGGAAGTCCTCGAGACCTGTCCGTCACAAAAAGAGGCAGCGAGGCATTCCAAGTCCTTAGTAAACAACACCATAGAGTGAGATTGGTCATCTATCCTCTTCTAAACTCCATCATTCTGTGTTTGTTGCGCGGCGTCGGGTGGAAGCTGAGAGGTATAGTGCGTTCCCGTTGCGCTGTTACACTTAATGAGTGACGGTTCCCCGGAGTCCTGTCCCGCGTCGCTCCGTGCCAGTTTCGAACCGCCCGTGCGTGTCCGTGATGAAAATCCCGCGCGAGCAGCAACGCCTCCCCTCAGCAGAAACTCAGGAGAGCCAAGGAGGTAAATTGCTTCCAATAACAGGACATGTCATGTTGAACTGACGTGTGCTTGATTATGTATTCGATTGAAACGGCATAAAACAGTGCGTCATTTAAAACATCACGGAACGGGCTCATCAAGTTTGGATAAACAGCAGAACAACAGGAGGAGACAATTGGGCAACACGTTCTGGAAGAACAATTGGGCAACACGTTCTGCATGTACAATAAAATCTAACGGTATTTTTAATGCATGTTAATAAACCGTATGTTAATTGTTTATAATAGCCTACGTTATTATTTAGCTGTTTGAAAAACAAACATTATTAAAGCATTATGCTTTTAAATGCATTATAATCTTAATTGTCATTATAATAAAGATAGCTGTGTCCAAAAGGGAAGTTGCAGTTGTTTATGAAAAGCACTATTATCATCAGACATTTATGAATACCTTTATAGGCTTCCTAAAAGATGTAGGCTACTAAGTATTGCAAATATCCATATTCCCTATAATCTGTTGTTTCTATTAGTATTCTACTTTAGTGTAACGGTAGCATATCAATAAATGCTTTAATAAAAATGCATGATTTCTTAAGGGTCAAGGTTAGAATAACATGTTTTAGTGCGTCGACTAGTGGTGATAGTCTCATATTGCAACTCCAAATGTTCACATCATTTGATAGCAGTTACATCATGTATTTTCATGACACTGTAAATAAACTGAGACTATGCAAATGCAAAGCATAATTTAATTTAAATCTGCAGATAACAATACACTTTTACAGTCTGCAACTTCTTATACAAATCACAATTTTCAAAATGTTTCAGCAAGGGGTAATAAAATGATTGATCACGACACTACGATTACAACGATTGTGTTAACAGGTGAATAACATCATACAAACACACTCATCCACGCATACATGCACATGTCCATAAACACACCAGGGTCGCAGCTGAAAGTATCTTGTGCTCTTTAAGATGCATTTAAGACATGCAACAGTCAGTTAAGGTGGGGATAATATGGGACTCTGTTTATACGATTATAATGACAGCGTCCAGTCAATTATCACTGACATGCCAGCGCATTTAGGTTACACAAGAATGTTCGATTTCAGACCAGAGCTGCTTGCTTCATGTCTTTGTGCATAGCATAAAATGCAGCTCTTGTGTGCTGTGCTTTGAAAAAAAAAGTTTTTTTTAAAACTTGTCTCCTTGTTTATCAAATGACTAGAACAGGTAAGTGCATAAAGAAGATGAAGATGCACATCCCCACAAGAATAGATACAAACATGCAACACAAAAACCTTTCACGCGATCAGAGACGAGACACAAAGACACAGGAACAAACACCCAGCTTGTGCGCTCATGCACACTCACTCACACATAGAAAAATAAGTAAATAACAAGTAGGTCCAAAGCATCATTAGACATTTTAACAGGATCCAGAACAGTCAGTTTACCAGACCCAGTGCAGCTTTGTCTTTCGTCTCTGAGTAAAGCTTGTCCAGAAAGCGAGAGGTGTCATATCAGATGTTGTCATGGTCTCGGTACAGTCACACCATTTCTAAACATTGTCTTGTTGCAGTCTTGAATGTGTTACGCTGAGAGATAC
Organism: Scardinius erythrophthalmus; assembly: GCF_964197995.2. Taxonomy (NCBI): domain Eukaryota; kingdom Metazoa; phylum Chordata; class Actinopteri; order Cypriniformes; family Leuciscidae; genus Scardinius; species Scardinius erythrophthalmus. The sequence goes on along the minus strand of NC_138232.1, from coordinate 34,202,922 downwards.
ATAGTGCCACCACAGTGAAATGTGTTGAATTATAGTGTGTTGACCTCAGAAGGGGAAGAAGCCTGCTGTCATTCATGACCAGCGCTTACAAGTATCACATGTCATGACCACAGTCACACGGGAACATCAGTAATATCGTCTGATAAATCTCAAAGCTGCAGGAAACCGGGCATGGGAAAGTAGTAGAGAATGTAAACATATTTTTCAGGTCTGCATGGGCAAAAATGGAAGCTTTGTCACCTTTCATGCAAAATTCGTAAAATGAATGTTAATGAGTAGCCCTATAATCTTATAAAAGGGTTCCCACAGATTCTGACTAATGAATTTATCACTCTTTTTATATGTTTAATAGTTTTATAGAGGTTACACTCACAAAGAGAGAGATGAGCATAATTAATATTGACTATATAAATTTCTATTACTCTAAGATTTTGTTTCCTTTTTTTCCAGGTCTAATAATCAGAATTCTGAAAATTCCCTGATATTTCCAGGTTTTTCTCGACCTTGGGAGTGTGACGATTAAGTACACATTTACACTGGATTAATATTAGGGACCATTTTATATGGTCAAAATAATTATGATTTATAACTTGTAGCAAATAAGTGCAACTAAAAAGTGACTTAATTAACCCAAAAACATACAAACATTAAAGTAAAAGATGGCTGCATAGCTCTTTTCAATGTAAAGCCACTAAGACTCATACTGTGCTTACAATTGGGTTTAAATTTAAGACGTGTATATGGTCCAGTCCACATCTGTCTCCACAGCATTCAGACTGTTTAGAGCTTGAATGTTTATACGATTTTAGCCTGTTTTTCAAAGTTCAAAAGTCACAGTCATTGGGATTTGAGAAGCGAGATCCTCCTAAATACACAGCCGAGGCTGATTTAGGTCTGCTGGTACCAGCCTGATTCTGGTTCTGCCCGGGCCCTCCGTGACATTTGTTGTTGTTGACTTCAGCATCCATTGTATCCGTGGTGATAACCCAGCTGGCAGGACGCCACTTCTTCAGAGCGTAAGGTGTCTTCACCCGCTTCTTGATTTTATCTCCTGATCCCTCTGTCACGTCGCCGGCAGACTTGCCTCCTGTGGGCGAACCAAGAAATTACAACATTGTTTAGGGGTCAATTGTGTAGATGTGCATGATAACGTGTCGTTTTTAAATAGCAACAGCAACTTATTAACTTTGGCTAGTGAACTAAACATTTGCACATTTGTAACAAGTAAAATGTATGTAAACATACACATCACGCCACTGCGCATGTGCGCAAGGTATTTCTGAATCCGAATGAGAAAATAGTTGGATTTAAGTGTTTACGTGAAAATAGCCCAATCATCAGGAAGCCAGCCCACCCAACCCCAAATAAATGAACAATTATTATAAATATTATTATTAAATGTAATTTAAGATTTTATTAGCATACAGTAATTTGCAATCATTAAATTATTGTCATTTAACTGTATTTTTTTCTCCATTCTGTCACCTAATGGAGATTTGGTTCCTTGTCACTGTCGCCTTTGGCTTTTGGCTTGCTTAGTTGGGGACATTTAATTTAATATTCAACAACATTATTGATCTGCCTGCACTGACACCATTATATGAGAACTGAACTGAGCTGAACGATGACATCACGGTTTCTCCAGAGCGGCTATATATATAAATGAACTAAATTAATAAGTTTTTTACACCCAAAATGAACCATCACTGAACTTACTTGAACTGGACTGTGATGCTACTTTCTTCTAGAAAACAAACTTTGTTGCATTATTTTCCTGTTATCTCTGTAAAGCTGCTTTGAAACAATCTGTATTGTAAAAGGCTCTATATAAATAATTGTGACTTGACTTGACTATTTTACTTCATGCACTGTTACAGGACGATTGACAGATTTAGTAAGAGCTCTCCATCAGACAAAAGAAAGGTTTGGAAGACTTTGTAGAAATGATCACAGGAAAAACAAGTTGTGTCTTACAGGCCCAATTATATGTACTTCTAAATGATGAAATGAAGAGTATTAACACATGCAGCTATTCCACAATTCCATGAATTCCAAGTGATGCTCAGTGCAGAGCCAAATGACGTCCAGCTCCCCCTCTCTGGACGTAATGGGTGGAGATTCACTTAATTTAAGGTTAAGGGATCCGGTTAGGGTGTGGCTGGACCTTCGAGCTCCACCCATTATGTTCAGAGAGGGGTAGCTGGACGTCAAGCTTCACCCTTTGGCTCTGTAGAGAGAATCCTCCAATGGATTCTGTGTTGCATGTATTCTGTGTCTTGTATACAGTGATAAATGAATTTAAACCATCAACATCAGCAAGTCTAAAAGTCTACAAATTTGGAACCCCCATACCCCTTGAAAAAACTCACTGATACTGCAAAAAACAAAAAGGTAAGTTTCATTAAAAGTCGTGGAGTTTGCAGCACTAATACTCACCCAGTAATGGCAGTGTGGTGATGGACAGATCCAGTGAGTTGGGTCTCTCGGGTCTGCGCACACGGTTCTGTCTGAGCAGGGCCTCTCCGTGTGTCTGAGCTTGGGTTTGGGCCTGTGGAGGAACCACAGTTGGGGCAGGACAAGGGCCAGGCAAAGCAACAGGCTCCACGGTAGAAGCCAATGGAGCGTCCCCTGTTGGACCAACACTCTCACTGTTCTCTCCTCCTTCTCCATCCTCAGTGTCTCCTTCACCCTCTCCTTCGCCGTTGTTGTTATTGCTGTTATTGTTGTTTGCATTGTCAGGGTGCGCATCTCTTCTCAGAAGAGGCTCCTGCTCATCAGGGCTAGTGTTCAAGAGGCCGAAGGTCAAGTCCTCTGAACTCATGGCACCCTTCCAATGGACATCGGCAGCGTTGGCTGGGCATCCTGCTGGCTCAGGTGCTTTATTCACTGCTGTCACGGCATCGTTGTTGGCAACGGTAATTGGCCTGGCTTCATGTGCTGTGCTCACCACACTGGCTTTAGCCACACCCATCTCAACTTTTTTCAGATTTGACTTTCCGAGTTTTCCAAATTTCATCCGTAGTGATGAAGATGACGAGGTGGGCGTTTTCCCAGAAGGCTTGGCATGGAGACTTAGGCTACTCGGTCTCTTAGGGACATTCTGCTGCTTAGGTAAGATGGTTATAGGGGTGTCAGCAGCCCGACTGGAACCCTGTGACCCCGAAACCTCAGACGCCATCTTCGTGAGGGGGTAGAACGGGCTGTGCGAGGTCATTTTTTCCGGAGAGCAGAACTCTTTCTGCGAATGTTCCATTAGGCTCTCATCTGAGCTCTCCCTCAAGTTCCTTTGGACTTCACTTGGGTCCAGTTTTAGTGTCTCCAGGTCTTCCCGGGTCAGCTGAGCACGGAGGGGACCACTGTTGCACACTGTTGGAGGCTGAGTGGCATTGCAGGACTCTGAGACAGGAGTGGGGGAGGAGCTTTCTGTGCCAGACTGACGTGATTGGGCCTGCTGCCACTCATAGTTGATGCAGTTCCTGTTCTTCTCTGCAGGGTTAGACCCTCCCACTGAGGTGTCATTGTGGAGGGGTTTATCAGCACCCTCATGGTTTTCAGTGTTTGTGGATGAGTGTTCAAGGAGAGAACCCACCTTAGGTGTCTGCCTTCCAGTAGAGATATTCCTAGAAAATTTAAGTAGTGTTGGTTGAATCACATGAGATAAAGACATTGTGTAACATAGACTAAGGCACATTTCAAATGCTTACAAATGACCATGATTTATGACAGTTTGTGTTAATTGATTATTGATTATTTTGAGTTTTTCAGATTTCATTAACCGAGGTTGTGCAGTGTTAGACGTAACTGTATTATTTGTTACTGATTTTTAATTACATGTGGTTGAATTAAACTACTGACATTAAGAAATGATTATATACTGATTTTATTTAGTTATGCAGTGATTACTGGTTATTGATTTCTTGTGGTTGTACAGTGCAGTAACAAGGTTGTTCAATCAGTGTAGTTGTACAGTGAGTGGTAAGTGATTATTGGGTTTCAGTTAATTCCGGTTATACAGTGAGTCATCCAGTGATTATTGGTTATTGATTACCTGAGGCTATACAGTGAATTCCAGTGATTACTGGTTATTGATTACTTCTGATTATGCAGTGAGTGGTCACTTATTATTGGTTATTGATTGCCTGTGGTTGTACACTGATTATTGGTTATTGATTACCTGTGGTTGTACAGTGAATTCCGGTGATTTCTGGTTATTGATTACTTCTGATTATGCAGTGAGTGGTCACTTATTATTGGTTATTGGTTGCCTGTGGTTGTACACTGATTATTGGTTACTGATTACCTGGGGTACTACAATGACGCCCGTTTCACACATACTCCGTTTGCAGTGCGTATGCGGGGCGTATTTTTTTCCGCACCCATGTTAACAAGTTAGAGCTTTCACACTGTACGCGGATGCGCTCCGGCAATGCGTTCCAGGTGTGGTGCGTATACAGCAGTGCAGCAATCGTTTCCGCACCGAGTCTATTTTTGCTGTGCTGCACGCGCTGAACTAAAGTGACAGCGCATGGTTCGTGGTCAAAATGAACACAGATTGACATGAAAATATAATAGTCTCACCATAAATGTATTTAATTTAATTCTACTATTTTTCACAGTCATCTTTTTATTTTAAGACCGGGGTAAATCAAGGAAAACAACAATTTACCTCAACAAGGCGACATAATGAACAACACTCGTCTCATTCATGGAGGTGGAAAAACAAGTTCTTTGTGAAATGCAAGATTTATTGTATTAAATTTTAAATGCAAAAGAAAAGGCATGAGAGTCTGCTGTTTTTGTCAACTTTAAGTTTTAATTTAAAATGTTTGTAATTTTAATATAAGTAGGCAACATGGTTAAATTATTGGTTACTGATTACCTGGGGTACTACAATGACGCCCGTTTCACACATACACACATACACACATACAAAGGGGTGGTGTGGCGCAATGGATAAGACACATGCCTTTGGTGTGAGAGACCCGGGTTCGAATCCACTGTGAGACACCAATGTGTCCCTGAGCAAGACACTTAACCCCTAGTTGCTCCAGAGGCGTGCGACCTCTGACATATATAGCAATTGTAAGTCGCTTTGGATAAAAGCGTCAGCTAAATGAATAAATGTAAATGTAAATATTTGACCACTTGCTTGAGCAACTTAATATATAAATCTATGTAGAAATAGCATTGAATAATACGTTGTTTAAATTGTGTTTAAACTTGAATACGTCTTTTAAAGAGTGTATATGTGTACAAAGAGAATCACAATGCTGACAAAACTTTTTTTTAGTCAGTGAGTATGGGTCAGTTATGCACTGCAAACGCAGAATTTGTGAAAGCACTATAGCGCGTGCTGCTCCTGCACTGCATACGCACTGCAGCACGCACCGCATACGCACACGGAGTATGTGTGGGCGTGAGTCGTCAGTGATTACCGGTTATTGATTATCTGTGGTTGTATAGTGAATGGTTAGTGATTACGTTGGTTTTTTTACCTACGGTTGTAGTGAGTGACAGTGATTATAGGTTCCCTTTCAGTCAGTCACATTCGACTTTACATCAGAAGGGTAACTGACAAATCGGGATCTCGCCAGGGAGCCCAATCATCTTCGAGTGTAAACTAAATGAGCCAATGGACATTGTGCGATCGCACTTTAGCATTTCACTTTGGAGCCGAGCCAGTGTGTTCCTGCAAAGAAGCTGCAATCTCTGTTTGACTGTGCTACAGGTGAAGCTCCACTGGCCCAACTGGACCTGGATCCCAGAACTCATGCTTTTCGCGACAGTCCCTCCCTGGCGCATCCCTCTGAGGAAGGACCTGCTTTCTGCAAATCACGCACGCCAATGTCCATTGGCTCGTTTAGTTTCCCTTGAAGATGATTGGGCACCCTGGTGAGATCCAAATTCGTCAGTTACCAAAGTTACCTCCTTCAGGGAACTGGGGTAACATACGTAACCTAGACGTTACTCAGTCATTACCTGTGGTTTTACTGTAATTATTGGTTATTGATTACCTGTGGTTATACAGTGCAGTGCTGGGGTTAAGAGGAGGACTAACTGATTTTTCTCGATCCCAGATAAGGAGAAGTTCAGTGAGTCTCTCCTCTGCACACTGAGCTGTAAGTCGAGCTTCAGCATCCTGATCCCAGCAGTCTTCCATTGTCTCTTTCAGAGAGTGCACCGTCTGCAAATAAACACACACACACATACATCAGCATCAACAAATCTATTTTAGTTTCCTATTTTTTACTAAGCAGTGCATGTGTGTTCACATCCTAATTTCTCACCAGACTGTTCTCTTTCCAGGCCTCTGGGAATTTGGGTCTTTCTTTTTCTCTCGACACGAGTGCCTGCATGTCCTCTATGGTAGGGTGATTGCCCACCTCTGCCTGAAAAGCCATCTGAAATGCTGGCACTGTCTCACCTGGTGGTAGAGAAGATTTTTATTGATTACAAACAGCAGCTGTGACATGGAGAGATCTGCACACGTGTACATGCGAGTGGTACCTGGGAAGAGGTCAGCACAACACATAAAGGTCTCCCAGTAAAGCAGACCCAGCGCATAAACATCCACTTGTTTCAGTGCCGATTCACAATCTCTCAGATTCACTGCCCCTTCTAGCACTTCTGGGGCCATGTACCGCACAGTACCAACCTATTCAGTCAGAAAGGGGTGTAATATGATTATTCTGAGGTATTATTGTCCAAATCACTGGTCAGGTTTAGACTATGCTGGGTTGGATTAGACTGGACCAGTTTGAATTGCTTTTTGCTAACCTCACTGATGGCACTGTTGTCCTCTTCTCCATGTCCAGGTGGTCTCTTTCCCGTCAGAACCATGGAAAGTCCAAAATCACTGATAACACATGAGCCATCTGTCTTCACCAGTACATTCCTACTGTTCAGATCCCGGTGAGACACGGCCGGTTTATACAAGTCTAACAATGGGAAAAAGAGAGGGAGGGGAGAGAGTGATGGAAGGGGATGGAGTGGGACGAGAAAGGAGAGAAGAAGAGAAAATTGCATGAGAGTGAATCACAATATCAGAATTGCCACTAGAGAGCACTAGAACCCACTTGTGTCTCCAGAAATAACGGTATGTAACAGGAATTTTACTATTGCAAGTTGTCTAGTTAGTGCTTAAGACAACCAATTAATATATTTCATTAACCTTTACACTGTCACTGGTAGTGGTCACTATTGTGTGAAAAGAAAATTGGTTTGCACACTTATTGGTTTGACCATGGCCCATCCAAACAGATTTTAGAGCTGAGCTACTTTGTTATATAATAATGCAGTATATGAAAGGACAAATGAGTGTGCATTTGTATGAGGAAGGCTGGTTCGTTTTTCTGAGTTGAAAAGGATGTGTCAGTATATATTAGAATGACTGGGTCCACTGGGATGAAGATGAAGACATAGCTTCACTTTCTCTCTTTCTTTAGTCTCCCTTTCTGTCGCCTTTCATTAACATGCCATTTTTCTGACACTAAATAAAATCTGAACACTTTTAGAGCCTTTCACACTGAAACAAAGACAAAGAAAACTAAAAAAAGCATTGAGAATTACGCCCCATCCCTGCCTTCCTGCTTTCTCATACTGAGTCTATAAATAAAGTGCACACACCCACTATCACATCCATACTGTGACTCCATTTAACACTCAAAATTAAAATCGAAAGTGTATTTTAAGTAGCTAATACCTTTTTGCCATTTTGACAGCCTTAGTCCCCTGTTCACAAACAGTACTGCTCAAAACTGTAGGGCCAGTATGATTTTTTTAGGTTTTTGAAAAAGGTCTCTTATGCTCACACAGGCAGCATTTATTTAATACAGTAAAAATTTTAATATTGTGAGATATTATTACAATTTTAAAATAACTGTTTTCTATTTTAAGATATTTTAAAATCAAAGCACTCCCCTCGCTCCCCCAATTCACTAAGTGCTAAGACCTATATACAGTATGTATCAGTAGTTAAAGAATGCAAAAAAGGTCTGCTCTCTAAAAACTTTTTAACAAGTTCAGCTGTCTGCCTTCGTCAACTGTGAAATATATTTTAAAATGTAATTTATTCCTGTGATGGCTGTGATTTTCAGCATCATTACTCCAGTCTTCACTGTCACATGATCCTTCAGAAATCATTCTAATATGCCGATTTGGTGCTTAAGAAACATTTCCTATTATTATCAATGTTGAAAAAAGATGCTTAATGTTTTTGTGGAAACCATGATGATTTTTTTCAGGATTTTTTTTTTTTTATGAATAGAAAAAAGGACAGCATTTATTTGAAACAGAAATATTTTGTAACATTTACTGTCTTTACGTCTTTACTGTCACTTTTGATCAATTTAATGTGCCTTGCTGAAGCATTCATTTCTTTCTTTAAAAAAACTTTTGAACAGTGGTGTATATGATCAACATTTTGCTTGTGTATTCCACAGTGGAAAGAAAATCATACGGGTTGGAAAAACGACTTGAGAATGAGTGAATGATGAAAAAATGTTTCATTTGTTATTCTGTGTCTCACCCCCTTTCTGTATCTCTGTGTGCAGGTACGCCAGCCCTCTGGTGACCGACAGAGCCAAACGACAGCAGCCCAGCCAGTCCACAGTCCGCCCGCTCAGATACGTGCACAGAGAACCCTGGGAAAGACAGAGGGAGTTCTCTATTCAGAGGAAATCATCTACAATGTGCAGGGAGGAACACACAGGGAAAACACAGGGGGGGAGGGGGGGGGGAAGAGAAGGGAGAAGCGAGGGAGGATGAGATTAAAGCGCAGAGCAAGGATGAACAGAGCCGGTGTATCTCAAAGTTACAGGAGTAGCACAATTAATGCACTCCTGCCGTACCGCAGGACTACCTCAGGGATGCCTCCTGTCACTATGGCAACCTGGCTTGAGGCTTGAGGCTGAAAGCCCACGGTTATGAATAATTGAATACTTCGCAGTTCAGTCAATAATCTCTCTCTTCCTCCATATTATCGAGTAAGTGTTTTGTGGGTGTGAATAAGCAACGAGAGAGGTTAAATGAGGATATTCTGCTGAATTGTGAACTTTTTTTGGTCCATAATTGCTAAAGAGAGAGAGAGAGAGAAAAAGGATGCAGAGAAAAACATGAGGAAGAGAGTGAGAAAGTTTTAGTGATATCCGAAGATATCATATCACACTCGTGGGATGCTGTTACCACGAGATCAAACATGACATCAGATCCCTCAGGTCTCTAAATATAACCACAACATAAATGCGAATGCTTGCACTTTTGGAGCTGTGATGTAGAGAAGAAGGAATGTGAGAGAAAAAATAAGAACAGGCTAAATGGTTGACAGTAAAAGAATAATAAATGTGGAATTAGACTGGAGTTTTTGCTTTTGGTACTTGGTTTGGGTTCCTCAGCGTTCTTGCGATACTCACATGAGGGTAAAACTCCAGCAAGAGGAGAAACTCTGTCCTTCCTTCTGTGCCGACACGTTCCTCGCTCTCTAAGAAGTGTGCAATGTTCTCGTGATCCAGGAGATTGCGGTAAATCAAACGCTCGTTAGTAAACTGCTGGCGGTTAGAGGAGATGAAAACTTTCACAGCCACAGATCGGCCGTCCATCGAACCGTGATACACGGTTCCGTACCGGCCCCGGCCAATCAGCTGTGAAGAGCAGAAAGAGATCAAAAATAAGTGACAAAAGTATGGGTAAAAAAGATAATTATTTATACATATTTTTGCTTTCGATAGCCATTCTTGAGGTGAAGAAGTCTTGTACCCTTAATCACCAACAACAACAACAAAAACTGCCACATAGACATGATTCCTATCTTCCACTGAGCAGGGTTAGAACTATTCTCGGATGATATTTATTTTATGCCTAATCCTGATTTTAATATTACAATTATGGCCAGTAACAGAAGAAAATGCAAACATGACCCAGATGCTTTTGGGTCTTATACTAAATCCAAAAAGCGACAGAAGATTACAGATTTTGTGAAAAAAAAAAAAGGTTATTTGATATTTGTTTGTGATATATTTTGAGTAACTAACTTCTTAAAAAAACTTTTGACATTTGACTGCCTTTGTTATTTTAAAAAGTGCTTTGCTGATACACAATATTTTTTCATGATTCTTTGATAAATAATAAGAACAGCATTTATTTGAAATAGAAATCTTTTGTGACATTATAAATGCCTTTACTGTCACTTTTGATCAATATAAATTATTTGACAAAGTTTTGCCTAAATTTCGTACTTGGATTGTTATTTACTGTTGCCACATTTTTTCTATTAATTTGCAGAATACAACAGGACTATAGGTCTCTTGGTAAAAGGTCATTTTGATTTTTTTTTTTAGCAAATATTATTTTTATATTTAATAAATATTAGAGTACTACAGCACCTAAACACCAATTCCTACAAATAATACTGATCCCTGAAGTCAAATCCAAATGGCCCATTATATTTACATGATTTCTCTTCAAACGATTTCACCATTTATTTTTATATAATTTATGTTGGTTTAACAATTTTCAATAAAAAAAAATATTTTTCATTAAAATAAATTAAATTTTCCCTAGAGGTTTATACACTATTTTGTTTGCTTAAACAGGGGGATGGCAAAAAGAATGAAGCTGTGATTGGTGTCTTCTACCTCCTGCAGAACAAGGTTGTCCAAATCCAGAGAAGGAGGGGAAGGCGCTGTCTCCAGATTATCCAAGGTAGGCAGGAGTTTACCACATCCTGGAATACACACAGGTAGGGCTGGGCGATATGGACCAAAAGTCATATCCCGATATATTTACGCTGAATATCGATATACAATATATATCCCGATATTTTTTCCGTAAAGTGAGAGCAAATGTTCAGTCAAAGTCAAAGCCAAATATGACGTCACAAGTAGTTTTATTGAAACCGGCTATTTCAGTGAACAGTTGCAAAATCAAATGAATAAATAACAAACAGGTTTCTTCACCTTAGGGCTGCACGATTATTCCCTTGGAATTGTAATTGCAATCTATTAATTATGATTATCAAAATTTACATTGAATATATATAAACAAATTTTGTGTAAACGTGTTATAATTTGGATATATATATATATATATATATATTTATACATATATATATATATATACATATATATATATATATATATATATATATATATATATATATATATACATATATATATATATATATACATATATATATATATATATATATATATATATATATATATAAGCAAATTATAACAGGTTTACACAAAATTTAACACACACACAAGTACTGTCCCCCCTTATACATAAATTGTAAGAATATGACTAATAGTAAAGACTAGTACTAATAAATAAACATTAGGCCTATGTTAAAGCAAACTATATGTTAATACAATGTTGGTATGAGCCACTACAGTCATTTAAAAATTTTGGGGTTAATATGGAAACGACAGTTACCATGGTGAATACACAATACTAACAAGAACTGTTAATGAAACATGGAAACCGCTCCTGGTGAATAGAATGAAAATCATACCTGCATTACTTTTATTTCGTGTAATTTACAACGTAACGGCGTTGCATGCTCGTAGTTTGGCGATAGTGAGGTGATACACAGCGCGCGCCACCGCATTTGCGCGTGCAATTGATGAGTGTGCGCTACGAGTACAGTAGGCACTCCTGACAGGACAAGAAAGTCCGTTTTTCTGAGGTGAAAGACTTTATTTCAACATACACGTATGTCACTGCCTGGTAGTTCCTATTGTGCTGGGGTTTCTTAAGTAGTCATGATTCGCCTCTCATAACATAACATGCTCTAAACACGCACGCAGAGTGGAAAAGGAGGGGCGGTGGCGGGGACGCAGGAGCAGAGAGCTCCGAGTCAGCAGCTGCTTATGGAGCAAGCATCACAGCGCAAATTTGAACTATATTCATATATCGCATTTAAAAATATATCGATATATTTTTTTTATCGATATATCACCCAGCCCTACACACAGGCATATAAACCCACACGCACATATTTAATGGTAATTTAATTGTCAGGATTGAATCATACATTTAATGCATCATAACATCACTACGGTAACACACCTCTTGTCATCCAGTAACCCAAAAAAAGAAAAATGATGAGGACGGCAACCATGGACACGGTTAAAGCGATAATGATGGGTTGATCTCTGTAGAGTCGGTGCGAGTCTTGAAGGATTCAAAAAGAATATGTTATTCAATAGACAGAAAGTGAATAAGATACTAACAAAATAACAATGCTTTTTTAATTAATAAAATGTTCTTTAATTTGTATCTACTGTACATCTCTCGCTTGTACTCCATATTCTGAACACTACAAGTCTATGAGCCACACACACTCACGTAGAGGCTGTGGGGTGGTCGGGGAAGGAAGTGGAAAGTCCTCTGTGAAGTTTAGGTTGCACATGTCTTTGCTGCAGCAGCAGAATCGAGACGTTCCATTCTGGGCCATTGACGGAGGATTGGTCACCACACAGCGGTCAGGGCACTCCTGATGCTCACCGACATTTGTCCAGCAACCTGTAGTAAATGGAGGAAATAAAGGTGAGACTGACTGTAAAGTTCTTTGTGTGTGTGTGTAGAATGTATTTATATACCTTGCTTCACTAGTTGGATTTCATTATTTTTTTTCCACCAGAGTCCAAAGCAGTGGCGTCCGTGATTACAGCGAATGGTGGCGTTCTCAATCCGCCCGGCCTGTGGCTGTTCTGTATACGCGCACTCCCTCTGCTCGCTCTGTGCAGCTAAAAGAACAGTTAACACACAGACAGAGAGAGAGCGTTATTACATAAAGGCATTAGAAAATACAATGTTAGATACAATGCTAGTATATTCAAATAATGACACAATATATATATATAATTGTTTATAAAACAGTTAGTTCCAGTCCTTGATTCTGATTGGTCAATAGCTGTGTTTTATTCACGATATAACACGCTTATGACCGCTTCACCCAACGGTTCTATGTATCACTACACAACACCCCTAGCAACCACTCCTAGCAACTTGATTAGTCATCATTCATTTTATGATATATACTGTATATAGTATATATATATATATTGAACATGCAGTCCCTCACACTGAAAATGATTAAACATAGTATAAAATCTCTTTTGAAGCATTTATTAAAGTACTAAAGCAGAGATATTGATTGATATTTTGTTATCTGATCTTTAATATTCTACTGAAAAATGGCACAATATAGGCTAATAGGTAACAATAATATAAAAACATTCATGATACATATGTTTTATTACTGGATAATGATATTTTTGTTTATTGTTTCCTACTGCATAATAGAATCTCAAGAATCTATATGACAAATAAATTGGTTTCCTTTTTCATACAAAAGACTACTAAAAACCAATACGGTTCCTGTCTGCCTCCATCATGTTTTTTTTTTTACTTTTTCATTTCTACATACGGTATGAAGACCTGCCTTCTTACATGATGATTCTGTCAGCCTGGGTCTGAAGGGGACAGAATGTCATGTTAACAAGTGTTCTGTACTATCTAGCCAATGGCAGAGAAGAAAAAACAGGGTAGGTACGTGACTGGAGTTCTTCTATGTCGACCATCAGTTGTTTTGAGAATGCAAGATCTCAGCCAGACGGGCTTTGTGAGAACGAAACCACCCAAAGCATCTTACAGGCACTAGGTTGTGCAGGTGATGTTTTTCAGAATGCATAACAATTGTTTTTTCTTAAGGGTTGCAGATTGAAGAAGCTATCAGTGAGGAATGCAGATAACGCTCATCTAGGAAAGGAGCTCATCTTTGGGAGATAAAGTACAAGGTCATCCTTAGCTATGATGTCCACAGAGGCATGCCTCTCTCTCCTCCCACTCTCTCCTCTGCTCATGGTCTGCTTGTGGAGGAGGATGTGAACGTTCTCTGATAGCAACACAACTGAGCAGTTACCCAGAGGGCTTTATTCTATCAAACACGCACGCTAACCCTGAGAGTGCATGCAAAGACAAACACGTCACAGCTCATCTGATTTATGCCAACAGGATGCATGTACATACTTGGATAAAGCTACACGATCAATCGTTAAAAAATCGCGTTCTCTATTCAAACACCCACGCGATCTCATTCCTAAATGGCAACGGTTCCCACTAAACTTTTGACAAAATCACACCAGAACATTCAGATCTGCGTTTCAGAAACAAGTGAAGTATTTATGAGTCATTGAATCGTTCATTCAAACCGATTTAAAAATAAATAATTAATTTAGATTAAATAAACATATTAAATAGACTGCAGCAATTAACATTTTGTCAGAACCTCTAGTAAATTACATGTCATTTATTTTGTTTAGTTGCCTGTTCAGAATCGTGGGAGAATCGTGATCTCTGTTTGAAACCACTCTCAATATATCCAAGTCTCAATTTATTTAAAGGTCCCGTTCTTCGTGATCCCATGTTTCAAACTTTAGTTAGTGTGTAATGTTGTTGTTAGAGTATAAATAATATCTGTAAAATTATAAAGCTCAAAGTTCAATGCCAAGCGAGATATTTTATTTAACAGAAGTCGCCTACAAAAAACGGCTGGATTGGACTACATCCCTCTACTTCCTTCTTTAATGACGTCATTAAAACCGTGTTTTGACTAACCTCCGCCCACAGGAACACAGGCGTATTGATGGCGAACGACAGACGTGGTTGATGTTTATCTATAATCGGATACCGCAAAAGTTTAATTCGAAGTTGTTAGTTTGCTCTGTCCATTTCACCACGGACTGTTTTTCTAACCTGGGATAATATAAAGCAGGCTTCTCTCAGCGTTTCATACTGACGAAGGGGACAATTTCAACTATATTCCAGCAAGCGGTAAGTAGTGATTTACTATGGAAGTAGCGATCAACTTCACATCGTTTCTCTTAGTAGGATGAAAATAATCTTACTTAAAATGTGATTAATATACAGAAAGCGATCAAAGAACAATCCCTTTCCAATCGCCCAAGCTGTCAATCACACAGCGCGAGTTTATCTGGACACTTGCCAAAACTCGTTATGAAATCAATGACGCTGTTACACTGCACAATGAATCTCTTACTGTATTTATATACCTCATGTTTGCATTGGTGAAATCATTAGTGAGTGTAGAAACTGCGTTGCAATGATAAGATCTTTTTTTACGCGATCAACAGGCTGTCATCTGCTCAATGCTCATCACTGCAACCTTTTATGTGACTGAAATAGATCTAAAAACTTCTCAGGATTAGTTAATCCCGATATCTGTAATAGTAAAAACGTATAATAGCTGTAATAGTAAAAGTTTTCCAGATAGTTCCACATGTAATGCCAGATATTTCATATGCAAGCATGTCAGCCAATCACAGCAGAGGGCGTTTACATTGAAGTCTCACAGCAGACACGCCTCTTCAAACAGAGCGTTCAAATCAGGTGATGAAATCAGCCCAGGAAAAATGCCTTTTATTTCTAAATTATAAAACAAATTGATCTAAAAAACATACTAACATTATAAGGGCACCCCAGGAAACATTATAAAATAATAAAATTATCCATGGGATGGGACCTTTAAGTCAGGCATATACAAAGATATATTTTTCACATTTTATTAATACACACACACACACACACACACACACACACACACACACACACACACACACACACACACACACACACACACACACACACACACACACACACACTCTCACACACACACACACACACACGGGCAGATGACATAACATGTAATTATACTGTTTTGAAAGACAAAGGCCATACTGTGTCCCTAAAAAATAAGTTATCTATTGTTGTTTTAACTTTTTTTATTTTTTTAATATTTACATTTTTAATACTACTGTTTTAGTTTTTGCCAATTGAAATGCATTGAAATCATGAACTGTGAAATACATATCAAAATTATGTGGAGAGAAATACAACTTATTCATTTATATCATATCAACTTATATTATTATGTAATTGAGATCTCTATTTTTCAAAATCAATGGTAACACATAAAATACAACAATGCAGGAAAATCTTTAAAGGTTTTTGACTGAATTTTGACTGATTTTATATATATTTTCCAAACGCTTCATTTGATTTTGAGCACCATTGAGCGAAACCTGTCCATCACAGGGCAGATCTAAGACTCATTTCTTTTCTGGATTCTTAGAATAATAATTATAATAATAATAAAAAGCATTGATTTGAGAGAAAAAAAATCTTATAAGCTTGTCCTTGCTGAATAAAAGTTAATTATTTTATTTATTTACTTATTTTTATTCAATCTTTCCCCAAATGGTTTCCTCAAAAATATGAAGCAGCATAACTGTTTCCAAACATTGATCATATGAAGAAATGTTTCTTGAGCTGCGAATCAGCATATTAGAATGATTTCTGAAGGATCATGTGACACTGGAGTTATGGAAATCAGCTTTGCCATCATAAGAATAAATTGCATTTTAAAATCTACTCATGCAATAATTACATTTTGCAGCGAAAAGTGGACGAATGAACGAGCGCCACGGCACGCCAAACAGACGCAGTGCAATAGAATAGGAGCGCAATTATTCTGAGTAAAACATACATTTTGCTCAAATATTTGTAGTTGAACATTAAATGTGCCATATGTAGAAATTTAAACATAAAAGCAAGTGTATTTTTATAATAGCAGTAACTGTAAAGTGACTATTAATGGGGTAATCAAATGTAGGCTAATATCAGCTCAGATGAGTGCATGTGTGTTCCTTTTACCAGTTAACATTTAGTCTGTGCTATTCTTTATATTTAGTTTCATTTCAAATGTAGTGATTTTAACTTCTGCTTTAAAAAGCATTATTTTTGTATTTAGATTGTAATGGTGTTGTTACAAAGTCAGAATGTAATGTGATTTGTAACCCTTTTTGGTTACACTTTATTTTAAGGTGTCATTGTTACAGTGCAATTATATATTTAAGTACTGAGTAATATTAAGTAAATACATGTACTTACTATAGGGTTAGGGTAGGATTAGGATTTGGTTGAGGGTTAGCTGCATGTAATTATGCATAATTTACTGTTATTACTATGGTAAGTAAATGTAACATATGTAACAAAGGCACTGTAAAATAAAGTGTAACCCCCCTTTTTAGCACATAATATATAACATGGTTACATTCACTATATTTGTTTTCATATCCTTCAATATGAACATTGTTTGTAGGACAGCACTATACATGATGAAATAAGTAGAAAATACAGACATATCTATCATATATAGCCATTCAGCCACATCACTCTATGAGGCTGAAAGCTAAATTCAACTCCCAGCACAGAATCAGCCAATGGTGGTTTCTAAAACTGGCTGACACATCAACCTAACGAGCAGTCAGCCAATGGGAGACTCTGACACAGGATGACATATCAGGATAATAATGTGGTATATTTATCCCTCTCTGAAGTGTGCGTGTGTGTGTGTGTGTGTGTGTGTGTGTGTGTGTGTGTGTGTGTGTGTGTGTGTGTGTGTGTGTGTGTGTGTGTGTGTGTGTGTGTGTGTGTGTGGTCCTGGTTATACCAATTATAGTTATACCAATTATATTTGACCTTGTGGAGACATGTTTTGGTCCCCATTGTCATACAGAATTATGTTTTTTAAAATATAATTTAAATTTTTCATAATTTAAAAATGCAGAGTTTTCTGTGATGAGTATGTTTAGGGTTAGGGGACATAATATGCAGTTTATACAGTACACATGCACATGGTGCCTATGGAAAGTCTACATAAAACATGAAAACCCAACGTGTGTATGTGTGTGTGTCCAAGATAACCGTTTCTGACAGGGTGAGTAGAAAAAAAAAACGAACTTGCTTTAACATTAAGAAAAAAGTAAGCGACGGAAAGAGAGAAAAATAAATAAATTACAGCTTCAAATTGTTCATTGTCACATCAAATTGAATATGGGAACCACTTCTGTCCCGAAGCCTAGCTCCATGCCAGCGTTTTACTGCCTCCTCATCAAAAAGCTCCCATATAATATTAAATTATAACTTGGGCAACCTGATACCACTGCAATCCAGTTTACGAAGCACTTCGACAGCAAACAAAATCCAACTCAGTCAAGTGGATAATTCATGACTCTCCACTTCTGAACAGCACTACAAAACACAGCAATGTGCTCACGACCTACATACTGATTCACATCTAACGCTTCTAGCCAAAAACCCTCCCTTGCCTTTCCTCCAATCTGTCCATCCAGCCATACTTTCACCCAGCTGCTCTACTTAACCATTTGTGTACACTAAAATATTCACAAAATAAGAAATAGGCCTATTTGTGTGCAAGTGTGTGAGGCACCATAAAAGAAGTCCTTACAACTCCTGTGCTGAATTCCAAAAGGGTAATACTTTTTTTTTACAGTGTCACGTTATATGTAATTACTATAGTAAATAGTAAAAGTAAATTATGCATAATTACAAGCAACTAAACCAAACCCTAACCCCACCAAGCACATGATGTTAATCAATATTACTCAGAAATTATTTGTGTGATTACGCACACACCATGTAATGTATGCAGACAGACCACAATGTAGTCTTTTATTCACATATACACATTGATTAGCTAACATAAACAGAAGCTCAACTGAACCTGCTTGACGTGCGAGAACAAATCTCTTGCTGAAACTCAAACGTGCTGCGTTACACGAGAGAATAAACCTCATTGGTTCTCGCAGAAGCTCAAATGTGCTGTAACACGAGAGAATAAACCTCATTGGTTCTCACAGAAGCTCAAACGTGCTGTAACACGAGAGAATAAACTTCACTGGTTCTCACAGAAGCTCAAACGTGCTGCGTAACACGAGAGAATAAACTTCACTGGTTCTCACAGAAGGTCAAACGTGCTGCGTAACACGAGAGAATAAACCTCATTGGTTCTCGCAGAAGCTCAAACGTGCTGTGTAACACGAAAATGAACCTCATTGGTTCTCACAGAAGCTCAAATGTGCTGCGTAACACGAGAATGAACCTCATTGGTTCTCGCAGAAGCTCAAACGTGCTGCGTAACACGAGAATGAACCTCATTGGTTCTCGCAGAAGCTCAAACGTGCTGCGTAACACGAGAGAATAAACTTCATTGGTTCTCACAGAAGCTCAAACGTGCTGCGTAACACGAGAGAATAAACTTCACTGGTTCTCACAGAAGGTCAAACGTGCTGCGTAACACGAGAGAATAAACCTCATTGGTTCTCGCAGAAGCTCAAACGTGCTGTGTAACACGAAAATGAACCTCATTGGTTCTCACAGAAGCTCAAACGTGCTGCGTAACACGAGAGAATAAACCATTGGTTCTCGCAGAAGCTCAAACGTGCTGCGTAACACGATAGAATAAACCATTGGTTCTCGCAGAAGCTCAAACGTGCTGCGTAACACGAGAGAATAAACTTCACTGGTTCTCGCAGAAGCTCAAACGTGCTGTGTAACACGAAAATGAACCTCATTGGTTCTCGCAGAAGCTCAAACGTGCTGCGTAACACGAGAGAATAAACCATTGGTTCTCGCAGAAGCTCAAACGTGCTGTGTAACACGAAAATGAACCTCATTGGTTCTCGCAGAAGCTCAAACGTGCTGCGTAACACGAGAGAATAAACTTCACTGGTTCTCGCAGAAGCTCAAACGTGCTGCGTAACACGAAAATGAACCTCATTGGTTCTCGCAGAAGCTCAAATGTGCTGTGTAACACGAAAATGAACCTCATTGGTTCTCGCAGAAGCTCAAACGTGCTGCGTAACACGAGAGAATAAACTTCACTGGTTCTCGCAGAAGCTCAAACGTGCTGCGTAACACGAAAATGAACCTCATTGGTTCTCGCAGAAGCTCAAATGTGCTGTGTAACACGAAAATGAACCTCATTGGTTCTCGCAGAAGCTCAAACGTGCTGCGTAACACGAGAAAATAAACCATTGGTTCTCGCAGAAGCTCAAACGTGCTGCGTAACACGAGAGAATAAACTTCACTGGTTCTCGCAGAAGCTCAAACGTGCTGCGTAACACGAAAATGAACCTCTTTGGTTCTCGCAGAAGCTCAAACGTGCTGCGTAACACGAGAGAATAAACCATTGGTTCTCGCAGAAGCTCAAACGTGTTGCGTAACACGAGAGAATAAACTTCACTGGTTCTCGCAGAAGCTCAAACGTGCTGCGTAACACGAGAATGAACCTCATTGGTTCTCGCAGAAGCTCAAACGTGCTGCGTAACACGAGAGAACAAACCTCATTGGTTCTCGCAGAAGCTCAAACGTGCTGCGTAACACGAGAGAATAAACCTCATTGGTTCTAGCAGAAGCTCAAACGTGCTGCGTAACACGAGAATGAACCTCATTGGTTCTCGCAGAAGCTCAAACGTGCTGCGTAACACGAGAGAACAAACCTCATTGGTTCTCGCAGAAGCTCAAACGTGCTGCGTAACACGAGAATGAACCTCATTGGTTCTCGCAGAAGCTCAAACGTGCTGCGTAACACGAGAATGAACCTCATTGGTTCTCGCAGAAGCTCAAACGTGCTGAGTAACACGAGAATGAACCTCATTGGTTCTCG
This sequence comes from Scardinius erythrophthalmus, assembly GCF_964197995.2. NCBI lineage: Eukaryota > Metazoa > Chordata > Actinopteri > Cypriniformes > Leuciscidae > Scardinius > Scardinius erythrophthalmus. The sequence continues at coordinate 34,182,368 of NC_138232.1, read as the reverse complement.
CAGAAGCTCAAACGTGCTGCGTAACACAAGAGAGTAAACCTCATTGGTTCTCGCAGAAGCTCAAACGTGCTGCGTAACACGAGAATGAACCTCATTGGTTCTCGCAGAAGCTCAAACGTGCTGCGTAACACAAGAGAGTAAACCTCATTGGTTCTCGCAGAAGCTCAAATGTGCTGCGTAACACGAGAATGAACCTCATTGGTTCTCGCAGAAGCTCAAACGTGCTGCGTAACACGAGAGAATAAACCTCATTGGTTCTCGCAGAAGCTCAAATGTGCTGCGTAACACGAGAGAATAAACTTCACTGGTTCTCGCAGAAGCTCAAACGTGCTGTGTAACACGAGAGAATAAACCTCATTGGTTCTAGCAGAAGCTCAAACGTGCTGCGTAACACGAGAATGAACCTCATTGGTTCTCGCAGAAGCTCAAACGTGCTGCGTAACACGAGAGAACAAACCTCATTGGTTCTCGCAGAAGCTCAAACGTGCTGCGTAACACGAGAATGAACCTCATTGGTTCTCGCAGAAGCTCAAACGTGCTGCGTAACACGAGAATGAACCTCATTGGTTCTCGCAGAAGCTCAAACGTGCTGAGTAACACGAGAATGAACCTCATTGGTTCTCGCAGAGGCTCAAACGTGCTGCGTAACACAAGAGAGTAAACCTCATTGGTTCTCGCAGAAGCTCAAACGTGCTGCGTAACACGAGAATGAACCTCATTGGTTCTCGCAGAAGCTCAAACGTGCTGCGTAACACAAGAGAGTAAACCTCATTGGTTCTCGCAGAAGCTCTAATGTGCTGCGTAACACGAGAATGAACCTCATTGGTTCTCGCAGAAGCTCAAACGTGCTGCGTAACACGAGAGAATAAACCTCATTGGTTCTCGCAGAAGCTCAAATGTGCTGCGTAACACGAGAGAATAAACTTCACTGGTTCTCGCAGAAGCTCAAACGTGCTGTGTAACACGAGAGAATAAACCTCATTGGTTCTCGCATTTCAAGCGAACATGTTGGAGCTTCTGTTTACCACAACTGATGTGTGAGTTAATGAATGTTTATATGTGAATAAAAGCCTGTTCATATCGATCATGTCTCTTTTTTTGGACAAAAACATTTGGTCCAAAAACTCAAAATTTTGGACTAAACCGCTCAATTCATATGGATTAAGTTAACGATCTCTTTATGAACTTTTTAAACCATTAAAGTGGTAGTTGCGTAGCTGTCAATGGAGGGACAGAAATCTCTTAGATTTCATCAGAAAGATCTTAATTTGTGTTCCGAAGATGAACGAAAGTCTTACGGCTTTGGAACGACATGAGGGTGAGTCATTAATGATTTTCATTTTTGGGTGAACTGTTTAACTGTGCATACTTATTCCCCCCTATTTAAGATCATAGTAAAAACTTTTCACATAAAATTTTGATATTCTAACCGTTTCACGAAAGAAAGAAAATTGCATTATTTTTTTTAATGTGAATGCTCCAAATGAACTTTAAAGTGAATCAAACCCCCTTTTGCCAATATTTTGCATTCAAAAAGCAAAGCGTTCCATGTTCATCACTTTATTTTGAGATCTAAGTCCACTTTCAAGGCCAGGAATGGAAATAAACTGGGAACCAGGTTCACTTTTATGTCAACTTAACATACAGTCGATTTGACTGATCATCCACTTTCCTGTGCAAAACTGTAAAATCACTCTCTTTCACAGAAAAAGAAAACAATATGAAATTGGAATGAGATGGGAATGAGTAAATGATGACAAATGGTTCATTTTTGGAGTGAAATATTCTTTTAAACCCTGGTATGTAAACAAAGCATTTTCATAGATAAGCCACCCTTATCAACATACTACAGAGAGTACAGAACAAATCAGAACTACACAACTGAAAGGACATTGTCTCAATGCTTCACAACTCACAGAATCAAATACACGACCTCCTCTATGGCAACATGACATTTACTGTCCTGCTGGGGTTCTACGGTTATACCAAACTACACAAAAACCCTGACAATCCCACACTATGGAATGCAATGACTATTTCAGGAAGCGCACAAAATTGCTATCACACGCAAAAGAAGAATTATAGGGGAGGGGAGGAAACTGCGCACACAGACAAGCACACACATATGTTTGGTGGAAATTTTTTGAAAGTTTCAAAATGACACTGGACTAGAACGCACTGATGCAAAGTGGAAAATCAGAGGGTGTTTTAATACTAACTTTGTTTCATTGGGGTTGCATGAATTTTGACTGAATCCCTATGTCCTATATTGTGCATTCTAAAATATGCGAAGCACTTGTATGGTTCATCTTCGGGTAATTTTAGAGCAGTGGTTCTCAACTTTTCTGACTCCAAGATCCCCCACTATCCACAACAATATTCAAAAGGCCATGTGACTATATGCATTATATAAATATAGATGGAATTAATATTTTATGAAATTACATTACACTCTTCCAGGTTTAGAAACAACACTTTTGAAATTCGGCTTCCTTCCTTATATCTCCAGGGTTTCCAAGTTCTTCAAGGAAAAAGAACAGTTGTTGAGGCTCTGAATTATATATATATATATATATATATATATATATATATATATATATAAGAAATATCAGAATTTTCCTTTTTTTTTGTATATTTGTTATAAATGGCAATAAATAAAGTATTACAAAAATAATATCCTGATTTAGATTTTTTTTATGCTTGTTTTGTCTTATTTTAAATCATTTTACTTGATGCCCTCTATGGGCCCCGGCCCTCTGGTTGAGAAACCGTAAAGATGAGTCTCAGGTCATTTGTGGTGTTCACATACACACAAGCCCAAGACCGCTTGAAGTACAAATTAGGTGTGAAAACACCCATGACAGACCAACATATATAATATTTGAATGGGTTGTTAGCATAATTTATTCAACTAGTCAAATAATAAAAAAAGTTAAATTATTATTACGGTTATAATATTCATAACAATGTTATTTTAGTATTATTTATACTATTATATTATTTATTAAGCTATATGTTAAGTTTTTATTTTAATATTACTTTAATTTGAGTACATTTTTATATGCTTTTTTATTACTTTTATTTTTTTACTATTTTGATTTCATGTTTTTTTTGTTTTTTTAGCTTTAGTAGTATTTTAGCTGTAGTGGTTGAGGCATAAGCTTATGTTTTTCATCTAATGTTAATAGCCCTGAAATGTTCTGGCCATCCGTCCAGGGTGGCCCGAGGCGCTGGGATAGACTCCAGCATCCCTGTGAACCCGTAGTAGAGGAGAATAAAAGGATGGATCTAATATTTATCTTTTATTGTATTTCAGCTTTATTTCAACAACCAAAAACATTTGATAATAGTTTTAGTTTCTATTTCATAATGCTTATGGTTTCATTTTGGTGTCTAATAATCATTTAGGCTAGTTATCATTGTGTAAACAAGATAATACTTTAAAAATCGTTCTACGTATTGGTTGTAAAAACATTATCCAACTCTGACTTAAAATGATTTAAAAAACCACAAGTTCTACTTTAATAGTATAATAGCAACAAATCTGAGGCTGGCTCAGATCTGAAGTGGACATAAGCAAGCTTTTGGCGTTCTGTACTCTGATATATGAGCTGATATTTGGCTCTGGTTCCATCTTCGATGGTCAGACTGCAGGGTTAGCTGTGGAGGAGGCCGATCTGCAAGCCATAATGTGCCCTTATAACCAAACCGCAAGAGGAGAAATTAAGTTTTATGCTTGTCTTAACGGCTAATCAGTGTTTAGCCTTTATTCTCTCCTCATGAACCATGAGCAGGGTCAGCTCTTATCTTATCTGTGTGATGCTGCTCAGTAGCTCCACTGCAGCTCAGGGGTGCCAGAGAGAACACACACACACACACACACACACACACACACACACACACACACACACACACACACACAGATAAAAATAATATTTAAATGGACACAAACGCACACCTACACACACACAGATACAGAGGCACACATTTATACAGTAGGTATGCACATCCATACACACAATGGTACAAAAAGTGTGATTCTACTGACTCGCTTTCTTACTTATCCACAAACAAACACACTCAGGAAATGAAGAGTTCCTGATGGATGTGGGTGGCAGTGAATTTACCACAAAAGTGGCAGGACACACTCACGCACGCACGCACGCACACACACAGTCTACAATTAATTACGCCTTCACTTTGAGAGGATATGGAGGGATTTGGGAAACTAGGGTGTGGAACTGCAATTGTACTGTAATTCTATGATATTTTCTATTGCTACTATGTGTTTACTATTACTTACCAGCCACAGGACCCAGAAGAACCACCATTGCGATCAGTCCAACGTCAAGAATTGTTATTCGGCCTTCAACTGCCATGTTATTTTTTCTCTCCTCCTCTTCAAATACAATATATTCTGATTTATTCTCTGTTACTCGTATGCTGTCAAGGCTTCAGAGTGCAGTCAGGCAACAATATTTGTGCTTTGGAGAGTCCAGCATCACACATTTTTTTCAACACAGCATCAAAAGCAAGTTGTTCATCATTTTAAAGAAGCATAAAATAGGATAAAAACTTAAAGGTCTTGCGTTAAACCTTCACTGCTTTTTTTCCTTCAACGGGAAGCATCAAATGATGCCTGTGAAATCTGACTAGCACTAAGAGTCCTGTTGTTACAAACAAAATTAACAAATCACATCAAACTTTTTTTTTTCCCTTTGTTCCAAAGCACGCGCCCCATACATTTGCCTAATCAGAGTTTAGCTTAGTTATATGGGACATCCCGAGACCGCAAGTCTCCTCGATGGTAACACAGTTTCTGGACAGGAAAACATCCGTTTCGTGGTTGCCGACTATTAAAATGTCCATTCGTCGTCATATTCCTCGCGTTCGTTATCTTTTGATCTTCGTTTCAGGATTTTTCTCTGTTTCCATGATCCATTGAGCTGAGAAACTGTCCGTTTAGCGTTTTTCGTCCGTAGTCCAAACAGGGGAAACGGCAACAGTAGACGGGCAGGAAGACACAGCAGACCCAGACAGCGACTGGAAACGCCTCGTCTTCAGATTGTCTCCGGGATCCGATTGTTCGATGTGGGGGCCGATTTATAAGAGAATAGAGGTGAAGCGCCCTCATGCGGCAGACTGATAGAATGACACCATAGGATGACTGATGACAAACATCAAGGCTGGTAATAAATACACACTGCCATTAAAGCAGAACTGTAATTTAAGTCATTTAAAAAATGTCCCGTTTAAAATTACCCAGACAACCAATTTACAATAAAAAATAAAACATATATATAATTTATATAAGCCCATCGTATAAATTAGGCTATATATCGTCAATATTATAACGTAAAATATCTAGTATATTATAGGCAATATATATATATATATATATATATATATATATATATATATATATATATATATATATATATATATATAGCTACATACATATATTGTATTTACTGTTCTCTTTTAGGCCTATAGAATTCATATACACACATGCACACACACACATACACACACACACACACAAACACACACACACATACACACACACATACATACATACACACAAACATACATAGTATATTTACTGTTCTCTTTTAGGCCTATAGAATTCATATACACACGCACACACACACACACACACACACACACACACACACACACACACACACACACACAAACACAAACACACACACACACATATACATACATACACACAAACATGCATATAGTATATTTATTGTTCTCTTTTAGGCCTATAGAATTCAAAATGTTTAAATATTTATATAGATATAAACATTTAAATATATTTTGCTCATCTGTGCATGATTTCACATTTTTACAAAGAATAATTGTAGCCTATTTCCTGACCTAACGTGTGGGCAATAGTGTAGATGTGTAACACTGATGAGTATCATTTAAAAAAAATTATTATTAATACATAAATGTGATGTATATATTATACAGGCTACATGGTGTATTGTATCTGTTACTTTTGATATTTGCATAGCGTTATAGCGCCCATCTCTGGTCGTGGACCAGCACATCAGCAGGATGGAGGAAAAACAGCACCACGCGCCTCAGCAACAGTAACGTCGTCTGGTGTGCGCGCGCACGGGACGGAACCACTGAGGCTGAGGGAGCGCGCACCTCAACGCCAGCTGTCCTCTGAGGGAGACCCTTGCCGCCCCTCCCCAAAAGACATGTCTGCAACCGCAAAAAAAAATAGCATTTTATTTTTCAGCTGTTTAGGACCCACTCATACATTCACTCACTTCGATAATAGTGCACAGCTCTAGCCCATCGACCACCAGCAGCACAGCAACGCCCATAGCAACGCCTCCTCTGCACATCCTCCTTCTGTTTCTCTGACCCAGCAACACCGGCCGCCCTCCACCACCAACAACCAACCAACCTGTTTTTCAACGACCTTACAAACGTTGGATCCATAACACACAGTTGTGTTTTCTTTTTAACGCAAAGGACCATGAACGCGCCGTGTGCAGTCATTCTTTCATCAGTCAAAGGTGCGTACCCGTATGAAACACCATGCGCTTATTTATCAATGCAGTCCATAGGCTACTATTGTTCTATCACGGTTATTGTTTTTGCATGCATATTGAGTGAATGTCTGCAATGGTTGTAGATTATGAATAATGTGAGCAGTGTAATCTATATAGCTTTATCATGCGGTTCGTCGTCTTGTTTTCGTTATTCCTGCGCGCGGGGTGCGGTGCTGCAGATTTCACACTGATGATGCGACTGGTCTTCTGTTGCAATCATTCCATCCATCTGCAAATCTGCAATTATAAAATGCATATTTAGAATTTTGCGCTTTGAAAAATTTGACCTCTGCTTACAATTATGTTTCATTGATGCAGCATATTCTACGCTATTTTATACAATGAGTGCTATTGTTGTATTTTCACGAATCACCATTTATTTAATGATTTTATTTAATCAATGCATTTAATTTGGCAGAGTGCATTGCATTAACATCACACCTTATCTAGATTGGTTGCCATGGCAAACACCATGGCTGAAAATAGGCTCAAGGGGGATACTATGTGGGTAAACAACACTACATTTCAAACAACAACCATTACACTCAATCAGCCTTCAGCTAACTGTAGGTTGTAACATTAATGCATAAAAATCCATCTTCATGTGGATTGAATTTCACAGTGACCTCAGTAATTCTGTGTTTTTGTTTGTTTTTACATGCAATGAACAGACATAAAAAAGATGGTGCAGTAAAGGATAAAAAGAGTGGGGAGAATGTAGAAAATAAATGGGGGACAGAGGCCACACATGGATTAAGAGATTATGGATAGAGGCCGAGAGATAATGATTATTTTACAGCAAGAGAGGAGGGGACATGCTGGGTCAGCAGTTTTGCTGTGGATGAATCAAAACTAAAAGATAAAAAAAAATGCAATCCAACTTTTAAAACTATTGAGCGTCTATGCAGGTCTATCTATAAAATATCCTACTTTTCCTTTCTTTTTACATTAGTCACTCATCATTGCGAAAGCCCTTCCTCGAGCTGAAACATTGAGGGATTCTTTTCCCTTGAGCTCACCTGTAAGTTCTGGCCTATCAAGGAACTGGCAGCGGCACGGGAGCTCCGCCCACCACACCCTCTAAATGAGGGACAAGGCCACTCAGGTGAGACATTTATGCTGTTTATATGCTAGCCTTACATAACATGCATACTTTAAATGGACAGAATTATACCATAGAGAAAATTATATTTATATTATAACCATAATATAAAAACACTCACATGGTGTGTGATAAATAAGGGATAATTTTGTTTATAACAAATGTCCAGTTTTAAAGTTACCTGGGAAGCCAATTTACAATCAACAAATAAAATGAATCATTTATAGTGTAATTTAAATATACTATATAGAAATATAATTGTGTAGAATTCACAATATAGATTAAATGGCTAATTTAGGTTTTACTAGTTGAAGGAATAGTTCACTTAAAAATTTTAATTCTGTCTTCATTTACTTACCCTAATTTCAATTTGTTTTCTTTCTTCTGCTGAACACAGAAAGATATTTTGAAGAATGTTGGTAACCAGACAGTTGATGGATCCCATTGACTTCCATAGTATTTTTTTTTTCCTACTATGAAAGTCAATGGGGTCCATCAACTGTTTGGTTAACGACATTCTTCAAAATATCTTCTTTTGTGTTCAGCAGAAGGAAGAAATTAATACAGGTTTGAAACTACTTGAGGGTGAGTAAATGATGACAGAATTTTCATTTTAAGTGAACTATTCCTTTAAGGCATATAATATACCAGTTAAAAATGATATTATGTATATATTTTTACATATAGTATAATTGGTATAGTTTTCTGCTTGCTCATGTTTTATAGGGTGAAAAAAGGACTAATAGCTTGTTCTAGATTTTTTCTTAGTATTCATATATTAAAGATTTAGTTCACCTAGGCCCTGTTTCAATCAGATCATAAGTGGACAACACTAAATACAGGTATAAACGGGTGTCTAAAACGTTTTAAGCTTCTCCACTATCAATCACTTCCAGAGGTAGTTGAAAACACAATCAATCAACCTGATTGCTTTCGTAGTGTAAACGCTCAAGTGGTCGAATGTGTTAGCAGTAGCACACTTGCCAGACGGGATTGAAACTTTGTCGGCTGAAGACCCAAGTTTGGTTTGAAGATAAAAAACCTACTAGGCACAATGTTCTCTCATCATTCCTGATTTCTAACACTCATGTATGTTTTTCCGTCGTCTCCGGTTGCGTTCATATATAAATTGCGCAAGCTTATTTTGTCCATTAGATCGAAAGATCTGAAAAAAAACATACATTTACCATAGACCCTCCCTTTGAAGAAATCAAGACAGAAGTGGTTGAAAGTGGACAAAAGAGATGGATTAAAACACCAGGTGTAGATGGATATACAGTATGTTTCCCTCGTCTAGTGATCTATTCGACCAAAACGTATCTTAATACCAGGTGTAAACAAGGCCCTACAAAAACAAAATTAAAAATTCACAGTGATAGTTTATAATGGCTTTATGGCTGTTAAGCTTTAAAAAAAAGGAAGCCCTTGAATCAAAGGTTCTTGAAGTCATACAATAGCTTTCTGTGAGGAACAGACTGAATGATCTTTCCCTCCAGTAAGCCGTTTCATGAATGAACCAGTCGATTCTTGAATTGTTCAGTCCAGTCTCTGTTCTTCACTCATTCGCTCTCGTTTTTCCTTGTCAGACCCCTAGGGCCTGGGTAGATGAGCGGAGGAGAGGCTCTCATAAGCGGTCGGCTTCTTGCGGCAGCACTGACCAGCTGAAAGAGGTGAGACATCTAGAGCCATTATAACATGTGCTGATCTAGTGTGCCTTAACCTTCTCCTTTATTAGTTTTTCCCTGTACTTATGCTATTCATCATCCCCATTTTGGCTTCTTTTAGATCGCAAAATTGCGACAACAGCTCCAGCGTAGCAAACGCAGCAGCCGCCATCGCCGGGACAAAGACCGCAAGTCCCCCTTTAATGGCAACCATGCTATCATCCAGTCACAGGTGGGCATCATCGCATCCCAGCAGCCACCATTTGTGCTTGTGTGCGAATAACATGGTGCTCTTGGATATCAGTAAGAGTGCCACCATAACCTGAGCTAGAACACGCTGCAGAATTGAAGTAGGCCAAACATCTGGAGAATTTAATTGCGCCCCACTTTCCTGCATATTTGTCCCATTTTTGAGGCTTCTCTGGCCCCTTGGAGACTGGGGGACAGGATTGTCCCAAAGGACCGTGGCTTGTTTTAATGTAGATTACAAAGTCTTCTCTCACAGCCTGCCGTCATCAGGACAGCCTTTGGACCTATAAGTCAACACATTGTGTTTCTATGTGTGTGCATTTTTAAAACACTCTTGTTTAATTAATTATACTTGACACCTCAGCAGAATACAGCAACTTAGCATGCAAATGAGCCCCTTGAGTAGAGGGCACTGGGTTTATTTGTTCACTTGAAGGAATATTCCAGGTTTAGTACAAGGTAAGCTCAGTAAACAGCATTTGTGGCTAGAAAATGTTGATTACCACAAGTATAATTTTTGAGGTTAGGGTTAGGGCACAGTGAGGCACTTAAAATGTATGTGAATGCAGCCATTTTTGGAATATATAAAAGGTGCAGTCACATTAACCGTTGCTCGGCCAAATTTTGCGGATGAAATTTGCGGAGTTTGAATAGGGATCTAGAAATGGAAATCTTAAGAAACATTTCTCCACAGATTTCTCATCAGGTTAAAGTAATGCAAATTTGCAGCGATGACAACAGAACCTTGCTTTGATGATGTGGCCTTCAATTAATTGTTCTGTTGTAATTGTAAAATTGTAAATTGTAAAAGTCATTTTGGAGTTGGACGTTTTTAGGCATTACTGTATGTAGTTGGCAATGATGTTGTAAAATTTAATACAACAGCTTATAAAGAAAAGGTTAGAGAGCAATATTTCACACTAAAAATCAGGTTAGCATGCATATTGTTTATGTCTTAAGACCAAACTATTGAAACAGCAAGTATTTTAATGTTTACAGATTGCCTGCCTTCAGTTCCATTGTAGACTTTGGCTTTCTTTTTAAAGAAAAGGAAGAGGAAGCACAAATTGATTTTTGTGGTAATTAATGCCACAAATTATGCCACAAATTCCATTGATTGAACTTGTACTGAACCTGGAATATTCCTCTCAGCATCTTTAGTGTTTTAAGGACAGGAGAGATTGTGTCAATGCATCTCAAAAACCAAGAGGACTTGTTTCTGAGAAATGGGAAAGGAAAGGAAAGGAAAGGAAAGGAAAGGAAAGGAAAGGAAAGGAAAGGAAAGGAAAGGAAAGGAAAGGAAAGGAAAGGAAAGGAAAGGAAAGGAAAGGAAAGGAAAAGTTTGGCTATCCAAAACCATAAACCAAGAGAAGATCATGAGAGCATGAAGAAAAGATTGGGAAAGAGCGCTTACATCACACCATACTCAAAAGAAGTGCCCTCAAGCTGAGCAGTAATGGGCTCTCAATGGTAATGTTCTCTGTAGTCAGTGGTTTGTGTATAATGATGGAGCTTAGTCTGGCAGAATGTTTGATTTTTGGCAGTGGAGAGGCTGCAGAGATTGTGTATGTGTGGGCTCACTGTGTGTGGGAGTCGTTCTAACAGGATTACACAGAAGGCTGGTTTCCCCTACAGGGGAATGTTTGTGTACTTGAGACATACTTAGACCCATACACACGTTTCTAAAGAAGTGTTGGACCTTTTTTCCTCTTTTTTTTCCCTCAGTCTCAGATGCCTAAAACCATCCTGATTCCCATCCCCATCTCTAAGTCCACACCTCCAAGATTTCGGAACAGCATAGAGGGGCTCAACCAGGAGATTGAACGCATCATCATACGGGACACTGTGGAACGAGATGAGATCATAATAGTGAGTGCATCTCAATGATACCGCCTGTATTATGTTGTGCAAGATTGGTTTTGACTTATTTTTTGTGGTAGAGCTGCATGTTGCGATATAACTATAAGTGTGATTGTCAAAAACTGTGATTTAATGAAATAAATATGTATGCACTACCGGTTTCAGAGTAAAGCGCAGCATTTAAACACGTGTAGTTCAGGATACAGCGTTTAAGCATCTCTGAATAGCTTGGCTAATTTACTGTGAATCAAGCTGTTCTGAGACACTGATATCATGAGTGATCTACAGTACATAAAATAAAAGCTTGATAGCTTGCCATTTGAAAAATGAAGAAATTAATATGTAAATATTGGAGTTATAATTTTACAGTAAAGTAAAATTATGTGTATTACTCATTTTTGGTTGGTTATTACAATATTTTTCTTATTTTGTTTAATATTTAAAGAGTTCAGATGCAAAAGCCTCTAAGTGCCATCTGAAATCATTTTCATAAAGCTTGTATATTTAAGTTAAGTAATTTCACTTAAATGACAATTAATAGGTAATTTGCATTGCCATTTAAGTGAAATTATTGAACTTAAATATACAAGCTTGATAAAAATGATCATTCTTGAAGAAAATTTCAGATGGCACTTAGATGCTTTTGCATCTGAACTCTTCATTTGTATTTAATAATAATTATCATAATAATTATTTTACAGTCATATTGAATAGGTAAAAAACTGAGAATATGCTCTATGGAAATTCAAGTGAAAAAATGTTGTTTTTTATAAAAATTGAATTTTTTTAGAAAATATTTAGTGTTTGATTTACCTTTGAAACAATTTTCTCTCAGAAATGCTAGTAAATTTCACAAACAGTTACAAAGAAACAAGTAACAGACTGAATTCAAAGTGAAATTTTGATGTAGACTGAAATTTGTCAAATGTACTCCAAAAATCTTTATTTAAAAATATTTTTTATTACAGTGAAGCTTTTTCTAAAGAATTTTGCGATTAAAAAGTCTTCAGAGTAAAGTAATTTTTCCACTTTTGTCTAATTATTTTTAATTCTATGCAGATGAATAGTTCATTCTTTCCAAATATACAGCAGCTATTTAATTCAACTGTTGAAAATTCCTGCTTTTGTTTTTTTTTATATCGCAATACATAGCAGACAAAAAAAGATTACGATGTCAATTCTTTCCAATATCGTTCAGCCCTATTTTGTGCTATAGGGGCTGTAACATGGCTTATCAGGGCACAATCAATACTAATGATATGTTTGGTGGAATCCAATTAGTAGAAATTGCTTTTACCCTGCACATCCTACTTACTTAAGCAAATGTGTGTTTTAGCCACAGGATGTTCCTGATGGGCACCGCGCGCCCCCTCCCCTCCCCCAGCGCAGCAGCAGCACACGCAGCATTGACACACAGACGCCCTCGAACGGTGGGCTTGGCAGTAACCGTAGCAACAGCAGCAGCCGAGCTGACTCAGTCTCACCCTCGTACCTCAGCATCCTCAACGACACGGTCGGAAACAGCCCACTCGATGACACGCTCAATGAGAGCAAAGAAAGAGGTGAGAAGCACATGCATCATCATCACACACAATAAGCTAAAATCGAACTATTTGATTTCTAAACATTCCTTTTTCCTGTCTTAGACCTGGGACCTTGGTCTCCTCTGCCCAAATATGCTTCATCTCCAAAGCCCAACAATAGCTATATGTTCAAACGTGAGCCTCCGGAGGGCTGCGAGAAAATTAAAGCTTTTGAAGAAAACCAGTGAGTTACTGTTCTGTAGATATTTTGTCTGTCTGTTTGTGTAAGATATTGAATATACTGAAATACTATGAGCTGTTTTATTTTTATTTTATTTTAAATGTCTGCAATAATACAGTTTTAAAATCTGTTTTTCTATTTTTCAAAAATAAAATAAAAAACAAAAAAATATTTAGTAAATTAATCAAATAAATAGTAATTAGAAATAAATTATATTTTATAAAATTAGGTAACAGGGTTGCAGATTTAGCATAAATTAATTCAATTTAAGTCAATTATTAGAGACTATCAAGTTTGTATTCAAATGTTTGCAGTCATTGATCCCATAAATTAAAGACAAATATTTGTTTAATCGTGATCTTCAAAAAAGGTAAAAATTTACAAAAAAAGTATTATGACATACTTTTTATCTCATAGTTGACTTTTTATTTCATAATTTATGTCATAATTAAGTTTTTTTATGTCATAATTATGGTTTACCAAAGCATTACTTCTGTAAAGCGGACATGAAACAATTTAATGGAAGTAGTTCTATTTATTATTAGAAAGCCTCAAACTATTGCTTCCTGTGTTTTACAATTTTATGGAACATTTCATTTTTCATCAGTTGTTATAATGAAAAATAACTCATTGCATGATTTTAAAGGTGCAGTGTATTTCTGAGAAACATTGTTTATATTTGAAATCAACCCAAACAAACACACTCCTCCCTTCATTACTCCGCCCCAAAATGCACAAACACACAATGCAAGAGTGGATGTCTCTTTATCATAGCAGAAGCGAAGCAACAAAAAAAACACTTTGGGGAAAATAACAAACGACAAGGAAGAACAAAAAATGAACATTTAGTACACAAGAGTATATACAAGAGTTGGTTGTTAGTCGCCAGCATCACACCAGCTCCAGACAAACAATAACACTCAAAACGGTCCTGTTACTATAGCTAACATTACAACACCAGCATATCTAGGTTCTGTGAAACATGGCTAAACCAATGTTACTCACGTATGGAGCAGAAACTATGCAACATCTGCGTCCATTTTCAGACCTCCCCGCTTCTGTCTCTCCAGCGCTGGAAGGCTTTTCTAAAAAAATCGAGGGTACTAAAGCTCTTGCCTGATCATAACCCTTCTTTTTCCAGTGATTTTCCTTGGACCTTTTCTCTTTTGTAATGTCTCTCAGCCATCTCTCTTTCTACAGTCTTTCTTCAAATCTCCCTCTTGCTCACTCTCTCTCCTCCCCCCTCATAAGTGGACACACCCCCAACTTCTGATTGGCTACAAGTGCGTTGTAGTGCTCAGTCCGATCCACTTTCAACAGCGTTTCTCAGAAATCACTGACTGCACCTTTAATTGTTGGATAAAATCAAACATTCCAGGCCATTGAGGTCGGCCCTATGACTTGGCAAGACTTGGTTGTTTTGTGGTAATGTTTTCATAGTGAGGGGTTTAACTTCTTATCAGTATGAAAGTATACATTTCCACAAATCAGCCATGACCTACTTTTGCATCTTCTGTTCCAGGCCAAGGCCTCTCCAAGATATTCCTCCATATCTCTGCCCAGACAGAAACAAGGTGAACTTCATTCCCAAAAGCGGATCTGCTTTCTGTCTGGTGAGCATCTTAAAGCCTTTGCTACCCACCCAGGAGCTGAACTTCCGTAGCGGGGTGGGATACCGTAGTATCTCGCCCTCCTTGGTGCCTCTGGGTGGGGTTGGGGTTAGGAGCCTGTCCCCCTCCATGGGTTCCGTCCTGTCCCGTGGACGTCAGTCACCATGTCTCCCACGACACCTTGAGGAGCCAGAGGGTTAAAACGGAAACGAAGGAACCTCAGCTGATGAACAGAGATGTCATTTTTCCACACTCCTGTATTGTCTGATAGAGTCAGAGCTTTGTTAAGATTTTATTTAAGAACATGTTCTGAACAACTTCGAGAGGTATCAGTTTGAAACTTGAACAAGAGTTGTTGTTTTTTTTTTATATAAGGGTAATGGTATTATGTCAAATGGAGGATCAAAAGAAGGTTTTCAATATGGTGTACATAGATGAAGCATTTTTAGCATTGCACTTCTTTTTACTTTCTCAATGATTTATTGCATTTTACCATGAAGCCTTTGAATTTTCTTATGTATAGCTGCATCCTTTAACCTACACAAGAGTCTGGAATCATTTTTAATGTTTTTGAATGGTCTCATGCTGCATTTATTTGATTAAAAATACAGTAAAAACAGAAATATTATTACAGTTTAAAATAACTATTTTCTATTTGAATACATTTTAAAATGTAATTTATTACTGTGATGCCAATGCTGAATTTTCAGCATC
The DNA here is from genome assembly GCF_964197995.2 of Scardinius erythrophthalmus. Lineage (NCBI taxonomy): Eukaryota > Metazoa > Chordata > Actinopteri > Cypriniformes > Leuciscidae > Scardinius > Scardinius erythrophthalmus. The sequence continues at coordinate 34,166,827 of NC_138232.1, read as the reverse complement.
ATTACTCCTGGTTTCAGTGTCACATGATCCTTCAGAATATGCTGATTTGGTGCTCAAGAAACATACTTATTATCGATGTTGAAAACAGTTCTGCTTAATAGTTTTGTGGAAATTGTAACACACTACCATTCAAAAGTTTGGGATAAGTTTTAAAAAAAGAAAGTCTTTGCCATCACAGGAATAAATAAAGGCTAAAATAATATAGAATACTGTTCAATTGTAATATTGCTGTTTTTATCAAATAAATGCATAAGAGACGTCTTTCAAAAACATTCAAAAATATGAATTACTCCTAACGTTTGACCTGTAGTGTAAATGTAGTAAGTGATTTGATTTACTGAGGAAATGTAGGTTTTAGGTCACAGTTTTGCTTGCTTATAGTTTACATGCAGTTTGAATAGTGCTGGGAAAACAACCAGAAGGTGTAGCAGATTTGAGGAGGACAAAAAAATGTGCCTGACTCCCACCACCTGTCCATAGGACCCCGTTTGCTTACAGTCCTTTTTCTATCATCGTCTGCCCCTACATTCGTCTCTGCCCCTTAAATGTATAGAGCCCTTCCCCATATACGTAAACCTGTATGTGCTTAATGTGATTAGCTGGTGAGAGGAAGTTTTGTTGGTACATGAACAGCCTGAACACGCATTAGGTGGAGGAGACATCGATCAAATGGACAGGACAGTATTATTGTTAAATTTAAACATTAGTTCAACTGAAAGGTGCCATTACTGTAATTTCAATACAGTGAAGGAAAATGGATTGCTCTGGATATGAAAGACTTGTCATGAAACAGCAAGAGAAAAGAGATGCAAACAATTTCAAAGAAAGGCATGGCTTTAGCTAATAGTGATCTGAAAATGTACTGATTTGAACTGTAGCAACTTTATACTGTGAAATATTCCATTATTCATACAGTAAAGCTTCCTTTCTTCCAAAAAAAAGTTGATGAAAGACTACAGGCAATCCTGAACAAAATGTAATGTATGTATGTAATTGCCTTAATACTGAATTGAAATAGGGAAGTGTGTAAATTAGACAGGTGCCTGTTGTTCCATTTGTTTTAGTTATTACCAGATTCTTTTCTTCTGTGAATAAACTTCAAGATCGTTGTAACTCTGATTTGTTAAAGGTACACTAACGTTTGGCCCTCTATTGGTTTTAAAAAAAGAAACTCCATGCAACCATAGGCGCCGATTTATGTTTTCCTCCGTGGGTGCTCATGGGTGCAAGCCCTTTAAAAAAAAAAAAGTAGTCAAAAAATGTTTGCATTTCAGAACCTTAGGAAATGGACAGCGGCCGACACGAACACACACACACCTATTTAGCCTACTTGATAATACAGCCGTAAAGTAATCTTTCAAGGACAGCGCCACTTCTCACAAATACAGACAGGATTGGAGATGGAAAGTTTAACTGACACGTAACCGCGATCATCTTCGTGTGAAATTTACAAAATGTAACAGTAGCCGCGTTTCCATTACCCTTCAAATTGCGCAAATTGAAATTGCGAATTAAAAATACGCTCAATGGAAACACGTCAATTTCGCAAAAACTCCCATTTATCGCAAAAAAGTTTTTACGCTCTCATGAGGTAGTTTTTCAGGCAATTCGAAAAAGGAATATTTCGCAAAACTGCAATGGAAACAGTTTTTGCGCATTTACAGTCACCTGACTTAGAAGACGCGGTGTGTTTGAGGTCCATGTATAGCTACGCAAATAGGCCTAATAATTATTTTATATTATTTTATTTTAACATTTAATAGGCTATATTTAGAAGACGCTTTTATGCAAAAAAAGAACAAAGCTGAGTGAGGAGCGCGCACTGCATGGCACGGAGGCGCGGGCGTGAACATTTGCATTTTCCTATCAACAGTGGAAACAACTTAAAAATACTCTATCATTTCTGGCCATACAGAAAATAATAATACATTATTCTCAACTACTTTTATTTGTGTAAACTCACAATAACAAAATAAAACGTTGTGCTTTTGTAAAGTAAAAGAAAACAATCAGACGCACTTTCATGATCTCCGTAAACTGGAGCGCGAGAACTGAAACAAAATATAGGCTAAAGCTTGAAATGTCCACTTTAAAACGAACAAATTCGAATCGAAAGCTAATACCTTCTGATTTTGTAATTCGTATGAAAGGTGCATTTCTCTCTAAAAGCGCATCTGCTTAACAGCGGAGATGGAGATGTGATTTTAGCCAAAACAATAGTTTATTATTATTAATAATATTAATGGCTCTTCTCATTCAGCACTGCGGGAAAACATCAATTCCAGGTTCTAATTTGGCCTTAGAAAACCAGTAAAATCGAGATGTTTTCCATATTAATTTGTGACTATTTTAAATGTTTAATAAAGGGGCAAAAAGTCATAAACAAAAATCTGAAAATTCTTCGATATTTACTTTTTTTGCGCAGCAGCTGGTGTAGCCAGTTCAAATTAAAATTTTGGTGTTCAACTTTGCGTTTTAAAAAGACAACAACCGTTCATTTTTCGTTTTTCAACTACGGGTTAAAAAGGAAAAACGAATGGACACAAAGTAGCCTACATGGATCGTTTGGACAGAATACGAGACAGAGTTCTTTATTAAATTCATTAAAAAAAAATAATAATTAGACTATAGGAATACTGAATTCTAAATCTCAAAGAAATGCCACAATCAAAACCTCGGAGCAGAAATTAGGGCGAAACACCCAGAAACTCCATGTGTCGTTCGCATTATAAGGGTCTTTCCCTGCCATTTATGCTTGGATAACACGCCACGTCTCCTTCCATTAATAATAATAATGTCTAATGCGTTGGCTGTGATATTTTATAAACCAACGTCAGTTGCCGTGATTTTTGGAATGACTTATCGCGAGAGAAAAAAGGACGTTTTAGTCGCATAACATCGGTTAATGGAAACGCCGTCATTTCGCAATAGTTTTTTATCGATATTTAGATAATAGCGCAAAACATTTGCGCAAATCTGTAATGGAAACGCGGCTAGTGTTTTCTTCAGTTTTGTCGACAACTTTACCATCTCTACTAGCTATTCTTTTCTTCAACTCCTCAGACAGCATCCATCTCGATGACTGCAAGCAGATTGCGCGCGCGGTTATGATGACTTTTTAAAAGTGAAAGTAGGTATAGAGACTCCTGAGAGGGCGTGGGCACAAATAAACTGATGTGGATTTTAAATTATTTTATTTACTTGAAATACAGGCAGATGTGTTCCTAAAAATGTGCATATATGTTTACGTTTGTACGTGATTTAAACCCGTGTTTAGACCTGTGTCCGACCCGCACCCGTTTGAGCAAAATTTTTGTTGACTCACCATTGCGGTTAATTCTTCAGGAGGATATACTGACTATGGGAGCAACGCGTCTCTGCGTACAGAGCGGGGTCACTAAATAGACGTTTTCATCCGAGAAACACTTCACATAGCACCAACTGCAATGTTTAATGGCAGTCTGGCACACGTGGGTGCTCGGTATTTTCCGTGGGTGCTCAGTATTTTCCGTGGGTGCTCGAGCCCCGGAGCACCCACGGTATCGGCGCCTATGCATGCAACCACAATGAAATGACCCTTCACAATAGATAATGTTTTACAATTAACTGTTATAGAGCTACATTTGGCAAATTACCTGTTTAATAAAATACCTTACTCACCTGTTGAATAATACAAATGTTTATAACATTTCAAACCCCTCAGTTCTCGCCATCTCCGACTCCGAAGCCAATGTTGTCTTGTTTTCGGTATTTTTGCCAGGAGACTCATCTGTTCAGCATTAAATAAAAATGTATTTGACCCCCGAGGGTACAAGATTTAGCGTGCTCCATTTCAGCCTTACTTGCTCGTTGTGACAAGAACCAATCCCACTCCCACACAAAACAGGCATCAAAGTAGCCAGAGCAACCTTGCGCTACAGATATGACGAGACCTGCGCGGGCAGGCGACATTTGAATGCGATTTCCCGCGAAAACCATCCCGATAGGTTTAAAATATAAACACTTATAATAAGCTTACCATAGTAAATCAGGGTGAGTCAAAAAACATGTTTTGAAAGAAGCATCACTGATGTTTTGACTCATTCTGTTATTTTCGTCAATTCTGAACAAAAAAATAGTTGTTTTTTATAGTGTACCTTTAACACACAAAAAAATGTTTTTTTGGCAACATGAAAGGTAAAAAAAATTAGAGAAAATCTGAAACAATTCTACTCAAATTTATTTGCTCTCAGATGCAAGATCTCCCATTCCAGTTTCCATCAATGAAATTGTACAAGTACATTATTTTTAACTGAAACAAAAGGCAAAGTTGCATAAAATAAACAGATGAAAGCAGCTGTGAATGGTGTACATTCTTTTTCCTTCAAAGTAAACATGTCAACATGTCTCAACATATAGTTCCAAACACAATTTCTCATATCAGAAAGTGACACTTCAAAATGTTAAACTGCACTCAAAACAGAAACACGTGCTCCAGTACATATGGAGTGATATCCTGTGAGAAATGTTCAGATTCTCCACCTACACAAACAATTCAGATCAACAAACAAGTCTATGCATAAAACATACTTTCCAGAAATACCCAGGATTGCACTCGGAGACAGTTTAGTGCAAGCATTCACTTGTATTCTTTAACGCAAATAAAACAGACTGGAGATAGTTTCAGATAAACTCACTTCTGGTGAGTCCAAATATGGTAATCTGGGATAAAATGAAATGTGTATGCTTTATAGAGTAGGATAGTTACGTAATTCTGTGCTAAAGGTGACATGCAAACTAAAAACACATTTAAAAAAACGTTCACAAACAAACATTCCAGAGTATTTCATCTCAGTGTGAAGAACATTTGGGAGAAGTTATTTCTCTGAGTGAGTGTTTCAGCATTTGTCACTGAAAACAAGAATGCATTGCATCACCTATTATTAGTTCCACTGAAATGTGACCTTGTCATTCTTACCACACTAATGGCACAGCACATCACTTGCATATGTAGTTTAGAGTAACACTTTTATTGTTTTAATAAATAATTTCATTTATTTTATCATTTAGGGTTAAACTAATCCAGTGAATGTGACTTCAAAAATATTTTTTTTTTTCGTGATTTATGCTTAACTTCACAGACTTTGGGTATCTGTCTTGATTAAAAATACAGTCTTTAATAGATGTTATAAATCTGTAACCCTGTTTCTGGACATTAAAAACTCCTCTATTGTACAAAGCAAACAGATATTTAGTATACACACACTTATTTAGTTTTTTTGGTCCCAGCCCTCCACATATGAGATGGGCAAATCCTGACCTTCTTGTCCCTTTAAACATGTGCACTTCATATTGTAACAACATTTTAGTGATATAGCAATGAAGTCTTCATTTTACCCTTCGGTGTCCTAATGTACATACAGTAAATTCACACACACACAATGAAAGAAAGGAGGAAAGAGACATTCCCATAACTCGGAAATCTTCCAGTGTGGAATATGGAATCAGATTTCTTGATGCTTCCTTGGCTCAGGTTGAATCGTTTCAGGAGAGGTAGTGTTCCAGCTCCAAATAAAGGCTTGGGATATGCACTTCTTTCCACCATTCTAAGGGACAAAGAATGCTTGGGATGAGATCAGCATAATGACAAGCACAATCTCCCCTCGAGCGGCGTATGAATTGACACATAAAAAGATTTAATATTCAAAATACATTAAAAATACAAATCATGGTTCACAATTTTTTTGATGGTCCCTTTAACAAATTCTGTTGACTATAAGTAACATTGCACCAACATGTCGACTAGCTCTCATTGGAGTGTTAGTAGAGTATTAGAATGGTAGGGTTAGGGTTAGAATAAGTTGACATGTACTTGCAAAGTTACTTATAGTCAGTAAAATGTGGACCATCACAATAAAGAGTTAGCAGGTATTAAACAGACATAGTCTAATGAGAGTTAGTTGAAATGTAGTTGCAAAGTTACTAATAGTCAACAGAATGTTTAAAAAGAACCATCAAAATAAAGTTTTACCCAAATGACTTTTTTCTATTGGTTTGTTTTAACTAATTAAAAATGTCAAGGTAATTTAATTGTTCTGATATCATAACGAAGAAAAACAAGAAAACCCACATTTAAAAAAAATATAATATAGTTTGGCAAAAATTATATTAAAAAAAAAAACTACTCAAATGTGTCTGTCAAATCAAAGTCTTGGTAGTTGCAGCCAAAAAAACAAAACATGAAGACCCTCGGTGTGTTAGGGTAAGTCTCTTAAAATATCAGATCATTTGACCTTTTTATTACAAGGCAAGATGGGTTCAAACATAATGATATTAATTAATTGATAATTCATGATAATTGCAAAAAATAACATTTTACTTTAAGATGTTTACTCGCATATATTCAAGATTTAAGGAAAATATATACATTACTTCTTTTTTAATGGTTGCACCGCATGACATTTTTAGAGTCTTAAGTGTTTTCAAACCCAATGTTATTTTAGTTTTATTCATATACTTTTATAGTACTTATTCATATTTTGAATTCACTTTTAGCTTTAGTTTTAGTAATTTTATGTTCTTTAGTCATTTTTATTTTTTATTTCTATTTAGCTTTGTTTTTATTTCAGTAATAGTTTTCTTTAATTTTAGTTCTTAAATGTATTTATTTTAGTATGTTGCCAAGAAAAAAAAAAAAAAAAAACTATAATGTACTTTATGCTTTTCATCTAATAATTATATCATATTTCATATGTATTTCAATTAACAAAAACTTTATCATCTAGTTTTAGATAACTACACCAAACCTAACATGAATAGAGAGAGAACGTTTTCTATGAACCTGGAACCTGTTTGTCAATGATAAATATATACACACTCACACCAACACAACTCAGGCACTGAGAAACTCCTGATCACTGCGTCCAATAGCGTCTGGGTTGGACAGAGGGTCAAGATCTGCAAAGAGGTTAAACCAGGCAGACATGTCCCTGGAGCTTCCTTTGGGTGCTAAAAGACACAGAGAGATGAATCACTACAGAAACAGTAAAGATTGTCAGTGTCCATCTATAGTTCTTGACATGTCATAAAACTCTCACCACTGGCAGAAGAGTTTGGAGTGTCCTGTGTAGGCTGAGATTGTCCTCCACTAGAAGGTGGTTGGAGGGGTGGGGCTTGAAACATAGGTGGAGTCGCCCATCCTGAATAACAGAAAGAGAATGAACATGAGTGATCAGCATGACATCACACTGACAGCACTGCACTCTAGTAGCACAACAAGAATAAGCTGTTCATTCCTCCAGCCACTAGAGGGCAAACTAAACGATTTGTCAAACCTGTGGTGCTGAGGCTATGGTCCAGGAGATGTGATGGCAGGAAGCCAGCGTGTGTGTTTGCCGTTTCTGCTTGCAGTGTGGCGGCAGCAACAGGAGCAGGAGGGGCCTCAAAACAGCCGAAAGCATCCTGCCACGCTTTACTGAACTCACTAGCGCCACCTGTAGCCCCAGGACTCAGCAGATCCTGCAGGAATGCCAGTTCACCTCGCTCTACCTCCTCTTCTTTCCCTTCGACAGACTGGAAAGCCTCAGACAGAAGATCTCTGCCTACTCCAATAAAAAGAAGATAATGAGGCTTTTAAACTTTGTAAAAACGGAATTGCTTTCTCAGCACTTTTGTCTTGTTTTCCAGCACAAAAATCTCAACATTCGTAACCCTATAAAGCCTACTGTATCATTTTTGATACACAAACAATACACAATAGGGCCTCTATAATAGACAGTATAGTCTGCTATACTGTAATAAAGATCTAAATAAGATACTGTTATCTTATTGATTTACATTACAAGCTCTCAGAATTTAATCTTTCTTTTGGCCATATAAATATTAACAAATGCACCAAACTGCATATTTTTTGCTAGGTTTGGGCCTCTGAATTAAACTGAGGTGTTTTTTTCTTTTTTCTTATTGCATATGACCTCCATATTCTCCTATATAAAACTGTATGACCCATAAAGGCCTGGTGTATCAAATATAGGTAACAAAAAAACATGTATGCAAACTATTATTAAATATATTATATTATATTATGTATAAAGGTTCAATAAACTGCTCCATTTCAAAAATATATTTTTCTGATTATTATTTCAAAGGTCAGGCTTTACAGGGTTAAATCAAGAAACATTTACTTGAGGATATAAGATAGTCTTGTTTTCTAAACACACACACACACACACACACACACACATACACACACACACATATATATATATATATATATATATATATATATATATATATATATATATATATATATACTGTATATAAGGAAATGCATCTTGGTTTTAGAATGTTTAGATATTTGTACTGGAAGACAAGACAAAAATACTGAAAAAAGATAAGAAGCTTAAGGAAAGCTTCAAGAAACAGAAATATTAGTTCATCAGCAACAAAAAGAAAAAAGTTAAATATGAAAAAGCAATCCTAGAATCCTCAAAGAGTGCAATGAAATCACACAGACCACAAAAAGAATGGAAACAATAAAGCACCTTGAAGAAAGTAGTTTTTAGAAATGCTTTTACAAGAAAAGAAAGAGCACTGTTGTGTTAATGGAGACAGGGTCAGAAACCCCAGAAGAGTGTTTACCGTTCAGAAGAGAATCTGAAAGAGCCATGAAGAGCATGAAAAGTTTATGAATATTTCTTAGAGAACCTAAGACTTATAGATCAGGGTGTTAAAGCACTTTCGAAGGAGGTTGATTTTAGAGAGTTAGAACAGGCCATAAGGGAGTCCTTGGCATTGAAGAGATGCCCAGTCAGGCATTTATACCTATTTCAGGTTGTAAGCTGCTGTGTAACGCATCTTGCTTTTCCTCATATGAGGTGCCTATGTCCCACTGAATAGCAGGTGTCATAGATGGGTGTATGGTCGGGGTCAAGGTTGGAGTAAGAGAATGGACTGAGCCAGGCTCAGGGGTCATTAACAGAAGGTCGTCATCTGTGCTAGATCCACCAATGGGGCCTAACTGTTCATTCAAGGCCACTGTACAGGAGCGGAGGTGAACATGAGAGATACAAACAGACATACTGTAAATAAAAGTTGCTAAACACACTAGAAGTTGCACCGACTAGACACAAAGTTAATTAGTTCTACCAATATTTGATGCTTTAAAGGGACACTTCACCCATTTGTATTAAGCTTTGCATTGTTAGAAACCCAGTCATACTATTGAATGGTCGTGCAACACTCTCTCATTTTCCCCTGAGACGGGAGAAATCTGTTATTTACCTCTTACACTTCCTCCTACAATGACGCAAAAATCGTCATTTTGCGTCATTGTAGGAGGAAGTGTTAGAGGGGGGGATTTCTGTTAAGACTACAGACACTAGTTTCTCATCTTTCCCAGGGTGGGGCGCGCTCACGCTACAGACCTATTACAGATCAGTGGGTGGGACTTTACTCTCTGAAACTGAAAGCAATATCCTCCATCTTGTTTGAAGCTAAGCTAACAGGCGCTGTGGAGACAGATGTACAGTTATGACAATAGCGGAGGAGAGTGCTCAATATGATATAGAAGAAGAGGATTTCGGAAGTCTGATGCTTGAATCAGGTGTTTGTGGCTACCTTTACAAGCCGCATTATAGCGAAGAGCAGCCGAGGCAGAAGACCTGCCTGCCGCGGACGAGGAGCCCGGACTGGCTCGAGTTAGGGCGGACTGGTGGCGCCGGTGATCTCACTATGCAGCTACGAACCGCTACGAACACAGAGATAGAGTCCGTCTGCGGCAAAGAATTTCAACGATGACAATTTCTCCTGGACGAAATCTCTGAATCAGACGAGGACACGGACGTTTGTGTTGAGAACTATCCTAGTTTCGCACCGCATATGTTCTGACTGAACATCCAGGTACCATGCAATAATTAACCTTTTCGAAAGAAATACAAACGAGGAGTAATGCACTATATGAGTTCGCCAACTAACTAGACATTTTGTGTGAATGTGAAATGAATTTCAAGCTCTGGTAGTAGCTAGCCTTGTAGACGGAAGAGTGATTTCTCTTATAGGCAGATATGCGCTTTCTGGATTAGTGGGAGTGGCTTGCGGAGCTGTGCAATGTGGTGCATTGTGGGAGTTGTTGTCTTTCATACAAATGCGTTCTGAAGTTATTTTTTGTCTTTTCTCGGTCACGAAGGCACCAAATTCAAAAATTATTTTACATTTCGACTACATATATGACCCACTTTAAATAAAAAACAATGTTCAAATGGGTGAAATGACCCTTTAAGTCTGTGCCAACTAGTCATGGACCATATGACTTCAGTTGCTGCTTCTTCATTGCGACAGTTAGGGCTGGGTGGTCTGACAATATAACAATATAAAATGCCAACCAACTGAAATATACAGTATATCACGGTGTGTGGTTTCAATGGGAAGTACTGCCAGTACTACTGTCATGTTAGGACATTAAAGAAAATAAGGGGAATGTGCTTTATATATATATATATCCATCACTTGAACTGTGTGTTTTGGTGTATGACAATGCAAATAGCAGGCATGGGTGATAAACCGATATTACTGATTAATTGGATAAACTGGCAAAAATGTGACAACTGGTAGACATTTTGTATTATTGTCGCTGTCACAGTTACACTCACAAGACGTTGCAGTGTTGCATTGTCATGCTTTTTAAGTCTTGATATTTTATTATATATTATATGGATATATATATTAAAGCGATTTTAATCCATTCAAGATCAATGATATGCAAAATTTTCAATTTGGAACAAGCATGCTGTTCTGCCAGCCATTTTCCATGCATACACACAAAAAGCTGTCACAGAGTTGTCAAAATGCTGGCAAGTATTCATGTAACACAGTCATTTATGTCTTAAGTGAATGAAAATTCACGCCCTGTTGACTTCAATGGGGCAAGTTTTAAACCTGCTTTTAGCCTCTTAACATCCTTGATGTGTCATTACAAGTGCCCAGCTAATGTGAGCGATTCCTTTAGAGTTAACACGGGTGAATCTGACTGCAGTAGATGTAAAAGATATGAAAAAAAATAAAGTTAATTCGGCCAGCGCTCATACCTGTATTTACATCCTGTTTTCGGTTGAAGTCCAAAGTAGTCGATTGTCGAGTTCACGCGCATATGTTTTGTTACCTATGATCACGCGTGTGAACTCGACAATCGACTACTTTGGACTTCAACCGAAAACAGGATGTAAATACAGGTATGAGCGCTGGCCGAATTAACTATTTTTTTTCATATCTTTTACATCTACTGCAGTCAGATTCACCCGTGTTAACTCTAAAGGAATCGCTCACATTGGCTGGGCACTTGTAATGACACATCAAGGATGTTAAGAGGCTAAAAGCAGGTTTAAAACTTGCCCCATTGAAGTCAACAGGGTGCAAATTTTAAAAAGAGGATAACACAGTGTAGGCAACACCGATTTTTGTCGTTGTTCTCTGTATTGACAGCACTCCAAATTTACAAAAAAATGAGCTCAATGTTAAAATTGACCGGAGTTCTCCTTTAATATTTATCATATAACAAGAAGAGTGAAAAAAATCACTCACAGCACTTAACTGAAAAACTTGTATAGCTTTAATAAGAATCATTGTATATTTAATTAACAGTGTAGACTGGGCAGTGTTTTATTTTACATTTGATTTATTCATTCAATTTAGTAGTATTTTGTGCTTCTGTAACTTCTGAAAAACAAAAAAGCACTGTTTATTTCATTTGTTTCATCTTTGTTCTTTTGTTTTTATTTGCCCTATTTCTTGCAATTAGTTTCTTTGTTCTTATTTTATTACTGACTGGTTACCTGTTTTCTGTAAGCTTCCATAACTTTTTACTTATATTAGTTAGGCTAGTATTGAATAATTGTGAAATTTTAATGTTATGTAAAATTAGCAGAGTAACAACATTATTTCCAGCCAAAAAAACTATATTGTTGACCCATCCCTAACAAGCAGTATGAATTGGATAATGAAGATATGGAAGCATTCGTTTCTCACACACATCAGCTTCACAGGACACATATAGTCCTGTACATAAGTATGATACATGAGGAAAAAAGTGACTATTTATATCCACAAGAATACTTCGATATAAATCAGAATATCACCATATGCATTAAGAAGATTAAAAAGTATTCCGGTTTCTAGAAATCCAAATAAGACAACTGGCATATGCCAATATTAATCAGAATCTGCCATAACTGAACATTCATTCACATCTGCGCATGTCCAAACAACAACTCTGGGTGATATTAGATACAGACTGTTTCCATTGCATTACATTCTTGCGTGCTACTGTAAGGACTTGAATAGGAAATTATAAGTAAATTAAATTACTGTCCAAAATTACTAAAACAGCACTTGCCATTTAGTATGATAATTGACTACTCTTCTGGATGACTAGTCATTTCTTAACAATGAGTTATCGTGCAAAGCCTAGTCCGTAAACAAACACACACACACAACTTACCAGAGTCCAGACTGGCACACATAGAACTGTCAGACCCTCTACTCTGTCCATCTACTGCACGAGTAGAAACTGGTAAAGATAAAAAGAAAGAGCATCTAAGAAGCATGAGCCTTTGAGTGTTTTCCCATAATGTGCTTTAAAAGCCGAGCATACCAGTTTCGGATGATTCACCCAGTTGTTCATCTTCAAGTGAAACAAGACTGAAACATAAACATACAAACACCAAATTAAATTGATAGACACACTGATGCATGACTAAATGAATGCATAATTTCTAAGAGGGGAAGAGATGATTCACATTACTATGACATGCACAGTATCATAAGAATTACAAAATACCTTAAAATTGACAAATAAAAGTGAGTCAGTGATATTTCTAGGAAGCGGTGTTGGTCTAAAAACAGTTGTAACAAAATCATACTACAGCATGTCTAACACAGATGGCACATCATCTGCTACTGCCAAAACAGGAAATGACAGTGAACTTTAAGCAGGGTTGCCTGTTCACAAAGGCAGCAGGGGTTTCTAATAGAACTACAATGTTCCACTCACAGATCAGTAACCAGAGCCTTTAAAGAGGCCTCTCGCCTGCAGAGACCCAATCTGAGGGAGCGGAGGGTTTCAGGGAATGAGGAAAGAGAGTGAATGAGAGATCTGACAATGAGAGCCAAGCGAGGTGCCGTCAAGGGGAAGACATGTTTCGTTGATGAAAAAGAAAACTGGGACTGCTAGATGTGTCTGTGTGAGATTCACTGACCATGTGATGTATACTGCATAATATAATGTAAAGAATAGGACTGTCATGATTCCTCGATTAAATTCAAATACGCAATTTCAAAAAATCCTTGCTTGCAATTTACCCTTGTCGAGTAACCAGCAAATTAATGGAAAAGGTGCGTTTCATGGACGAGAATCCATGACGTGCATTATTAGACCGTTTTCTAAGGCTGCACGATGTATTAAAACCATTTAAAAACCAGAATACTTCAAATATCGTCAAAATAATAAACCGATTACTCTATTACCAAAATAATCGTTAGTGACAGCCCTAATAAAGAACAAGCTGTAAATCAGCAAAATGGTTGGTTAATGAACAAAAACACTTCAAAATGGAGTTCTCACTTGTCTGAATATGTCTTCTGGTCCTCGTCTTTGCTGTCCTCTGCTGAATGTGCAGAGGCAATCTGGTCCAGTGGGTCCCTCAGTTCCTGTGATGAGAAATGAGGGTTTAAAACACATCACAACAGTTTATTTTCTGACATTTGTGCATGGACACCCACTTTGAGGGTAGTGAACTGGTAGGGTACATATCCTTTGAAGGCCTCATGGATGCCAGACATCACATGTGCAGTCTTCTCCCAGTAGTGTAGAAGCGTTGTCTACGGAAAAACAATTCAAGACGAATACATTTACAATATAAAATTTAACGGGTTTAACTAGAAAAAATGGGTGGAAGTAAATAAGTATTACCTGGTAAGTGCATAACGAATGTGAAAGCATGTTGCAACGACTGGCTCCCAGCATGTCCACTTTCTGACAAACATCATTCTTCAGCTTATCGAAATGCACTTTTGTTCCTCTTACCTGGGCCTGAACCTGTTCACAAACACACACAGATAGCAGAATATTTCATCCTCCACTTTCAGTATATAGATGCAATCCCTCCCACACTCGCTTTGCGGGGTCTGACCTTGCGAAATTTCTCCAGTTGTTTGTAAGTATCTGGGTCTAGTTCCTGTGAGACGTCCTTCATCCAGAGCAGAGCTCCGCGATACTCGGTCCGGGCTTTCTCCATCCGGCTTACTGTCAGCAGGGTGTCGGCGATGGCTCTCCTCCGGAATGTCTCAACTTCCTGTTCAAATCGATGGAGAGGGGTACACAGAGCCAACCTGGGCATGACAGAGGACAAGAGGACAGGTAAATGACTTGATCAATGATTACAGATGAGTGTTAAGTAGATGTGGCATGCAAGGATAGAGAAAAGTTACATTCAAGACTGTGGGTTTACTAATTTGTGTCTTTATGTCTTTAGTTTGTAGAATATAGAAATGTTCTTTCCAGGGCTGCCAAAGTAACTTAATTAAATAATGAATTAAAAATGAAACTGAAATGTATCACTAGTTTCTATGTTGGCATTATTGTCCAATTTAATAATGTAATATATTCAAAATTCACAAATTTGTATTAATTATACTCACATTCTTATACTCACCAATGCTGTATTTATTTGATACAGTAAAACATATCAAATTAGAAAATTGTTATTTTAAATTGTAATAAAATTCCTCAAGATCAATACCATTTACTATTTTCTTAATATACAAGCTGAATTTTAGCAGACATTACTCCGGCCTTCAGTGTCACATGATCCTTCAGAAATCATTATAATGTGCTGATTTGGTGCTCAATAAATATTTCCTATTATCATTATTATCAGTGTTGAAAACAGTTGAGCAGCTTAATATTTTTTGTGGAGACTGATTAATTTCAGAATTATTTGATGAATAGAGGGGTTTTAAGAACAGCATGTATTTGAAATAGAATTCTTTAAACAGAACTATATACATGTATATAATACACAGTTTTGTGGGGGAATGAAATACTTTTATTCAGCAAGGATGCATTAAATTGATCAAAATACTAATAGCTGTTGTTGTTATTTGTAGACTTATTTGTGTTCATATCATATAGCTAAATTAATGAAGAGAAACTACGTATTTTCAGTATCAAATGGGTGGGTTGCCTGATCGATTGTCTAATAAGGCTGGTTTCAGATTTCCCTGTTTGATGACAAGTTGTTGGATGGCTAGTTCATTAGTCAACCATCATGGCCCTTTCCCTATCTGATGTATTAAATCATGATGTATGAACATAGTAACTACCAAAATATCATGAAATAGAGCCCAATTAATTATTTTAAGCCCTAATTTGTTCATATTTGTGCCTACCTTTGCTTGGCGGAGCAGCAAAGGGCTTTACTGGTGGCGTCCATCATATTGCCTGCTTTTGTTTTATCATGCTCTGCCTGGAAGCGCAGGAACAATCCAAGCTCATTCTCCTCTTGAGAGAGATCTGAAGAGAGGAGGTCACAGGGGGCAAAAACAGGGTTATTACAACAACAACTAACAATATATGGCTTGATTGGACATGTTAAATGCTATCAATTACTAGAACCACAAAAACACATTCAAAGAGTTTAGCTTATAATTGCCATTTGACTCAACAGTAACAGTACACATGAATACTGAGAAAATGTATGCCACTGCATGCAATGGCTTTCAAAACAAGCTGAACAAGACTCTTAGTGTCTGTGCACACAAAGAGGGTGGAAGATCATGTTCCTCACTCACGTGTGATTCTTTGCTGGTATTTCTCGATCACTTTCAGGAGTTCTGTGCAAGTGTTCTGGACTGAACGGAAAAACTGAAGGAAACAGACACACATTATCATTAACAAATGCATTTTAAAAGTTTTTTATAACAAATGTTACAAATTTTGAGTTTGTTGCAGCACACCATAAAATCTCTGAGCCTTTTATTCTCTTCAGAATTTATATACGCAGACAGAACATTTGGTCATCCACAATAACATCTCAAAAAACCCAGACAACACATTAGAACAGAAAAGAATTGCCTTTCCAGTCTCGCTGTCATGGCAACAAAGGATGTTATGTCCCTGATAGTCTGAGTGAGCAGGAAAACGTGTATACTTGTGCTCTACCTGAAAGAAGAAATCCACAGAAATTACACAAATGACTCATTATGGTTGAGCTCCCTTTGTTTGAGAGAGGGTTTCAAGAGCTTTGAGGAGTCAAACACAGAAATAGGACTCATTTCCAACAGTTAATAGAGGGATGAATATATTAGACTGTAGAAAATATCAGTTGAAAGTAACCACAACTAAAGTTCTAATCAAACACGCTACTATTCATAAGTTTGTGGTCAGTAAGATTTTTTTTATAAAGAAATAATACTTTTATTCAGCAAAGATGCATTAAATTGATCAAAAGTTACAGCAAAGATATTTTACCGAAAGATTTCTATTTCAAATAAATGAAATGAAATCAAAGAATGAAATGCTCTTCTTTCAAGCATTCTACTCATCCTGATAATTTATTTCAGTTTTCACAAAAATATTAAGCAACACAACTGTTTTCAACAATGTTACATGAGCACCAAATCAGCATATTAGAATGATTTCTGAAGAAGGATCATGTGACACTGAATACTGGAGCAATGATGCATAAAAAAATCAGCTTTTTAGATTTTAAAATATATAAAAATTATTTCACAATTTTATATTTTTTTAATTTATAATTTTCCTTGTTGAGTATAAGAAACGTCTTTCAAAAACACTGAAAACATTTACCGACCTCAAACTTTTGAAATGTAGTGTAAGTGGTAATTTAGCATAAATTGATATCATTCAGAGTAAACCCCATATTTTATTCTCTTCCAGGAAAGTGACCAAAATTATTGGTCTATTAGTGGGGTCATCTCTGTATCAGTGCAATATTTTCACGTGCATCAAATTAAATACGGCATCTACCCAAACTCTACGTGTGCTGATGTAGCTGTGACCCCTGCAGGTGAGGTCTGCATTCAGGTTACAGTTTAACTCTTGAGCGCAGGTCTGACAAACAGAACACCCTCAGGAATCATGGTTGTACAACAGGCTCTCCTAAACAAACACTGTTATTGAAGTTTCCTACGTAAAATCCTGCCATTTCGCACCATAAGGATGATGCATTGTTTTAAAGTTAAGAGGAAATAGAGCTTTGACAGTAAACAGGATAAAAGACTATTCTTTTGGACATAATGGCAGCTGTGGTTTAAAGTAGAAAGAACATGGATACACCTGTTCATTAAGCAAGCAGCCGTGGGGCTTATGGTGGCCTCTCTGCTGCTCTCGCGCACACTGGCACAGCCACAAAACCATCTAATGACCAGTAAACCAGGATATGCTTAAGAGTAACAGCCCGAGGCAGGGCAAGATAAGACAAGCACACATAAACAAACACACGCACACACTTCCTTAAACTGTGAGTGGTCTACGGATTTTTATTAGGCGTAATCAGAGAGCTACTTTATTTTATAAAAGCTAACTATTAATCAGCAGTGTTGGGGAAAGTTACTTTTAAAAGTAATGCATTACAATATGTTCCCTGTATGTTTTATCTGTTATTTCAGAATATTCTATTCTAGGGCCATATAGTTAAAGACTGAAACACTATAGTGAGTTTTTTAAGCAGTAAGAAATTGCGAAAAAAAAAAATTGTTAACTTTTTCTGATACAATTAAGTAAATAAATGGGTATCACTCTGGGTTTTATCGCCCCTCATGAACAATTGCACTGCTTTACAACTATGGGACAGGAAGAGCTAAATAAACTTATCATTGCATCTAAACCAACAACATGTTTATTCGACCCAATACCCACTAAACTACTGAAAGAGTTGTTACCTGTAGCAGAAGAGCCTCTTCTCAATATTATTAACTCGTCTTTATCTCTAGGTCATGTCCCAAAACTGTACAAGATGACAATTATTAAGCCTCTCATTAAGAAACCACAATTAGATCCAAATGAATTAGCAAATTACAGAACCATTTCAAATCTTCCATTTATGTCTGCTCAATTAAGGCATTAAGGTGGTTTAGATCGTACCTATCAGACCGCTACCATTTTGTCTATTTAAACAGGGGAAAATATAAGATAACATCAGTAAATGATGGAGTGCAGCAAGGCTCTGTGTTAGACCCTCTGCTATTTTCAATATATGCTGCCACTTGGTAATATGTGACCCTGGATCACAAAACCAGTCACAAGTAGTACGGGTATATTTGTGGCAATAGCCACAAATAGTTAGCTGACTAACGTTTCGATGTGGTTACATCTTCATCAGAGGACTCTGATGAAGATGTAACCACATCGAAACGTTAGTCATTTTTGTTATGCACCTTTAATAAATATTTTAATCAGTAGACATCTGTGCTGCACCGGCGATTCCTTTTGTTTAAAACATGGAACTAGTTTCCACTGCTCTTCCCTGTCATCATGTGACAGTACTCAATTAACCTCCCTCCATGTCATTCAGCCATTCCTCACACACAATGAAAAAAATAATTTGCTTTCAAATGTTAAAATTAAGCATGAGTCATACAGTCATTGAAAGAAAATCCCAGCCCAGTGACGCAACAGTTTCACTTATTGCTGACCGAGTCAGTTAGTGAGGTCATTTTTACTACAGGCGCTCATACCTCTAATTTGGCATCAAGATCCGCGTCAGATGCCACCACATGCTCATCTTCCTTCTTCCCGGTGGCCTTGATCAGAACCTGCTTGGTCTTCCAGAACTTCTTCTGCATGCGGGCCATGACCGAGCTGTCCTCCCCCAGAACTGCTCTGCCACTGAACATATCACTGGAGAACCTGAAAGAACGTGCAGACGTATGTTTTTAAATATAGAATCTAAGAAGAGAAGGGGTAACATTCATTGGATGAAATTAAGATACAAACCCATAGCTGTCCATATTCTTAATGAGCGTGGCTTAGATCTGTAAATGGGATAAAAACACTGTATCATCCAGCTTTGAGTCAGACAAACTGAACTACTGTTTAGAAGTTTTGGGTCGGTAAGATTTTTTAAAGAAATTCATATTTATTCAGCAAGAACTTGGATCACAGGAATAAATTACATATTAAAATAGAAAACAGCTATTTTAAACTGTAAAAAATATTTCACAATATCACTGGTTTTACTGTATTTTTGAGCAAATAAATGCAGCTATGGTGAGCATAAGAGACAAAAACATTACAAAATCGCACCGGACCCAAACATTTAAATGATGTATGCAAATGCAGTATGTTGCAAAAAGACATTTTATTAGGCCTACTTGCTTTTCAGAAATCAGCGGTGGCATTCAGCAGACTGACACTGAAATTAATGGGAGAAAATCAATGTCAAATATTAAACAATTAAAATAACTAATTATTAAGTTGTTTCAATGTTATAAATTATAAGACTCACTGGAAAATTTGAATGAATAATGAATAAATCTGAGCTTTGAGGAAATTCAGAAACCCTTTGCGAATAGCTGTCTTTGTTCTTTCGAGGTAACAGCTGTTAGCCATCACAATGACTGCCATGTCTCTCACGGTCATAATTTCCCAAATTCAATAACACATATAACTTCCAAATAAAAGCAAAAGCAAACGTTTAATGCAAGTCAAAAGAAACTATAATAAGAACCAAACCACTGTCCTGACATTCATTCAACACATGACTAGTTTAAGCAATATCAATGTTTGTTTTGACAATTTTATAAATAAATACAACACAAGCAGTATTCCCCCCCCCCCCCCCACAAAACAATACGTAGTTATGTGAAGTGTAGTGTTTATGAGCTGACGCTGTTCTGATCGCACCTTCCTCCCCATCCAACTCCTCATCACGGGTCTGGTTACAGTGTTGTTGCAAGCCGCCTGCTCGCTTTTATCACATTTGTATTTTTCACGTCTTTTGTTGTACACAACTGATACTTTGTTTTAATGCGTATATTTAACCATGTGTTCATAGCGTATACAGGATTCTTTGCGAAGATAAACGAATAAATATTGTAAAAAGGCAGAGCTACCGGATCCCAAACAAGATAAGGAGTCATCGAGCTCGCGCTGCGTTTCCCTATAATAACCCTCTTAACTTTAGCACGAATGTGACATGGAGACTTCAGTCGGCAGTTCGAAACTTACACTGTACGGGTCGTGATATTTTACAGTTTGCATTCGTCATATATGAGTGTATATAATTTAAGGAATTGTTATTAGGGCATCGCATTTCCTTACCCGCTGACGTTGCCGTGAGCAGCGCTGGGAACGTTCACGCACGTCATTCCAGTTAGCTGAGAAACAGCGAGAGCGCATGCGCAGAAACAAGCTAATAGTTCTCAATGGATTGAAGAAAATATTCATATATTATATATATAATGAATATATTTTGAGTTTATTGTACATAGCAGGCCAACAATATAATATACAGTAGGCTATCAGAAATCATTTTGTGATTATAGTAGCTACTTCTTTTGTAAGTTGCTTATACGTTTTCAGCAGAATGGATAGGCTACATGTACCTCTGCTGAAAAAAACCCACCTAAGATTATATGCTGGTGCTCCAGCACGGTCAGACTGGTCTGTTCGCTAGTTTAACTAGTAGGTCTAGGGTTGTTTTTTTTTTTTTTTTTTTTTTTTTAGCTAGTCAGTCTGGGAGTGCAGCTGCTAACCAGCTAAACACCAGTTTTGATCATCTTTAAGTGACTTCAGGTGTAAAATATTCATTATAATGCAAAACAGATCACTTGGAAAGTTTATTATTTATTTATTTGATTTATTGTATAATTGTGTAAGTGACAGAACTGAGGAGGAGGATTTGCAGTCTCAAAGTCAGACTGGTCTGTCCATCTTTCTTTTCCAGCAGTCCCAACAGTACACCACAATGCAAGTATTTTATTTAATACAACACATTTCACTTATATTATATTATATTATATTATATTATATTATATTATATTATATTATATTATATTATATTATATTATATTATATTATATTATATTCTTGAGCAAGTGACAGAATTTGGTAGTAGCCATTTGTGCCCAAATGATGGCGCCACTGACACAGAAAAAAAGTGATGGCGTTCATCTCAAATTTTTGTCCCTGTATATTATCAGTAACCCAGTGGGTACATAAAACTGAGTCTAGGTTGTATAACAGGCATAACATGCAATGAGAGAATAGAGAATAAATCTATATGCAATTCATTTTCAAAGTTTCAAGGTAGATTGTAACTGAGATAGCCTACCCCATAGTGTGGGTTGTGTGGTAAAAACATTAAGACTTGTTACATAACATGATTCCAAATTAACTCAAACTGTAGTGCTGAGATAATACACAAATAAGTCAAGGAACAGTATCAGGAAGCTGTGGTTTTGCATGGTACACTCAGTCACACGCTATCTGAGAGAAAAAAAAAGCTGATCTTAAGTCACATACATACCCGTGCCTTTCTACACAATCTTCTCACACATATGCAGCCCCATCCACACCCAGACTAACGTTTGATGTACACAGACATACTCATACACAGACGGGCATATGCCAACACCACACCCCAGCCTCAACCACAAATCTTTTACCTCAAGACCCTCTTCTTCAGCGATGGGCAACATCTTGGTTGAGACAACAAAAGGCAAGTAGACACACACAGTGATTCTGAGGAATCATCTAGTAAAAAGCACAAGCACACCTCAGCAGACAAACATCTGTTTACTGAAGTATGTCAGATCTCAGAGACATTGGGAGCGGAAACCTCTAAGTGTGTTTGTGTGTTTACTCTATAATTGTCCACTCTTATCATTCAAGATTTTCTTATTAGCTTCTAGCTGTTGGGGACAATGGATGACTTGGTCCTCTCTCAGTCTCCTCTCAACACTGAACTGGTGTTACCATGGTAATGTAATTACACTCGTTACTGACAAAGGTTAAAGTCAGATCATTGTATGCATTGTAATCCCTTTCTATTGTGAGACAGAATGAACATATGAATGAATCAGGTGAATCTTATCAGTCAATTAGAGCCACTGAGCCAGCCGAAAGCAGATTTAATACTAAATGGCTCCATTGTATTTTGGCAATTGCCAGACATCATTATAATAAACCATGCATTTCATTAAGCGCATGATACACTACAACGATGCCATGATTTCTGCAGGATCATGTGATACTCGAGAAATGGATGCTTAAAAATTCAGCTTTGCCATCATAGGAATAAATTACATTTTATAATAATATTAAAATAGAAAACAGCTCCTTTAAATTGAAAGGTAAATCCTTTACTGGATTTTTAATCAAATAAGTTCAGCCTTGGTGAGCATAAGAGACTTTTTTGAAAAACAGGTAGTACTGGTATACTTACATTTTTGTACAATTTTTGAAAATATGACCCAAATAAACCAAAGTTTTGATTCCAGTCACAATGTTAAAAGCTGCTGACTTTTTCAAGGGAGCGGCCCTTTCTATATCACTCATATAGGAGTGGCTCATGATCAATAAGCCTAGCACTTGTCTGGAGAGATAGGAGGAGACACTTTATGAGATCTGCCAGACCAAATGTAGGACAAAAATGAGTTAAATGTCTGTTCAGGAAATTACCACACCCCAACATACAAAATGTGTCAGTGTTGTTTGTGTGTGACCTTTAGAGTGTGTACTTACGTTTGACAGTAAATGTTCTGGTCATTTAACATACAGCCCCCCACCCCCATCCCCACATATACACACAGAGCAGTGAATGTCCTTCCACAAAGGATGCAAATGACAGACAGGAGGGTTCCATATCAGTCCTCAGATCAGCCCATCTAATCCTCTCAAAGACCTGCAACACAATTCAGTCCCATTCACTGAGTCAGAGTCAGATTTCTGACAGAGAAGACAAAGATTCCAGAATTTTAAAAGAAATAAGTTCGCCCAAAAATGAAAATTCTGTAATCATTTACTCGCCCCCCTCTTGCTGCTCCAACTTTGCATGGCTTTCTTTCCACTGCAGAATAAAAGAAGATACTCTGAATAATGTTTGAGTGTTTCTTGTCCATATTATGAGAGTCAATGGGGTCCAGAACTTTGAAGCTCCAAAAAAGACATAAAGGTATAGTGTAAAATAATCCATACGAACAAGATGGTCTTCTAAAGCAACAGAACCACTGAACAGATCAAAATGAAAGCCTTTATTATTCAAACCCAAGCATACAAAACCTGCATCAAATATGATGACACAAACCCCAGATCTCATGACATTTGGTGATGTGACATGTGAGAACTTTTTTTGGAGCTTGAATATTTTGGACCACATTGACTTTTATGGACAAAAATAGTCGAATTAAATATATCTTCCTTTCTTTTCGGCAGAAAAAAAGTCATTAAGAAGGACAGGATCTTTAACTATTCCACTTAAAAAAATAAAAATAAAAAAAGGGTTACGGTGATTTGGGCCAATTCTAGGGTCAAATGTGGAAAAACCCAACTGTTGGGTTTAAAAATGTAATATCAAATTCAAACAAACAGTTGGCTTTGCCCATATTTGACCCAACCGTGGGTTGAAGCAACCCAGTGTAGATGTTAAAATAATCACTTTTTGAATAGTATAGCACAAGCCATAAAACATGGTGTGAAAAAAAAAATCACTCTTTTTGGGTAAAACTACATTCCATCCGCCATCCCATAATACAAAAGTCTATTTTCAATATGCCACAAATGCTGTTGATTGAGCTTAGCTTGCACCCAGAATATTCATTTAAATCCATAACATTAATAAAACATCTCACATTTTCTTTTCATCCTAATGTGAACATCAAATACTATTAGCTTACAAATAATTTGACTGGTTGATTTAAACGCTCTCTCATTCATACTGTTTTTGCACTTCTTCTCAACTGGATAATTCAATACAGCAGTGAATCGACAAGTCTTTGCTTAGTCAGTGGCTTTTAATTAATACGGGTCTGTCACCGACTCTGTTCTCTCATAATAGTCTTTTCAGCTGTCTCCATGACCAAACAAGCTGGGATGAAAGAGAGAGAAAAAGAGCATGGGCAGTGGGCCATTCAAACAGGTGTCTCCTCTTTCCTTAATACCGCCTCTTCTTTCTCCCCCTCTCTCTGCTCACCTCTATGAATGGGTTGGCCAAGCAGTGATTTGTTTTCTGTCGCCTTGAGGCTGGAACTTTAGTGGCCAACGTATAGACTTCAAGGCACCATCGAGCTGCCTAGTAGATCTGCAAATAGACCTCAAATTTCTTGTGGGTTTCTTTTCTCTACTTCACACAACCGTCTGACAAGCAAAGAAGCTTTCAACTGCAGCATGCTCTTATCTGAATCTTTTCCTCTAAATTCATCTGTTTAAATCATAGTAGATAAAGTTGGTTAGGAAGAAAGACACATACATAAACACATATAGCCTAATGACTCTCAGAAAGGCCAGAAATTCTTATCTGGAATCATCAGACCTATTGTATTCTTATCAGAGCCTCTCTGCCCTGTCCTGAGGGCTATTGTCATGCCCTATGGAGAAGGGAGGAAACCCTCTGTACTACCGACATTTTGTATGTGTTTGTGTGGGTGATTTTTTCAAAAAGAAGTTTGAACTCAACCTGTTCGCTTTTAAACACACTGAATGACTTCATTTATATACGGAAATTGCTGTAGTTTTGCATGCAACTTTTTGAAAACGATACCATTATCATCTCCGTGTAGCCTACACGAATTTGTGAGAACGGTGATGTGCATGTGTAGGCCTATTATGTGTTCAGTCTATAGGCGATTAGTGTTTCTTTACAAAGTGATATCACCAACTACTGGCCTTGCAGCATAATACAGCATTTTGAAAGGTTTTCGCAGATCCGTTTTGACAACGCTGTCATCTGTATGCGAAAAACGCAAAGGAAAAACGTTTCCGTTTTTAGTACATTGTTGTCGTGTACACATAGTTATGAAACATAGTTATGAAAACGTTATATCTGAATGTTCTTTGAACGTTCAAAACGTAGTTTTTTAAATAATATTAAAATGTGTTTTTTGGGGGTTATGCGCACGTTAAGGAAACATAACTTTTTATCATTTTGCAAACATTATGACAACGCTCCTTTTGAAAGTTCAAGCTGCAACATTGAAACATGTTAGACGAACATTCAACTAATACCTCTCAGAAAAGAAAAAAACGTTCCATGAACGATGTGTAAATATATATATTTTTTTTTTTTTTGCTAACATTCTGAGAACATTATTAAAGACCAGATAACTTTGAACAAACATTCTTTTAACGTTACTGGAAAACGTTTGTTCATAACTTTGAGACAACCTTGCCAGAGCGTTAGGAAAGTTCTTAAAATGTTCTTTGTTAGCAGGATAATTGTGTGATCCAATATGAAAATGTATTTAAATATATATCATGCACAAACAACCTCACAATCAATTACACTCTAAATTATTTTATGCTATTGTTCCTTTCTTTTGTTGTGAACCCTTAAGGACAGCTGTCTCCAAACCTCTGTTGTCTTACCAACGGTCAACTTCCTTTTCATTGCACACAGAGGATGAGAAAATCTACATTCATGGATCTTTTGCTTTACTGACGTGAGAAAAAACAACAGTGAATCTATCGATTCAATCTTTCTCTCGCACTGTTTCTTGCCTAGCACCTTTCACACCTCTGTGGTATCTGCAGACATAAAAGACACCCAGTTTGTGTCTTACTGCTCTAGCTTTCTTTCATCGGCCCACATGCATTAACACAACCACACAAGTACACACAAGAAAAAACTAAATCTGATTTCTTAATGTTCCTGTGGAAAAACTGAGAGTTCAAACAAAAATATAGCCTAAGTTCCATTAAAGCATGACCTAATTATGATATAAAATTCATGCATTGAGGTTATTTTACAGCTCTGTTATACCGTGTGGTGACTATTATGATAATATGTGTTTATAACAAAACTAATAAATGCAACAGATTTTGAAGGCACACACACACACACACACACACACACACATAGAGATCACCTTACAACTCTACCAGTTTGTGAAGCAGTTTTCTGGAGGCCTCGGTTGGCTGGGGGCAGGTGAAAACACATGTTCTCCCCGAGGAAAGCACATACACACACACACATACACACATTGCCAAAGGGTTTTTTTGTCTTTGAGAACTGCCCTTCCTTGCTCCCTAAAACAGCGATAGGTCTGACCTCTCATTTCAGCCAGGTGTCTACGTCCCTGTTCACTAACCAACATCTGTGACGGTTACAGCCAAGTATTGAATGACTGCAATATTATAGTAGAGGGCAGTGGGTGTTCTCTTCTGAGAGGTTGTCTTCAGAGACTCTATGTGATAAGTTGTCCTTTTGTTTTTAAATATGATGCCAAACAGCACGTAACCTCACACAATACTAGTTTAAATAGCTAAAGATCTTCAGTACATTAAAAAGCACATATTAAATACAAATCTGAAGTGTCCCATTTTACCAGTATAGAGACATATACATATACATGAGTTAAGTTAATTTTACTATGGGGTTTGGGTGTTTTGAACAAAGGAAGAACTGTACGATCTGTGATCACTCAGACTGTCTCTGTGATTTTATCTGATCATCAACACATTAGCACCTTTTAAATGTGATAAAATGCCATTCAACGTATGCAAAACATAAACAGAGCACTTACGAGATTAACATACAGTGTGTGTTTCCATGCTCAAAAAGCCAATTCCTCCTAATTTTTCAGATTTAATTTCACTTAGGCCTACATAAAAAGTGTTTGTGTGTACTTTTCACAGCTCAGCGTCAAAATAAGAAAACACTTTCATATGTGTGTGTGTGATCTGATCTGACCATGGTTGAATGATATTTAAGTGTTTTGAGGGTTGTAGCGAGTAAGCCACTTACGTCACTATCAAGATTAAACAGAAAGCCATTCATGCTCATATTACACATATAATAATATAAACACGTATAATCATATTGTACCACTTAGTTTACCACAGCTTGAATTAGAAATGAACATATTTCTCGGAATAGGCAAAGTTAACTGGTTTTATGTGAGGTTTTCAGCAGACACACAATTGAAACGCCGATTTCCGTCGCAGGACGTCGTTTTCTTCAATCACTCATGCATTTTGAAACACGAAAACAGGAAAAGAGCGTTTGCGGAAGGCGCAGATGCTGCTACCTGTTTTGTGGGCGCGAGCGCAGACTCGTGCCCGCGTGCTGCCGTGGATTGCGTGTGTGAGTGGGCGGAGATTGCGCGTACGAGAGGGGTATTTAAAATCATCTGAGCTCCACATAAGTTTACAAAGCCGCTGTAGAATTTCTGGAGACTGACAGCACCGGAGGAGTGTTTTAAAGATGGCATACTACGAAGTAAGAAAAAAATAAAAATGTTTTTTCTTAAGTGAAGTTTGATTGCATTTAAATTAGGCTACTTTATAAGAAAGAAAAAAATATTTAACTTTGTCTGTTTACTTTTTTGCAGCACATCGTCTTTGAAGAAGATTCATCAGCTGATAACAACTCTGAGTTCGGCTCGGGGGACATTGGGGCCAACTTTGAGGTCCCGTGCGACGTGGAGGTCAGCCACGAGTTCCAGAGGATCTTTCTACCAACCGTGTACGGAATCATATTTATTTTGGGTCTTATCGGGAATGGACTGGTTGTTCTGGTAATGGGCTGCCAGAAGAAATCCAGAACCATGACAGACAAGTACCGCCTGCACCTTTCAGTGGCGGACCTTCTGTTTGTGCTCACCCTGCCGTTCTGGGCCGTGGACGCGGCCAAAGACTGGTATTTTGGAGGGTTCATGTGCGTGGCCGTGCATATGATTTACACGGTGAATTTATACAGCAGCGTCCTCATCCTCGCCTTCATCAGTCTAGACCGGTACCTCGCCGTGGTGCGCGCCACGAACAGCCAAGGTCCGAGGAAACTTCTAGCCAGTCGCATCATTTACGTGGGCGTGTGGCTCCCCGCCGCGCTCCTCACCATCCCCGACCTGGTGTTCGCCAAAGCGGAGACCAGCTCTATACGCACCTTCTGCGAGCGCGTTTACCCTCAGGACTCTTTCCTTATTTGGATGGTCGCGTTTCGCTTCCAGCACATCCTGGTGGGCTTCGTGCTACCCGGGATCGTGATTCTCGTCTGCTACTGCATCATCATCTCCAAGCTGTCGCGCGGCTCGAAGGGTACACAGAAGCGCAAGGCGCTCAAGACCACCGTGGTTCTGATCGTGTGCTTTTTCGTCTGCTGGTTGCCTTATTGCGGGGGGATCCTGCTGGACACGCTGATGATGCTAGATGTGATTCCTCACAGCTGTGTGCTCGAGCAGGGTCTTCAGAAGTGGATCTTCGTGACTGAGGCTCTCGCGTACTTTCATTGCTGCCTCAACCCCATCCTATACGCGTTTCTGGGTGTGAAGTTCAAGAAGTCCGCCCGCAGCGCTCTATCTCCCAGCCGGGGGTCCAGTTTGAAAATTCTGCCGAAGAAGAGAGGAGGGATGTCATCTGTATCCACAGAATCCGAGTCTTCTAGCTTTCACTCGAGTTAACAAAAGCGCGCGCGCACCTTGGACTGCGAATATGCTTCCAAATATTACATGAAATGACTTGCTAATATGTGCTTTGTATAGGAAAGAAAATATAGTAAGCAGGCTGAGCCTGATTGAAAAGTAGATAGAATGTAAATATGTCTGTCAGTATGGTATCGCATACTGCATTGCTTCCAGTATTACTGTCAAATCTCTCTTCATAGTGAGAAGAGGCATTGTGAACATACAAATGTGCTGATATAGTGAGTAAGATGTTTACTGTACATATGTATATAGATTGTTTTTTAACTGGTTCCTTTCTGCACTTATGTAGACCATTGCATTTATTTATTACATGATAAACCAGAGACGTTCCAGTTTAAAAGAGCTGCTTTGGCTATTTGAAGTCTTGCAATAAATTTTTCAGTACTCAGATTATTGTGTTGGGTGTTTGTGTGTGTGTTTTGACCACTTCTGTAGTAACACTTTTCTAGGGCATGATAATGGAGTTTCCCTGCAATGCCCAGTATTGTTTAGTTTCATTCTGTGCAGAGACACGTGCATAGTGTAGTGGAAAGCACTGTTACTTCTTCAAAGTATTTTTATCAAAAGCTATTCATGTGAAACACACCAATTACAGTTACCCTCAGCCTATAATATTTGACGACGGGGATTCCCTAATATGTAAACTCATTTAGGTCTGACCAAATACACAGAGTACCCATCGGTGGAATCCCCAACGTGATGCGGGATCCATTCAACCATAAACACACGTGAAGTTTCTTAAACGCAAATTATGCTATATTGCATTGCAGTTTTGGTTAACTTTCCAAATTTCATTTCATTATCATCCTTATTTGGGTTTTCTGTTATTTGCCCCCTGCAAATGTCCCTTTACCTCAAAGGGATTCTGTTTATTCAGGTGGTACCATAACAAAAGCATGTTGCCATGTCTCTGACACTGGAAGTTACAAACATACCCTGTATGAGTCATACAACCTCATTTTGTGTATACAGAAGTTTAGGTAAAAACCCACTATTCCTGTTTGGAGGATCATGCCCGTAATCACATTTGCTTAGCAACATTCAACAGAAAAAAACATATGTGCAGTACCTGATGATTTTGCTTTCTATGAAACTGGCAGCACTGAAAATGCCATAAAGTGGCTCTACATGTGTTTAGACACTTACAAATGTCTGAATGTCATTGAATTAAGTATCAAAATATAAAGCCACAAAGAAAATGCAAAGAAATCACGCTAGAGCTTTTCTCAGAACTAACTTCATTTTTTGGAATAACTTTTAACCAACTGTGAAAGTGATTCATAGTAGATGAAGTCAGTTCCCCTCAAGTTTACACGTGGTGTTCTAGCAAAGCAACTACAGGTGTAGTTCATCACATTAGCCTATGGACAAAATTATACAACCAAAAAGTGTAATTTGAACATTTCTATAGTTCAAACAGTAGAGCATGGCCATCAGTCAAATGCATCCCTAAATATAATTTTTTTTATATTTTTTTATATCCCCCCCCCCCCCCACTAGCCACTTCTGCGGGGTTTTATGTTGCTCAGAACACTGATTCACTCGACAAGCCACACACACACACACACACACACACACACACAGACAGATAGACAGATAGACAGATAGACAGATAGATAGATAGATAGATAGATAGATAGATAGATAGATAGATAGATAGATAGATAGATAGATAGATAGATAGATAGATAGATAGATAGATAGATAGATAGATAGATTTCTGAGGGATCATGTGACACTGCTGACTGGAGTAATGGCTGCTGAAAATTCAGCTTGAGGAATAAACAACATTTTACAATATATTCAAATAGAAAACAGATCTGTTCAATTGTAATATATTACTGTTTTACTGTAGCCTATTTCTGATCAAATAAATGCAACTTTGGTGAGCATACTTTAAAATCCTTAACATTAAACATTAAAAACACTAAAATCTTAATTATTTGACTGTGTCCAAATAATTTTTTTTGCACTAATTATAGCCATATATAGGCAATCAAAATGATACAATTGTAAGGTTGTAAGGAACACTCTCAGAAAATAAAATGGTACAAAAGCTGTCACTGGGATGGTACCCTTTAAAAGGGTTCTAATATGTATAATTTAGGTAGGCTACTAATATATACCATTTTGGTACCAATATGTACCTTTGAGGTACAAAGGTGAATCTTTTGAAAGGGTACCACCCCAGTGACAGCTTTTGTAACTTTTTTCTGACAGTGAAGGGAGTTACTATTCAGTTAGTTGAAGGATGAACTGTAATATATAACGTGTTCTGTTGATAGACTGAATGATTTACAGATTAGTTGGTATGGTCTCATGACGCTAGTGACTGGATAGGTCAGCCGCTCATGTGTGCACTTTTCGTGTAGAATCAACAAAGAACAACTACATGCAACTAAAAGCAGTGCGTATTCATATAGCAGTATTGAATGGCACAATAGAAAACACTATGTGCTAACTATACTCTAATATGATGCTAGATGCTCTGAACCTTTTTTATGGAGTTAACGTCTGCTGCCCGCATTTATTACTAGTAATCCATGACAGTAGCATTCAGTTCAAATGGGGCGAGGATGAACCACAATAAAACCACGGGAGGTCTGAAGGAGAAAGTATTACAGCAATGCACAGCAGTGTAGAGCCATAGGAAACAAGAGCCTGTGACCTCTGCATTGCAAAAGCTGCTTACCAGGCCACCATGTTAAGAGGTGGAAATGCGTGAGAGTTGACCCATTGAGAAGCAAAATCCATGCGTAAGGACAATACAAACTAACACCAGTGACTGGACGGCCCGTTGAGTCAGAGTAATGGGCTCTAATGTAGAGTGTGAAAGATTTGCATGTCTGAGAGTGTTAAGTGCTCCATCAGGCCTCTGTTCCCCCGGGGGGGCTGTAAGAAAGGAGAGTGGTCAGTGAACATTCCTTAAGAGCTGGTCATTTATTTTGCTGTTAAACTCCCTTGTTTACCCTGTCAATCTGAATATATCTCACTCTATGTAGATGTAGAAAAGAGGGTATGTCTATCGGCACACTTATCCATTCACCTGCCTGTTTAAAATCTCCTAAATCTTGTTCAATCTCACAATAAAAAGAATGGTTTACTTACAAATAGAAATTCTGGGAAATCATTTACTCATCCTCAAGAAATTCCAAACCATCACCTTTGTTTGGGAGAGATTATGAATAATTGCACTGGCTAAACGTTTCTATGCAATTAAAAAGAATGACACAAAAGCACCATTAACTATCATAGCTAGTTCTTATAATCCTTGTCTGTAAAAACAAGGGCTCAGTGAAAATTAATTACCAGTAACTTTTCTGTTTTTTACCAGTATTTTTTCTAACAGTATGTATTCCAAATCTTCTGAAACCATTCGATAGCTTTTAAAAAGGAACAGGCTAATATTTAAGTTGTGTTATTGTCCTTGTTACATGTAATACTATAGTAATAACTATAGATTATTCATAATTACATGAAACTAACCCTAAACCAAACCCTAATCCTGACCATAACCTATAGTACATGTAGTCAAATATTACTCAATACTTAAATCTATAATTACAGTGTAACAAAGGCACCTTATAAAGTGTAAAATGTAAAATGTTATTCACTGACATCTACCCGTGGCACCTTAATCAGAAAATTAGCAATATCTGATTCGTGAAATAATCATTTTCTTGAGTCAGAATCATTAAACTCAATGAGTCAATGATCCAGTAACAACGGTTTTCCAGTTAATCTGACTGGAGAGGAACATTTTCTGTGAATAACAACTAAGATTTTGGTCAGCTGCCTACCCAAAACAATCATGTGACTTCATAAAATATAAAACTGGTTTATGGTATCCTCTTTGAAGCATAAAAGTGCACCATTCATTGAAATAGCATGGAAAAGAGCAGCCAGTGCATTCTTCAAAATTTCTTCTTTCAAAATTCATGTGCTTCAAAAAGACATGAGGAGGAGTAAATGATGATAGAATTTTCATTTTCAGGTGAACTATTGAGTCTGTAAGCTACACAAATGTATAATAAATAGTAAATATGAAAAACATTCCTGCATTCCAAATCTTCTGAAACCACATAAATCTGCATGAGGAACAATGTTGTGACATCCAGCTCCTTGGCACATTCATGAGATGAATAGCAATGTCTGATTTGTAAATAATTTTCCCGAGTCAGACAGCAACATGGTGTCGGCCCAGATCCGGCCCACATCTGGTAAACGTGACACTATGTTGCTGTCGAGTTTCAACAAATCTGTTCACAGTGGTCTGGTTCACAAAAGTGATTTTTTCAATAATCTGTCTTGATTTGCATCTCTTGTTCAGTTCACGTTCTTCAAAATGCCTTTTTTTTTGTTCTGCAGAAGAAAGAATCTCATACAGATTCTTTATGAGGGTGAGTAAATAATAACAGAATTTTCATTTTATGTCGAACTATTCCTCTAATTCTGAGTAAAATTGTCCACAAACTCACACTGGGCCTCGTTCCACAGCTCTGCATGTGTTTTTCCACTTACGAGCAGGGTGAGGGTTAGAGGGTAAAGCTATTGACATCCATAGCGCAGGAAGGAGATCATGTCTGGGATCATTAGCGGCCACTCACAGTTCCTGCTAGATTGACCCTAGTGGGGCAAAGAGACACTTTACGACCCCAGTGACCCCCAAAACCTCTGCATGTTTACCCAAAAGGACTGGAGCCACAGAGGTCAGTAAAACCAAGATCATTTACAAATGAATCACAGTTCCAGTGGGCTTGAACAATGACCAAACAAATGCTACTGTACCAGTAAGCCGTTTAACACATGTCGGACGATTATCACGGACTGAAGCAGTAAAATAACTTATACACACAGATTCCCACACACTGTCATTATGTACACCTATGATAGTATACCCTCCTATTATACACATAAACTTCACACACATATCACAACACTCGCCACCCAAGAGCCTGTTGTGTGATAAACGGATAAATGTGTGTGTTATTCTAGGGGAAGTGGCTGTTTGGAAGACAGTTTCCTGCTGAAAACCCACAGGGACTCCAGCTCCCGCTGTGAAAATACTTACGGGGTCCAACTACAACCCATTTCACATTTTTCACTCTAGAACAACAATGCCACATTTCAGCAGGTTATCCGGACAACAGCTGATATTTGACAGAGCCGTTAGAAGTCAATAGAAATGCCTCTTTAACCTGCATATATTTTATTGATATTGTGATGAATATTTAAGCGTGAAAATGAAATGAAAAGTGATGTCCAGAAGGGATTTGTTTTTATTGACCCTACAAGTTTGATTACACCATCAAAAACGTGAGAAAAATATTTAATATTTTTAAATATGAGGGAAGAAACTAAACCATTAAACTTGTTCAAAGTATCTGACAAAATAATTTAGCCCAAAAAAGGGGTAAACTACAGCAAAAAGATGTATTTTACTATATGCATAATATACTAAAAAACACATTCACTACAACATAATCAGTTATTAATATTTCGCCAGTTCTTTCTTGTTTTTGCATGTGTGTTTTTTTGTATGACAGCCTGGCAAAGAATTATGTCTGTACAATTTGGCATGTTTAATTGCATTATCAAAATCTTACATGTATATGACAGAGGGGTCGATCAATAAAAAGGTTAATAAAGTAGTCAATTAATAACTATTTTTTATGCTGCAACTTTTTTTTTCTTTGAGCATATATAGCGTGCATGTTGTGTGCGCAATGTGATTTATATTAGCCTGTGGCATATGAACTGACGGACACAGTTTTGTTGTAACATGTATACGTATGGCTGCCAGGTAACATATCTTGTTTGGTGATGACTTATTATGACATTTGCACCATATACGTGAGTCAGTCATAAAATAATAAAAATTCATGAATAGCTGGCACCGTCTAATGTAAAACAGCAACAACAAAAAAAACATGCACATGTTGACTGTTTCAAAGAGGAACGGCGTTATCTTCCCCAAAAAGCAGTCACACCCTCCTCATTTGTGTTGGCGTCAGATCAGTTAGCAAATTTCCGTTTCTTTGCACTGGAATGCTGATGATTGACTTTGATTATCTTGTGTTTTTGTCGAAGATGAAAAACCCGAAAGCTGTCTTTGTTCTTTAAAAGCATCTTTAGCATTTATGCCAGGACCGAATTCTATTTTGTCTTCATGCCCTAAACCTTTATTCCTCGCCGAACATGAGCCCCTCGACTCTCACCCGGGGCTATGCTTGGAAATATGATCTTGGGGGAAGTGCGTTTTGAGGGAGGGCAGCTGCCCCTTTTAGAGGCTGCAGATGAATGATGGGATTAGATGTGGTATATGTGGATGTGCATGTGTGTTTGTGTATGTTCAAGTTTAAGACCTGTGGCTTATTTCATTACATGTGATAAGCTCAACCTATAACGGAGACTTCCATTTATCCTGTTTAATTTTCAATACAGCACCTCTAATTATTTCATCAGAAGTGATTTTGTAATTCTAATGTCATTTAATCTAAATTCTCACCCTTCATTCCTCTAAGAAATATGATATGTTTCTAAAGAGGATTTTGTCAAGTGATTAGCGGAAAGAGGAGCTCATATCAAAGTGAGCGGGTCGGCATCCACTTAACACACACGCGAACACGCATAGACATACACGTGCACACACACACACTGTACTGACAGACGGGCAGGTGTTTGGGCACCTGTTTGTACAAAAAGTGGGCTCACTTACATTCTTTCTCCACCTGCAGTCCTTCTATAGTTATCCCTTGTGGGAATACCCACAATACACACACACTTCCTCATTAGGGCCTACACACATCTCACTTTTGGCCCATAACATTATATTTCACCTCTTCTGTACTAACAGAAACAAGCAAACAGATAGTTCACATGCGTTGGGTCTGTGAAGTCAAGTTAAAGGATAATTTATTGTCAGTTCGTAACACGTAGGAGAGAAATGGCAATAAAACTATGACTTGACAGTGAGATCATCCACTATAAACTAGCGTACATGCTAACCCTTATTCTTATCTCACATAATTTAGGGCCACCGCATGTTTTCTCAGGCGTTGTGTGACAAGCATGACCAAGCAATCAGAAACATATTCAGATGATAAATAACTGAACGTTTTGGTCTTCAAGAATGGGTAATTTTGGTCCTGTGGACTTATAGAAATAAAAAACATATATATCTGAAAATGAGACTTTTCACACTCTAAGTAGGTTATTTTATTGGTCTATTTACAATTTTCAATTCAGAGGAATTAAGAGTCATATTCTCTGAAAGTAATGAAAATTCCTACCACAGAGTTTTGCATTCTGTTTAACTGCAAATGACATTTTTAACTTTTGGGGATTTTTTCTTGCTAAGGTTAATTTCATATGAAATAATTATACAGAATGAAATAATATTTCTACACTTTTTGCATAATTTGAAAAAATTAAAGCAAGACTGGAAATGAAATCCAATAAAAAATGTTCTTCTCACAAGGGATGTTTACCATTGACACTGTTGCCTTGGTTTACAAGCAGGCTAATTAAAAAAAATGTGGGTCATTCTAAATTGTTTTAAAAAATAATAATAAAACATTTTCACACTAAAAAACATTGTAATGTTTTATGTTTATTTCACATTTTTATATTATCAAAGTTTTAAACATGAAATAATGCATAATTTTTTGTTTTTGTATTTTAAGATTAAGGGTATGGTAAAATGACAGCTATGTTCCAAAAATGGAAAAGTTTTTCTTTTGCGTTTTTCAGATGGCAATGCTGTATTATTCATGCCAGGCCAGTAGTTGGCGATGTCACTTTGTAAAGAAACAGTACGTGCCTATAGACTGAACACGTAATACGCATGCGCATGCGCATGAAGTGACAGTTTTACCAAATTCGCATTTTTGTATTCTACACGGAAACGATAACAGTATCACTTTCAAAAAGTTTGCGTTTTCAGGTCGGCAAATCGCCATTGTTGTGTTACTGAACGGCCAAAACGCATAAAAAGTTTTTCGTTTTTTCAACGTCACCAGCCGTCATGTAAACGGCCCCGAAAAGCGTAAAATAATACAACCCATAAATAAAGACCATTTGAAAACTAGCCAAAAAAAAAGTTTACATTTATATTCAAAAATAAAAATAAACTGAAAAAAAAAAAAAATCCCCTGGGGTCGTAACAGTGCAGAAGTTGAGAGAATCACCCGTACATAAATCTCAAACACGAATCGTCAATCGTGCATGTTTGAAACACGAACCAGTCAGGACAAACCATAACATGCAACGAAAAACATTTTAGCTCATCACAGGGTTCAAAGATCACTGGACCGCATCGAAACGTGTTGTAAAATTCCAACATCAAAGCACATATGAAATGTATGAAATTTAAATTGCGAAATCAGACAAAGCAAATGCTCTTGGTGAGCATTCACATGATGGTCATTAACCTTGCACCTTTAGTGCTCCCAATTGGATTTTATTGCATTTATCTCAGACACTGTGTCTAATTGGTCTGATGTGAGAAAACCTCCAACTTGTATGCTAACTCACACAAATCCAATTCATGCTTATAATTTGACCTACCCTTGGAGGCAAAGATAAAGGCTAAGAGCGCACACATGTCAACAAAATGAAAGACAAACCCACGCGGTCACTTGAACTCCTCATACTGCTTCTTGTGAGACATAAATCATCTCAGCAGCTCTTTCTCATAAACAGCCAAGTTTTGACAGAGAAGCTTAAATCAAAAGCAAAATCATGTTTATATGAGCAACCCCCAATTTCCCCTTTCGTCAGTGTAACACAATGGTTTTGCGGGCAGAGCTTCAGAGGAATCAGGGCACTGAGATGTTGAGTGAAGGTCTGAAAACTATTTTCCCACTGCTTCTGAAAAGACTTCCTATCAGGAAGAGGGAGAAATAGAACCTGGAAGTTTACTCAGAGATTTTTTGCGGCTTGTTTTTTGCCGATTTCCTGTTTCGGTCCGGCCTCAGCTGAGCCGCAAGAGTAGGACGAGGAAGAGAGGGCTTAGGCGAAGAAAGAGAAGAAGGAAGGATAGTGGCATAGTAAACGGAGGAGAGGGTTGAAAGATGGAGGCTTCCCCCCTCCTCCTCCTTCTCCTCAGACCCCCAAACCCAGCTGTCTAAATGGAAAGGTGGCACGACAAGGAGGGAGGAGGAGGTTACAGTTGGAGGATGCTTATTGTTTTGTGATTCCTGTGTTTAGGGTTCGGTTTGTGTCCCTCAAACAAAGGCCCATTCTACTGGAAGGGATATCAGCGAGTCATTGTGTTTACAGGTTTACAAGCACGCAAAAACAAGTAGCACAAGCGAGAGAAATTGTAGTGGCATGTCCAACATTGTACTTATGCATTGGCTTAAGATCATTTTTTATCATAACATCTTCTCCATAAACTCCAGAGATCCTAAGAAGAAGCTTCATACATCCCATTAGTTGTTTAGTTGGGCTAATGCATAAAACATGAGCAGAATTAAGTTTTGAAACCACGTCCAAAACGTTATTTTAGGCAAACTGAAAACACTGCATTTTGATAACACAAATTACCATAATAATATAGTAACATAATTAATTAACCAAATAGGTAAATGTGAAAATAAATGACAAGGTTTGGTCGTGTGCTTTTGTCACATTTATTTATTTATTTTTGTAAATTTTATTTCAGTTTTAGTTTGAGTTATTTTAGTACATTGAGTTAAACTAAATGAAAATAAGAAATGTTGTCTTGGCAACTGGCTAAAATTAAATTAAGTTTGTTTATGACAATTTTTTTATATATATATATCTTTTTTTATATATATAAGTTTATTATTAACTTTATTTCAGTTCACGTTTAATTTATTTAAAGTAATGAATTTGTTTTGTTTTGTTTTAGTTTAAGGGTACGTTATCAAAACGATGTACTAAAAATGGAAACGTTTTTCCTTTGAGTTTTTCACGTACAGACGACAACGTTGTCAAAACGATCCCCGTTCACACGGATCCGCAAAAACGGTTAAAAACGCTGTATTCTGCTGCCAGGCCAGTAGTTGGTGAATTCACTTTAGAAACACTACAGGCCTATGGACTGAACAAGTAATACGTATGTTCCTGACGTCACTTTTTTTTTTACAAATGTGCGTTTTTGTAGTTTACACAGACAAAATAACTGTATAGTTTTCAAAAACAGTACTTTGAAATCGATTTTCAAAAGCCTGCTTTTTCAGGCCCCCAAAAACGCTGTTGTCATATAAATGAATGGCCAAAACGCATAAAATGTTGACAGTTTTTAGTTGAAAACTGTGTCGTGTAAACACCCCCTTTGATTATAATAACCCTGGATCCTACAGCAATTCCTGTTAATGTAATTCACGTAGGCCTAGCTGTTATTCATTGATGGGGATTATGCTAATTGAGAAAGAGTGTGCACAAGCACCCTATTTACGAATGATTGTGCAACCTCATTTCCAGAAAAGTTGGGACATTTTGTAAAATGCGCTAAAATCAAGAATCTGTGATTTGTAAAGTTTCTTGAAACTTTATTTAACTGACAAAAGCACATAGAAAAAGACTTCCAGTATTTTCACTGACCAATTTAACGTTACGTCTGTTCTGTGTTTTCGTTTTTTTTGGACTTTGAGTTGGTTTTGCACCGTTTATAGTTCAGTTTCCTTTATCCTCATTCATCTGTTGCTACGGTTTTTGATTTGCCCTCCTGTGTCCCACCTGTCGTGTCAATTATCTTGTTTAATGTTTCGTTATATAGCCCTAATTTTCAGTTGTTTTAGGGGCATGTTTACCACTGTGTCACATCACCTTTCCTTTTAATTACACTTTTACTAATATGATCCTAATTGTTGCAGTTTTGCAAGTGGAATATTTCCCCAATCTCGCCTAATACAAGACAGCTGCTCAACGGTTCATGGTTGTCTTTGTCTTGATTCTCCTTTTCATGATGGACCATACATTTTCAATAGGAGACAGATGTGGACTGCAGGTGTAGAGTACGAAATCACTCTGTTGTAGAATGTGCAGAACGAGGCCTAGCATTGTCTTGCTCCAATAACCATGGACTTCCCCAAGCAAATGTCTTCTTGATAGCAATATGTCCCCAACATACGCCTCCACCTCAATGGTAACTTCACACATATGAAAGTCACTCATGCCGTTTGCACTGATGCACCCCATCCCATGACAGATGTTTGCTTTTTTGCACCTGTCGCTGATAAAAGTCTGGATGGTCCCTTTCGTCTTTGGGACTGAGAACTCAATGTCCGTTTTCCCCCAAAACAAGCTGAAACGTGGTCTCATCTCACCGCAGGCAGCACACATGTGTTTTGGACCATCTGAGATGAGCTCAGGCCCTGACAACTCTGCAGCATCTCTAAACAGAACTGATGTATTGCTTTCTCCTTGCGTAACAGAGATTCAAGTTGCATTTCTTGATGCAGCGGCTGACTGTGTTAG
Source organism: Scardinius erythrophthalmus (assembly GCF_964197995.2). Classification (NCBI taxonomy): domain Eukaryota; kingdom Metazoa; phylum Chordata; class Actinopteri; order Cypriniformes; family Leuciscidae; genus Scardinius; species Scardinius erythrophthalmus. The sequence continues at coordinate 34,126,747 of NC_138232.1, read as the reverse complement.
GTAACAACAGTTTTCCAAAGTACTGGCCCATGTGGCTATATTTAACACAGTAGCATGATGGTTTCTCATGCAATGTCATCTGAGGGCTCAAAGGTCACGCAAATTCAACAGAGGTCTGAATCTTTTGAATCTCCATGAATCTTTTCATAATATTATGTGTGGTAGATGGTGAAAGACCTAAATTCTTTGCAATCTTGCTCTGAGAAAGTGATTTTTGAATTGTTTGACAATTCTCTCATGAAATTTGGCACAAAGTGGTGAGCTTTCTTTGCTTTACTTGCAAAGACTGGGTATAAAAGGAACATCTAGGAACATCGCTCAATCACGATACCCTCACCTATTATCAATTCACCTGCTTATTGTGGACTGTTTTAAAACAATTCAACTCGGATATTAACTTTTATTTTGCAGACTTTCCAAACTTTTATTTCCCCAACTTTTTTGGAGTTTGTTGAAGCCATCGGAATGTATAAAATATAAGTTGGTCAGTGAAATCGTTGGAAATCTTTTCTTTGTTCTTTTGAGAATTAACAAATCACAGATTCTTGATTTTGTTACATTTTAATAAATGTCCCAACTTTTCTGGAAATGGAATGTAATTCATGAACGTACACACGTTTAACTATCAAATCTGAGGTTTACAAAGCGTTTGTGAATCCAGAAGCGAGTTTTCAGGAATGTCCCTTTTATGCGTAAATTACTCCAAATCTACTCATATATTTATGAAAGTTTCATAATGAGGTCCATGATAATCCGAAGGACACTGTTATTGTCCTATGAGACAATATGTCCTATGTAAATGCCAACAAGCGATGTGAAATCCATCATGCAAATATGATTTATTGCATGTTTAACACTATGATAATCTAAGGAGGAATGTAGTAAATGATGGGTTAGTAAATTATGACCGAATTTGTATCATTGGTTGAACTACAGTATCTCTCAAGCACTTTATTGTGGTAAGGTTGTTATAGTTTTTCAAATAAATATAGGAAATATAGCCTATAGGAAATAAGATAACCACAATAAATCTAAAATAACCATGACGGTTAGTGTGTTTAGCGTAGACGTGGTTGTATGGAGCTGTGCGCACATCCCATTGAGTATTCAAAGGTAAATACAGATAGAGTGCAAATATTTACAATTCAAGACCATTTCCTTCTCAGCTAACTGTAGAGATATGAAGTTGTTGAACAGGTTTTCTAATTTCCTTACTTTGCTTCTAAATATTGATCTTGATATCATTAGGCAGAGGTTCATTCATTATCTATCAATTATTGATTGGCAATTATCGATTGAGTGTACAACTTCTCATTATGTTCTTAATGATCATACCCAATGAACCATGTACGAGTCAAGTACAGTAATCTAATCTAACATTGAGTATCATATCATATAGAGATCAATAAATGGCATTCAGTGAATCAAGTGCAGACATCAGGCCGATGGTGTGAGAATGAGATGATAATGTTGTTTATGTTTTATGGAACATGACTGTACAAAGAGATTGTAGATTTGTTACGTGCTGGTATGTGTTCCCCGACGCATTTCCTTCTGCCGTCGTCCGTCAGTCTGACTGCTCCTTCTCTCAGCTCCAGTGATAGTAAAAAGAAGTACGTACTATGATGACACACACACACACACACACACACACACACACACACACACACACACACACACACACACACACACACACACACACACACACACACACAACATAAGTCATCATAACAGTCAAATTCTTAAATGCATTCCAGCAAACCTGTATTGACTGAGACAGACCTGTCAGGACACCGTTTACTGCCTTTGTTTCTGGAATCCTGCTTGTTAAAAGTGTATAGGCGGCTGTTCTTTGATGCATTTATTCCCTTTCTCACCTGAGGAGACAAGTAAGGGGTCATAAAGTCATCAAGTTCCAAATATCTTCCATTAAATCTCTTTTGTCTGCCATCACTTCAAGCTTGAAAACATTGAGTGATGATGACTGAAGACACCAGGCACATGTACCCGATACTTTAGATTACCGATACCAATTTAGATTAATCTGTCTGGCATGTTCAGAGCTATTCACCCATGTGTTTGTGGCTCCTGCTTCCCAACAAAGATGGAACGTTTTCAGAACATTGGCAAAAATTCTTGCAAGGTTCTCTCAAAGTTATGAGTAAACATTCTTCCAGTAGCGTTCAGTCAGAGTTATCTGGTCTTTAATAATGTTCTCAAAATCTTAGCACAAATAAACGTTATACCTCGTTTATGGATTTTTTTTTTTTTAAACATTTTAGTTGTACGTTCATCTAACATTTTTTAAATGTTACTACTAGTTTCATTCAAAAGTAACGTTCCCATAATGTTTGTAAAATGATAAAACGTTCACAAAACATTTAGAAAATTCAGAAATGAAACTAAATGGGAACATTAATAAAACGCTCTAAGAACATATTTTTGTTAGCTTGGTTTTTACATTGATTTGTTACAATAAAAAAGTTTACTGTCATGTCAGATACACCATTTATTAGGGTTCAACTCAATACATGGATGACATGTGAATGCAGGTTTCAAATTGACTGTCAACAACTTCAGACAGAAAATGACAGCTGATGCTGTTGACAAATTAACCTATTTTGCCATCAAACATGTATTAAATGCAGTAGCTGTTATGTTTCACTATTGTTGGTAGATAGGACTCACATAAAATGAGAAGAAATCTCAAACAATTTAATTTTAGTTTATGTGACAGAGTTGACATAACAAAAAATACAAAAATAATTACTTAAATTTATTTTAGAAATGTGTGTGATGTTGCTGAAAGGTAACGAGAATCTTCCGGATGAATAAAATGTTTTAATAAATATCTCACAGAGTTGACCAGAAGTAGAGAGATCTAAATTAAAGGTTTATTTTTTAAATATCAGGACAGTAGTAATATTGATTGGTATAAAAATATGTATTTATATTGCTGTTATATCTTAATATGCCGTTCAAAAGGCAATAGGGTCAGTAAGATTTCTTTAACGTTTTTGAAATAAGTCTCTTGAGATCAAAAGCTGCATTAATTACATCAAAAATACAGTAAAAACAATTTAAAATAACTTTTCTATTTTTCTATTTTAATATATTTTAAGATGTAATTTATTCCTATGATGGCAAAGCTGAATTTTCAGAATCATTACTGCAGTCTTCAGTGTCACATGATCCTTCATAAATCATAATATGATTATTTGGTGCTCAAAAAAACATTTCTGTTGAAAACAGTTGCGCTGCTTAATATTTTGGTGGAAACTGTGATACATTGTTTTTGTTTTTTTTTAGGATTCTAGGATGAACAACAATTCAAAAGAACAGCATTTATTCAAAATATCAAAATATTTCACTTTTGATCAATTTAATGCATTCTTGCTAAATAAAAGTATTCGTCTTTTAATAAAAATCTTACTTCTGAACAGTAGTGTGTATTAGTAAATATTATCATAATAAGTCTGATGGTTGTTTTCGAGGCAGTGAGTGAAAAACAGTAACTTTTTTTAAATAAAAAAAATAATTAAATTAATCTTTAAAGTGGAAATGTTGCTATTTCAAAACTAAAGGCAGGTAAAACGTGTGTCAAGAATTAGACTAAAGCTCTAGACTACAAACTACCATCATCTCAAATGAGCAAAATAAACTATTACCATAATAAAGACATGCAAGAGTACACGTATCAGCCATTTCCATATATACGCCGGCCTCTATTTATAGAATATTTACTGTCCTGCTGTCTGTAACAAAACAGGAACAACCTTTTTCCGCTTCATTTCAGGAACGTTAAAAAGTCTAACAGACAACACATATGTTGTTGTGATACAGTGGCAGAAAACACGCTTCAAAACACACAATGACGCGCACAAACAAACAACCACATGCAAGCTCACATCTGCGCGAAACAGGTTGTCTTTGGAACCCAAACACACAATAACTCACGCACAGGCTACTTGTTTGCAGGATACTAAAAATACAACAATAGGTCCGTCACAATATGATTATGCCGTATAATAGCTTCCTTCCAGGTCAAGTCCTCTCATCTCTCTCTCTCTCTGCAAAGCTGCATTCGGCCACTGATCGACCAAAGGATCCATTCACTCATTCGTTTGCTCATTTTCTCACGATCTCAGCTGTGTGGAGGATGTCCTCAAAAGTCCAACAACATCCTGATAGACAGCTGAGAGTCGAGGTTGTGCGCTTGCCTATATGTGTGTGTGTGTGGTTTCTAACACATTTGGTGATGTGTTTTTCTTTAGAATGACTTTCAGAGGTGTTGTGATGAAGCACCACAGGAATGAACTTCTTTTTCAAAACCCCCACTGTGATTAAGAATCTCTCGAGAAACATTCAGAGTTTTTTTTGTTGTTGTATGATTCCTGATATCACTTTGAAATATGAAAATGTTTTTTTGGTTTTAACAAAGGCAAGTAGGCCTAATTTCACTCGGCGGCCATCTTTGAAACGCCTCTTGGGCAGCTATTTCAGTCATGCAAGTACAACTCATCTCTCTGAATGGGGAAACATCAGATTCTCAAAAGCTGTTCACCAAGCTTATGATTAAATTTCATATTTGAAATCACTAATGAAATCTGTCTCACGAAGAACTGTCTCATAAATTTTGTTTCTAAATGCTCAAAACTGCATTTTTCAGGCTGGAGCAGCCAATGCGCATGTGCAGTCATAAGCACGCGTGACGCAATGACTTTACCAATTGGTGATAAGCTCTTTTATTTAGAAGGCGGGACTTATTCTTTACTTTCTCCCATTCATCATAATATGAGTGCACTGTCTTTCTATATCTAAAGTCTTTGGTTTCACACATTATCAGAGAGAAGAGTCATTTTTAAGAGTAAAAAAAGCCTTTTCTTGAAGACTTAAAGCTCTCAATGTAGGCTAAATGATTTCTGATTCTTCTAAGAAAGCTGTGAAAACTATAAATCTTTTCAAAAGGTATACAGTATTATTTTCTTGCACCCTTGCATTTAATATGTTCTCTAAGGCCCTACACACCGGGACGAATATCGGCGCGCGTTATTCGCCAGCGTTTTTCAACGCGTTTTTTGTGTTCACACCCAATTGTGTTAAGCGATTTTCGCTGCCGATGAGCCGAGTGAACATGCAAATTCATTCCCTGACATTAGATGGCGCTTAATACCACTCCATAACAGTTCTCTTTTATCAAGATTTTCGTAGTCGCTGTCGCGTTTGTCACAGTTCTTTATGTTCCGACACCAACAAGACCAGCAGCTCTACATTCATCTTGCCTTGCATCTTCCTCGTCTTATTTCTTCCCGGCAGTGTTTAGACGCTATACTCGGCATATATCTTCTTCGCCGTTACGTATGTGTGCTCGGCAAGACCGTTTTGAGTTTGAGCGCCCCCAAGTTGTGTTTTACTGTAACTTCAGAAGCTCCAGACACTTGAGCAAAAGCGCCAATCTCATTGGTCGGATAGTTTTTGACGCGGCGCGTCAAACCAAAAAAACGAACCCGAGGCGTTTTTTAAAAAATGACGCTTTTACGCGTGGCGTTTTTCGCGTCGGTGTGCACACTCACATTGGCGCCCTTTGTTTAGTCACGAGGCGTTAAACGTCGGCGAATATCGCACGCGAAATTCGTCCCGGTGTGAACAGGCCTTAACACTAGCACTTTTGGTGCGCACCCGGGTTCGAATGACGTCAGAGTTCGTTTCGTTTGGTTGATGTGAACGCTGTCTTCCGAACTCGGGTGCGCACCCGCGAACCGTACTCGAGTCCGCTTAAAAAGGTGGTCTGGGGTACGGTTCATGTGAACTCGGGTACGGTTCCAGGGCTTAAAGTATTCCGGCACCGTGCCGGATCTCCGGCGTGCGGCCGTGAGGAAGAAAAAAAATAATAATTTTGGAACTTGCATGCGGTTTAATATTTTCGAGTCAATTGATTTCACCTACCAATCATATGAAAGGAACGCAGCTCTTACTAACGTTACAAGCCTATCAGAAGCAGAGCAGGGCGGGGCCTGGCAACACAGTGTGATTGAGATTTATACTTCACGTTAGCGTTGTCGGTGAAAGGAGCGCTAGTTCATGAAGTTGGGGATGATGTCCTACCCACGGGCGTAATTTCCTATGGGGACACTTTCCAAAATCCGTTGCCCCCCAACCCACCCCCACTCAAATTCGTTTGTTATGATGTTTAACCGCACGCCGTCATTGCCATGGAGGAGCAAGACCGAGCCTGTGTAAAGTAGCTCACTGAATGTTCTAATGAGCAATGAAACGCCAGAAACAACAACAGGTGACCTTAATTTCATCATGGATGAAAAGAAAGAAAGGAGATGTGAGTTGGTTGATTCAGTAAATTAGCTCAGGTCAGGATAATCATTTTTTCTGTCTACACCTGTTGATAACTGAGCTAACGTTAACATACACTGCTGCTTGGTAACTTCAGACTTGGCTAAATATTTAATTTTAATATTTAATTAAATATTCTGTGTAGCTTACAAAAAAAAAAAAACATTCTGTGTAGGCCTACCATGAAAACGAGTCCACTTTAAACCGCAGCATTTTCTGTCAGCAATGTATGACAAGTAGCCTAACGTTAGTGCTGTCAACGTAACGCATGCGATTAATTTTTGTCCAGCTTTAACGTGTTCAAATATTTATCGCAGCGTCCGTTCTTTCTGTCATCCTTTGGGTTATATGATCATGCTCTCCTTCACGCAAATGTTTTAAACTATTAATGCGCGAGAAGACAAAAGAGAACGCGCTGTTAGTGAATGTCCTCCTGAAACACACACACACACACACACACACACACACACACACAGAAAGACACGCGCGCCAGTATCGCAGTCGACAGCGCGCCATCGAGTTCCCTTACGAGAACGTTCTCTCGTACTGCGTTGCAAACGCTGTGGGAAAACTCCTTTTCTCGAGAATATTGAAGCCTTTATTTTAAAACGCATTGCATGCAGCACAGGCGAGAGCATCAGGCTCGCGCGAGCGAGCTGATAGGCTGTGCTGTGGGCAACTGCACGAACCAATGGCGGATCAGCAGAGGCACGCGAACCAATCAGGTCGCTTGGCACACTGCCAGTGTCAAGCGCGCGAAACTGCACGTGATCAAAGCATATGAATATAGATAATAATCCGCCATTAGACAGATTTAATCTCCTTCAGCTCTCGACTCACCTCGTCGCTGATCTTCTCCGGATAGAAGCCTCTCGTCGTCGAACAGCCGTCCAGCGGAACAGCTTCGCATCCCGGCATCTGCCAGCTGAGCGTTTCCCTGTGGCATCCGACGAGTATCCTTTTTCTCTATCTCTCGCTTTCTAAAAGAGCTAAATCGCTGTTTTCACAGCGCGCGGCGTTGTTTCAAATGCCGCTCTCTATTTGTGAATCCTGCGGGGTTCCCCTGCATGTGTCTGACAGACACACACAGTGTGCGGCCTGCCTCGGCCCTGAGCACGCCGAGTCAGCGCTTACTAAAGGCGGCTGCCTTCTCTGCGACGGGATGCCTGTTTTGTACTCTCCGCTCGAGACTCGCGCTCGCTTCGTCGGTGAGTGGTCCCGCCCGTCTTCCATCTTCGCCGCCTCGCGAGCCCCGTAGGAAGAAGCGGCGCGATCAGAGGCGTCCTGAACGCGGTGAGTTTAGCGAATGCACGCCGGGCCTTTCTCCACGTGCTTCGCCCACGCCCTCTTCTCCAGTTCTGTTCTCTCAGAGCGACCAACGCCCCTCGTCTGAAGCGGCGGGACTCGTCTCTTTTGGCGGATCTGTTGAAGAAATGGATGACGCAGTTTCTGTGGCGGCATCTGAGAGTGAGGTTTGGTCGGGCTCCGCGGACCCCGCCCCCCCCCTCTCAGTTAGATCCTTCTGACACCCGAGCGAACATCGACGCCGAACTCTTCCGTGTCATGTCTCGCGCTGTCGACGAGCTGGGACTCGATTGGCTTTCCCCAGCCGAGCCCGCCAGAAGCCGCCTCAACGAGTGGTACCTGCCGGGGCGCCAACAGGCCCCTCGTCAGCGCGCCGCTCCATTTCTGCCCGAGGTCCACGAGGAGCTCACTAAAAGCTGGCGCGCGCCCTTTTCAGCGCGAACGCGCTCATCGGCTTCTTCAACGCTCTCCACTGTTGACGGCGCTGAAGAAAAAGGTTACGTGTGTCTCCCCCCACTAGAGGAAGCGGTCGCTGCACACTTATGCCCTCCCACTGCAAGAAGTTGGAGGTCTAAAACTGTGCACCCATCCAAGCCGTGCAGAACTACTTCGGCCATTGCCAGCCGCGCTTATGCTGCCGCCCGTCAAGCCGCCTCTGCTCTTCACGCTATGGCGACCCTCCAAGTGTTTCAGGCAAAGCTCCTCCGCTCTATGGACGAGTCAGGCCCTGACCCAGACACTTTTAAGGACCTCAGAAGTGCAGCGGCTTCGCAGAACGCTTCACTGAGGCTCAAAAAGCTTCCAGCGCTATGAAGCATTTTCTACCCAAACGCTCCAGTTCGGTCCAACGGCGCCCCAAGAGCACGCCGCGACCTGAGAGGGTAGCTTCAGAGGTCCTCCAGCCCCGCCCAGTGGCTGAGACCAGCCAGCGCCTGAAGCATGCAAAGCGGTTCCCGTTCCCTAAGCGCCAGGGCCCGCGGCCGAAGCTCACGCTCGATCACGAGCCCAAGAAGCCGTCCTAACCGGCATAAAGAGGGGTCATTGTCCCGCCGCGGCCGGACCAGCCCCGAAGATCGCTCGAGTGCTACTCTCAGCCCCCTCTTCAGTTCAGGCGGTTGGAGCAGTTTTAAATGCAGTACATGGGCCCGTCACCTGTCACGCACCCCTGCACACAAACGCTTATTTAACAGCGACCCACAAAAAGCACAAATCGAGCAAAATTTCCCCCTCACATACATGTCAGTTCGAACCCCCAACTCCGGGCGTTCCAGATATGATAATGCCTCTGGCTCTGCGGGCTCTAGCTTGGCAAGCTATCCCCGGAGTTTCAGAATGGGTGATGAACATCATAAAGCGCGGTTACTCACTTCAGTTCGCCCGCAGACCACCGCGTTTTTACGCGGTTATACAAACCACGGTAAGGAGCACACTGAGTCATGTCCTCCGCACCGAAGTGTTAAGTCTGCTGGCCAAAGGGGCCATCGAGAAGATCCCCCCTTCTCAGAGCGAGTCAGGTTTTTACAGCCGTTACTTTCTTGTTCCAAAGAAAGACGGCGGCCTGAGACCCATTTTAGATCTCAGACATCTGAACAAGGCTCTCATGTCACGGCCGTTCAGAATGCTCACGACCAGACACATCCTGGCGCAGATTCGCCCAGGCGACTGGTTTTTCTCAATAGATCTAAAAGACGCTTACTTTCACATTCAAGTGAACCCCCACCACAGGCCATTCTTGAGATTCGCCTTCGAGGGGCAGACATACCAGTACACAGTCCTACCATTTGGACTGGCACTGGCACCTCGTACATTCACGAAGTGCATGGATGCAACTCTCTCCCCCCTGAGACAGCGGGGCATGCGCATCCTGAACTACCTCGACGACTGGCTCATATTGACTCAGTCAGAGGCGGAGTCACATACTCACAGAGCCTGGCTCCTCAGACATCTGGAATGTCTAGGGCTCAAGGTCAATTTTGCCAAGAGTATTCTGTTGCCCAGCCAACGTATCACGTTCCTGGGAACAGTTTTCGACTCCGTAATTATGAGAGCATGGCCCACACTGGCCCGTGCTCTAACAATTCAGCAGCTCGCGACATCGTTCACAGAGGGCTCTTATGTACCCCTCAGAACGTTTCAGAGGATCCTTGGCCTCATGGCCTCTGCATCATCAGTACTCCAACTCGGCCTACTGCGTATGCGTCCTCTTCAGCTGTGGCTAGCACCTCTGGTGCCACCCCACGCCTGGCACTCAGGCCACTTGATTATCAAGGTGGACCAGCGCTGTGTTCAAGCCCTGGCCCCTTGGAAAGACGCCAGCTGGTACCAGCAGGGCGTAAGCATGGGGGTGGTCTCAGAGAGGAGGGTGATTTCAACAGACGCTTCCAACTCGGGTTGGGGAGCTCTGTACGAGGGCAGGCCTGCCTCCGGCCTGCTATGGGAGGTCTTCGGGAAGGCAGAAGTAGATCTTTTCGCCTCAGAAGACAACTGTCACTGCCCAATCTTCTTTTCAAAGAACAGGGATGCGTTGGCCCACGACTGGCCCAACCTTCCTCTCTATGCGTTTCCTCCGGTCTCGATGCTCCCTCAGGTCATCGAACGGATCAGGAACACCAAAAGCGCGGTTCTCTTGGTGGCTCCTCTCTGGCGGACCCAGATTTGGTTCCCAGAGTTGATGCAACTGTCTGTAACAGACCCGTGGCCAATTCCACTGAGGTGCGACCTCCTGGCTCAGGCCAACAGGACAATCTGGCATCCCCGTCCCGACTTGTGGGCCCTACATGTATGGCCACTCAACGGGTACTCCAGGATCTCCCAGAGGGTGTCCTGAACACTATTATGGAGGCTAGAGCTCCGTCTACTAGACGCCTCTATCACCTTAAATGGTCAGCGTTCTCCAGCTGGTGTTTAGCTCGGAACCTCGACCCACACACTTGTGAAGTGCCAAAAGTGCTTTCTTTTCTGCAAGAGATGTTTGATGCGGGTCGCTCCCCCTCCACTCTCAAAGTGTACGTGGCAGTCATTGCTGCTTTTCACGTATTGGAAGCCGGAGCCTCCTTAGGTAAAAACGACCTTATAGTTCGTTTCCTTAAGGGCGCCAGAAGGCTTAACCCGCCTCGGCCACCGTCTGTACCGGCCTGGGACCTTTCTCTGGTCCTGCGGGCTCTTAGGGGACCTCCCTTTGAACCACTTCAGTCAGCTGATCTCAAGCCCCTCTCTCTGAAAACCGCCCTGCTTCTAGCACTGGCGTCAGTTAAAAGAGTAGGGGACTTGCAGGCGCTTTCTACTAGCGCTTCCTGTCTGGAGTTTGGCCCTAATGACTCCAAGGTCACTCTTAGGCCAAGACATGGATATGTGCCTAAGGTGCTCTCAACTCCGTTCAGAGCCCAGGTTATTTCTCTGTCAGCTCTTCCCTCCTCTGAAGAGGACAGTGATTCTCTCACGCTTTGCCCCGTCAGAGCTTTGAGAATTTATCTGGAGCGTTCGGCCTCTTTCAGACAGTCTGAACAGCTCTTCGTTTGTTTCGGGGGCCGAACCAAAGGCCTTCCTGTGACTAAGCTCACGCTGTCCAGATGGATAGTTGACGCAATTGCTCTGGCTTACACCTCACTGGGCCTCTCTTGTCCCATAGGTGTTAGAGCTCACTCCATGAGAGGCGTCGCCTCTTCGTGGGCTTGGTCGAGTGGTGTTCCTATTGAGGACATTTGTGCGGCGGCCGGCTGGTCCGTTCCGTCCACATTTGTGAGGTTCTATAACCTAGATGTTCCTGCCCTGAAGGCACGAGTTCTTTCTGTCTAGACCCTGGCTCTGTGGACCCAGACTAGTTTTGGAATTGGACACACAAGCTGTCTTTATGAATTATGATTAAGCTAATCTGGCCCTTGGCCCAGATCTTAATTATTGGATAATCTCTGGGCCCGATGTTCGGTCTCGTTTATCCTGGCTATTCTGTAACTCCCGGAACTTCTGGTGAGTCAGAGCGGCCAAAAGATTAATAGCACGGCGTTTTAAATAGCGTTCCCACAGCGTTTGCAACGCAGTACGAGAGAACGTTCTCGTAAGGGAACGTACTTGGTTACTTACGTAACCTCGGTTCCCTTAGAGAAAAGGGAACGAGTACTGCGTTGCCTTGCCGTGCTATTTCTCTTATGTCAGGTGTTTTTCGCTTCAGTCGATTATACCTGTCTAATGGCGGATTATTATCTATATTTATATGCTTTGATCACGTGCAGTTTCGCGCGCTTGACACTGGCAGTGTGCCAAGCGACCTGATTGGTTCGCGCGCCTCTGCTGATCCGCCATTGGTTCGTGCAGTTGCCCACAGCACAGCCTATCAGCTCGCTCACACGAGCCTGATGCTCTCGCCTGTGCTGCATGCAATGCGTTTTAAAATAAAGGCTTCAATATTCTCGAGAAAAGGAGTTTTCCCACAGCGTTTGCAACGCAGTACTCGTTCCCTTATCTCTAAGGGAACCGAGGTTACGTAAGTAACCAAGTACGTTCTCTTTCGCGCTTGAACGAACCATAACACACACATTTATGCCAAAATGTCAGTTTTGTCGAGTATCTTCACAAGAACAGTCAAATGAGTTAAATACAATCTTAAATGAAAGTAAAGAGTAGAGAATGAGATGCGTGAGACCCTGTCAGCAGCGGCGGGTTAACCAAAGAACAATGGGAACAGAGAAAATTACTAACTGCTCAACGCTTCAGGATTAATCTATTTTTCATTTATAATTTATGCAGTGCGGACTGTTTTATAAACATATTCAATTTCTATATAATTCACATCGGTTAGACAGGTAAGGTACAGGTAAATATGACATTTATTATGGGGTTAAGTGAGGATTGATTTAAGTTCACTTAAATTAAAAGTTGTTATATTTTTTTAAGCATAATAAATGTTTCATATTTTGGAAAAATATATTTTCATCGAGACATAAGTAGCTATATCAGCGATACTGGTCTTCATTCATAAAAATATGCAATTAACATGCTTGAAAATAAATGGTGCCAATGAAGCCCCCCCCCCCCCACACACACACACACGTACACAAAAAAAATTCAGGCTCAGGATTTTTTTTTTCACTTTAACCCCTGCGGTTCGCTGCTGATATGAACGCAATCGAACCAAACCGCGGAAGCGAACCGCTATTGTTGACGTATAATGTGTCTTCGGCGGACAACCCGCTGTCTTTGAAAAGTTTTCAGAATTTTTGCGGCAGACAGACGCAAGTGTGTTTCTGTATGTCTATGTTGAAAACAAAACCAAAGGTTAAAAAAAAGAAGAAAAAATGTCAACCGAGCAAGTCTATCCATTTGGGCGCCTTTTCATTCGCGGTTACCAAGCAACACCATTACGCCAGCTGCAGCCTGATGACGCAAGTGTACCGCGGTTCGGATAGAAATAATATAATGTGAACACAGTCCATCGGGGGCAGGGGGAGGGGGGAGCAATCGAACTCGGGTTCGGAACAGGCAATCGAACCAAGTGTGAAAGCGCAATCCGTGTATCATTCGTTCAATCGTTTTTTGATTTAATTTTGAAAGTAGAAAAATGAGAAAACAGTTCCTTTTTCGATTTTTCGTTTTTTTCCAAAAAAACGAAAGACAAGAATTCAGCTTGATTTTTCGTTTTTCGTTCTGAGGTAGCAAAATGAATAAACAGATGGAAAATTCGATTTCTACACGTGGGCGTGAATGGAACGCCCCTTTCCTCTGATTTGTCAGCCGAAGATCAAACTGTCCCGTCATCAGCTCTTCCTCAGTTCTGCACTGCAGAATAAGAGTCCTCCGTTGTGTGGATTCTTAACGCGTTTATTGCAACTTTTTCATGTTTTCCATCAACGAGACTAATGAATGGCTCGACACAACCCGTACTGGGGAATAGACTAGACGGGGCTTTCTTCTTTGTAGACCAGAGTTCTCAAGTGCCAGGGGTTTGCTATTTTCATATTTTCCGAACTGTAAAGTTTTTTTTTTTTTTTTTTATCATGAACCACGCTGAGTTTTATTCCTGAGTGACTATATAATGCATTTTACTTCAAATAATCTAAATGTTGACTTTGAAAAGTAGGCGCGTCCGAAGGCTATTCACTCTATTTTGGTTCATTTTTGGTGTGCGCCAGAAAGATGTTCAAGGAGACTGAGACGCATGTAGAAATCATGTTGTTTTCTTTATTTTTCAAAGGCATGACATTTTGTAGTCATTTTGAATGTAAACAAATAAAAACATAAATTTTTACTGTTTCGAATGACAGAGTAACGAATAACGAAGTTATTTCCCCTGCTGAGCAACAACTCCAAGTGATGGCGCTGACGCATCGCTCGCTCTCACAACATAGGCAACATAGGCTATTATCAGTTCACTTCTGGCATTGCTAACTTGACATCGCAGCCTGTTCATTATTAAAATAAAACACAGTCAACCAAATATATAAAAAGTTATTCTGCTTAATTTAATTCGTCTGTTGTACAATATAAAGGCTGTGCCGCACAGCAGTTAATCCAAACTCATTTCCCATGCTGTGAAGATGATGATTTAGCCTATACGTGTAGGCCTATATTGGGACTCGACTGAAGTTTAAAGCCTTCTTTACATTATAGTTAGCATCGAAATTTTGCATTGCAAATATGGAAACTTGGGACCGAGATGCGCGAAACCAACGCCGGTACAGTTTCAGTTTCGATTCAAATAGCCTAAATTTGTTTAGGCTTGGCGTTTAAAATAGGCTAAATGTTGTTTATAATAAAGGACACAATAGGCTATTATTATAAGCTATTAGGTTATATTTTTATTATACGTGGCTACTTATTTTTTATTCTTGTTGTTTTCTGAATACCATTCATTTAAGGATTTGACATAGGCAAACGTCAAAGGGGAAGTAATGGTAAGGGGAAGTAAAATACGCATAGAAATAGCCTATATGTTATTAATAGTGTTTATAATGTTAATGTTGAATTTTATTTACCGGTTTTTTTCTGAATAGGCTAATAATAAAAATGCGTTTGTTTCCCTCTCAACATGACCCAGTGCACTGCGCACAAGCGCACATCTTTGAGATATAAATTAATAAATTTTAATAAAACACAATAAGGCCTACATTATAAAACTCAGAAGAGTATGTATTTTAATATCTATGTTGTTCTCTGTTCTCCGGTTGTTAGATAGTCAGTCTGAATGACATTTCATGCGTTTATGTTAATATAGCCTAGGCTTAGGCTATATATAGTCAATGCATTATTCTTTTCTTTTTCTATAAGTGTTAAAATATTTAATTTACAACTAATTATATTGATTATCTATATCTACATTTATTATTTAAAAAAAATTACTGGGCGATCGAGGGCGACCATGTTAGGCTAACAGTTGTCATTTACCCTGCATACCGAGCTGATGCAAAGCATAAAGTTTGGTGAATTTATATCTACACAGAAGAAAGCCCTGTCTAGTTTATTTCCCAGTACGGGTTGTGTCGAACCACTCGTTAGTCTGGTTGTTTGATGAAAAAAAGATTAAATGTAGTTGCAATAAACGCGTTAAGAATCCACACAACGGAGGACTCTTATTCTGCAGTGCAGAACTGAGGAAGAGCTGATGACGGGACAGTTTGATCTTCGGCTGACAAATCAGAGGAAAGGGGCGTTTCATTCCCGCCTACGTGTAGAAATCGAATTTTCCAGCTGTTTATTAATTTTGCTACCTCAGAACGAAAAACGAAAAATCAAGCTGAATTCTTGTTTTTCGTTTTTTGGAAAAAATGAAAAATCGAAAAAGGAACTGTTTTCTCATTTTTCTACTTTCAATATTAAATCAAAAAACGATTGAACGAATGATACACGGATTAAGCGCCCTTAGGGGTTTTCAATCTTTTAGATGTCACAAACCCCGAAATATGATCATCACCCCCATCCTCAGGCATCTATCTTTTATAATCACCCAATTTACACTGAAATATTAATATTATTATTTTTTCTATTGACTAGTAATAAACTGGTAAATGTATTTTTTTATCTAATTTTCATTTATTTATTTTAATCTAATTTAATATATTTAATAGATTAAAAACTAACTTATATTTTTGTAATTACACTTTTACTCATTCATTTATTTATTTTAATCTAATTTTGTATCTACTCACTTATTTTAATATTATTATTTATTTATTCATTCATCGCTCCCCCCGACCCCAGTTTGAACACCCCTGCTTTCATTTAATAAAATATATACCTCTCTTACTTTTCCTTTTTTCAAAATTCCAGGTCAATACAAAAGCTTTATGAATCTTATAAAAGCTGGTGTTTGTAGACAGGTGTGTTTTATTATTTATGACTAATCCACTGTTATGGAGAGGCTGTTATCATAATTCAGATTCATGGTCAAGCTCAATAGTAAGTGAGCAACAGTTAGCGCTTCCTAACAGTGACCGGCTTTCCTGTGAGTCTGGGGTAACAATGGTGGGAAAAAAGTTCCTTCATTGACGGGACCTATTTTCACACGTCCACGTGAAACCCACGACAGCACGCACTCTACGCCCTTGACAAAGACCACCAAGTTCAACAAAGACACTTCTGACAAAAGGACTATCATAACAACATAAACAAAGCGTTAAGAGTACACCTGAGGTTGGTGGAGTCCATGGGAAAATGGGAGGGGGAGGGGGTTTAGGACTTTCCTAATTGAAAGGTAAAGTGTGTAATTTTTTCTGATGTCAAAATAGCTTAAAACTATAAGGAAGCCATTAACAGGCTGATTTCCCTAAAAGTGTAAACACTGTGGCTTTGTGGTGCTATCCAAACATTGATTTATTTGTTTGAGCATCCGGACCAACCGGATACAGCAACATTGGCTCAACCAATGGCATTTTGTGGCTATGTTTGATTGAAGACGGCAGGATTAAAAATCACGATTCCATTTGTCGTCAGTAGTGGCACAGAAATGACACATTGTGCAAACTAATGACTCTACTGTAGGCGAATATAAGTGCAACCTTATATGCAAGAAAAGTGAAAATTCACATAAATACTGGAATTTTGTTGTATTCTCATTATACATGTGTCATGTAAACATGTGAACATGTCATAACCTGATTAAGCTAATAAATCTGATGCAAAGACATGTGTAGCAACTCATAATGTAAAAACTGCACACAATGTAATAAGTATTTTCTCAAAACGTAATAAAATCTTGAGCTCATAATGTAATAACAATCATTTGTCATATTATCATAATTGCAATAGCTTTTAAAACATAAAAAATATTTGCATTCCTTTAAATTACATATTTAAAAATCTAAATCAGTGATAAACAGATTTAAATATTCATGCAATCATTATTATTATTTGTTACAGCTTATGTCTTTTAGAAGTATGTGTTTGTGTTTCTGAGTGTTTCTGTTGCAGGAGAAGGTGTGGCCTGCACTCAAGCCAGCAGAGATAATTAACATATTTTTATTAAACATAAAACATTGGTATTCCTATGCACTTTAAAAATCTAAATCCAGTCTTAACCTGCCTATAAAATCCATCATCAAATTACTGATACTACTACTATTTATATACATAAGGTGTTCATACTTTTAACTGACAAACAGTTTTAAATAGCAACATTGCGTACAGATGCTGTAAAAAAAAAAACTCACAGTATCAATATAGCAATGAGGTGTGTGTGTGTGTGTGTGTGTGTGTGTGTGTGTGTGTGTGTGTGTGTGCGTGTGTGTGTGTGTGTGTGTGTGTGTGTGTGATTGCATTATCTGCTTCAGCCAACGGAAGCATGGAGCACAAATTAAGCAAACATTTCTTCACTTTACGTTACGGCAAAAAAAAAAAACCCTGAATTTACATCAGAGGGCAAGATGAAAAATACAGTTAAACTTACAATCATGTACAGTGGTTATAAAAAGCCTACACACCCCTGTTAAAACAGTTTGGTTTTGTGATGTAAAAAAGAAAGAAAGATGCAATAAAATCAGAACTTTTGCACCATTAATGTCAAATTACATCATGCAGTGCCATAATTGTAATTATAATTGTTTCACTTATACATTATGTGCTGGTATTACCTTATGAACTGTGATTACACTATAAGTTCCTAAAGTGTGTTAATAATGCATTTCTCATTGAGTATCCTACAATACATTATGTGAAAAAAATTTATTACGTTGGAAAATCATCATTACATTATGAACTAAAGATTTTATTACATTTTGACAATATTATTACATTATAAAAAAATATTACATTAATAATGTAATACCTATTACATTAATGTGCAGTTATTACATTGTGCATTATTATTATATTATGAGTTGCTACAACATGTAGGATGTTAAAAACTTTTTAATGCTGTTCTTTTGAGCTAAAAAACAAATCATTCACGGTTTGGACAAAAATATTAAGCAGCACAGTTGTTTTCAGCATTGATAATAATGAGAAATGTTTGTTTAGCACCAAATCAGCATATTAGATCGATTTCTGAAGGATCATGTGACACCGAAGTCTAAGGGATGATTCAGCGTTGCCATCACAGACATAAACTACATTTTAAATATATTTAAATATAAATATAAATATAAAAATATTTTAAATTGTAATAATATTTCATAATATTACTGTTTTTTTGAATAAAGTCTTAACCACCAGAATATAGCCCTTAATTAGAAAACAATGAACATGGTCATTTTCTTGCATATTTACAGTATATATATATATATATATATATATATATATATATATATATATATATATATATATATATATATATATATATATATATATATATATATATGACCCTGTCTGTGAGAAAAAGACAGAACAGCATGAATCAGAGGTAAATAGGCTCCCTGCCTTCACTGACAGTGCATGACTTTGTGTGAAACGCACAAACACACACCTGCTGTTAGACACAATGATCTTCCTCCGAAGACTCGTTTTCTCACTGTGTGCTAATGAGAGACCAGCTCAGTCGAAGATTCCCACCAGTCTACCCTAAACAAACAACAAGGAACATACTAAACAGTTGGAGAGGGGAGGGGGTGAGACATTCAGGTGCTGACACAGACAGATGTGCCATTTTATTCCCATGCTTAAAAACACATTTTGGATATACAAGTGTAAATACTGTGTGCAAATACACCCACCCCAAACACATGGCCCATATATTCAACATGCAGGTTCCTACAGGTATATGTAGCCTGTGTAATTATAGATGCCTGGTAAAAACACACCTGAAATTCTGGATTATGAGGGGTTTTGCTCTTGCAACCAACACCATTAAATCCTCGCTGGATTTTTACTCTTTGGAAACTCTAACCAAAGACTTTGTTTGACCTCAAACAGCTCTCAGAGCTCTAAGTGCTCCTGTGACCTTTCTTTTTTGCTGACCTTTGACCTCTGACATCTGTACTCTGCCCTCTTTCACTCTCCCGCTACTGTTGGAGGTATCTGAAAGCTGTGCTGTGTATCTGTGTATATCTGTGTATAGGGTGTAAACATAACTTTTTGCCAAATCAGCCAATGGTAAGTAAATTAACACAATTTACCAGGGATACCGGCCATGAAAACGTATTTTGCATTGTAAAATTTTGGGGTCTGTATGAATTTTTAATATTTTTGAATAGTCTCTTATGCTTTTAAAAGTCTCTTATGCTCAACAAGGCTGCATTTATGTAATAAAAAATTCATTAAATTATGCATATTATATATTTTTTTAGGATTCTTTATGAATAGAACGTCACTTTTGATCAAATGAATGCACAAACAGTGACAAACAATGCATATCACTCGCAGAATCATATACTGTACAAGCATGTCCCTGACTCAATAAAACGTACTCGGTTACTAACGTAACCTCGGTTCTCTCTAGAGAGAGGAACGAGTACTGCGTAGAATACGCTAGGGGAAAATCCTTTTCCACGAGAATACTGAAGCCAAAAAAATTATCCTTTAATTTTGCATTAATGTAAAACGCGTTGCGGCAGCATACAGACATAGGCAAGGCAGCTCGCGCGCCTATTGGCTGGTCTGCTGGCAACTGCTTAAGCCTATCGAGCGAGACCTAGAGTGACGTCAGACCCAATGAGGGCGCTTCGCGCCCTCTGCGTCACGTCCCGCCGAAACGGGCGTGGCTTAGGTCTATAAATACCGCTCGCAGGCATTATTTCTCTGGTTTTTCATAGTCGAAGCAACCAGAGCGCGTGCAGGCACGGCAGGATACGCAGTACTCGTTCCTCTCTCTAGAGAGAACCGAGGTTACGTTAGTAACCGAGTACGTTCTCTTACGAGAGATACTCTCGTACTGCGTAGAATACGCTAGGGGAACCTAATGTAAAACGCCGTGCGTGCTGGGATCTGATACCATAGACTCAAGGGCGACAGCCCGGAGTTCATACAGTACATAATCACCCAGGGGACCCACAGGGAATCCTGGAAGAAAGGGGGGTTAGCCACTATCTTCCTTATAGCAGCATAGAGCAAGGATTGCAGTACTCAATAGCTGCATAACTGACAGCGCCAGCTATGAGATTTTGGCCATACTAGACCGACAGTAGTCTGGCCTGTAGTGCGGGAACCTCTAGGTTGTAAAACCTTATAAATGTAGACGGAGAGGCCCAGCCTGCCGCCATACAAATATCTTGCAAGGCAATCCCACTTGACCATGCCCACGATGAAGCCATGCTTCTCGTGGAGTGCGCTTTGACACCCAGCGGGCACTGCATGCCCTTGGTTGTGTAAGCTAGCGCTATCGCGTCCACTACCCATCTGGATAGGGTCTGTTTCGAAGCGGCTTGTCCCTTAGAACGTCCGCTGAACGAAACAAATAGCTGCTCCGTCTGTCTGAAAACAGACGAGCGAGACACATAAGCTCTTAACGCCCTGACTGGGCAAAGGGAGCTTTCGTCCATATTTCCTTCAGTGACCGGCAGGGCAGACAGGGAAATGACCTGTGCTCTGAACGGTGTATTGAGGGATTTAGGAACATAACCGTGCTTAGGTTTGAGTATAACTCTAGAGTCATTCGGCCCAAATTCCATGCACGTCGCGCTTACTGAGAGCGCGTGTAAGTCCCCTATGCGCTTCACTGAAGCGAGAGCCAGAAGAAACGCCGTCTTGAAAGACAGGTGTTTAAAATCAATCTCCTGCAAGGGCTCAAATGGATGACCTTTCATGGCTTCCAGTACCGTAGAAAGGTCCCATATAGGGACTGTGGGAGGTCTGGGAGGATTCAGTCTCTTAGCTTCACGAAGGAAGCGAATAACTAAATCATTCCTTCCAATAGACTGGCCGAGCGTGGTCGAAGAGAACACTGCTATGGCCGCTACATAGACTTTGAGCGTGGAAGGGGACCTGCCCTTATCCAACAGCTCCTGTAGGAAGGAAAGAACCTCCGTCACACCGCAATACAGGGGTGACACACCACGAGCTGTGCACCAGCTAGAGAACACTGACCATTTTGAGGCATAGAGACGTCGCGTAGACGGAGCTCTGGCCTGTGTGATAGTGTTTAGCACTCCCTGTGGGAGGTCAGCGGGTACCCATTGATGGCCCACACATGGAGGGACCACAGCTCTGGGTGAGGATGCCAAATCGAGCCGTTGGCTTGAGAGAGGAGATCCCTCCTCAGAGGCACTGGCCACGGGGCGGTGCTTGCTAACTGCATCGCGATTGGGAACCAAGGTTGGCTCATCCAAAGTGGGGCTACAAGCAGCACTGAGCATCCTTCTTCCCTGACCCGTTCTATCACCTGAGTCAGGAGGGAGACGGGGGGAAAAGCGTAGAGAGGACGGCGAGGCAACTCGTGGGTCAGCGCGTCCTTGCTCTTCGAGAAAAATTCTGGACAGTGAGCGTTTTCCTGAGACGCGAACAGGTCTACTTCCGCTCTGCCGAATTTCTTCCACAGCAGCTGGACTGTCTGTGGGTGCAAAGACCATTCTCCTGTCGGAACTTGGTTCCTGGACAGTCTGTCTGGTCCTATGTTTAGGAGCCCTGGCACGTGCGCTGCTCTCAGCGAGAGCAGGTTGCTGCGGGCCCATATCAGGAGGCGCCTGGTTAGCCTGTACAGAGTCAGGGACCTGAGGCCGCCCTGGCGATTTATGTAGGACACCACTGAGACGTTGTCTGAACGTATTAGCACGTGGTGCCCCTGTATGAGGGGACAAAAGCGCGTGAGCGCTTTGCTCACTGCCAACATTTCGAGGCAGTTGATATGTAAGAGCTTCTCCCGCTTTGACCATAGGCCAAAAAACGGTCTGCCCTCGAGCAGCGCTCCCCATCCCGAGGTGGATGCGTCCGTGGACACCACCATCACTCTCGAGGAAGTCCCCAGGCTTACACCTGATTGGTACCAGTCTTTTGCCTCCCAAGGTTTCAAAGCTGCAATGCATGCTCGATTGACCTTGACGCGAAGCCGACCGGAGGCCCACGCTGAGCGTGGTACTCTCTTTCTGAGCCAGAACTGCAGTGGGCGCATGCGCAGAAGGCCCAACTGGAGAACTGAAGATGCTGAGGCCATCAGGCCGAGCATCCTTTGAAAAGCTTTGAGAGGGACTATCGCGCCGCAGCGGAACGCGCCGGCTGCGCGACGAATGTCTAGTGTGCGCTGAGATGACAGGCGTGCTGTCATTAGCAGCGAGTTCAGCTCTATTCCCAGAAAAGATATAATCTGTCTGGGGAAAAGTGAGTTCTTCTCCCAATTCACTGCGAGACCGAGATTCTCGAGGTGATCGAGTAAAATGGTCCTGTGCTCTACGAGCTCTGAGTGAGATTGGGCTAGAATCAGCCAGTCGTCCAGATAGTTCAGCACTCGTATGCCCCGTATCTGAGGGGTGCGAGCGCTGCATCCATGCACCTCGTAAATGTACGGGGTGCCAGGGACAAGCCGAAAGGCAGGACTGTGTACTGATATGCCTGGCCCTCGAAGGCGAATCTCAAAAATCGCCTGTGACGTGACGCTATCTGTATTTGAAAATACGCGTCTTTTAGATCTATTGACACAAACCAGTCCCCCTGGCGGACGTGCGCGAGGATTTTTCTGGTTGTGAGCATCCTGAACTGGCGCTTCATAAGCGCTCTGTTCAACTGCCGCAGATCTAGTATGGGTCTGAGACCCCCGTCTTTTTTGGGCACCAGGAAGTATCTGCTGTAAAGCCCCCCTCGCTTTGAGCTTGAGATAGGGGTTCTATAGCCCCTTTGCTCAACAGTTTCAAAATTTCGGCTCGAAGTAGATGGGCTACTTTCGATTCTACCGTGGTCTCGACGCGCGCCATGAAGCGGCGAGGGCGTCGGCGAAACTGCAGCGAATAGCCTCCTTTATGATGTTCAGCACCCATCTCGAAAACCCCGGGAAGCTTTTCCCACGCAGGTGCGCGAGTAGCTAGGGGCCGGATGCGAAGCGCGCTCTGATCGGCTCGCGATACAGCGGCTTTTGCGTGCTGTGACATAAGCGTCGCGCTCAT
Organism: Scardinius erythrophthalmus; assembly: GCF_964197995.2. NCBI lineage: Eukaryota > Metazoa > Chordata > Actinopteri > Cypriniformes > Leuciscidae > Scardinius > Scardinius erythrophthalmus. Next base: position 34,103,645 of record NC_138232.1, on the reverse strand, counting down.
GACATCTGAGGCAGGGGGCGCGCTGATAACAGCGGGCAGAATGCCCGCGCTCGACTCCTCCGCAGTGTTTAGCTGAGAGGAGGAGGGCTGGGCTAGTTTCATGTCTGTGTGTGGGCGTGGGCGCAGAGCAGCGGGCACATACACCACTTTTACAGCATTGCTCGCGTGAGCAGAGCGTATGCATACTGGTCCTGTATTTACAGAGACCGTGAGACATGTGGGAAGTAGCGTTTGTGGGCACTGGGTAGTGTGCACGTTTGCTACGTTTAAAGCGCAATCGATCTGAGTCGATTTTATGTGCGCAAGCCCTGTGTGAAGGGCTGTGTTTGTGTGTAGGAATGGGCACTGAGTAGTAGCCATTTTTTCTACACATGAAAACACCGTCGGCCGTGGCCGGGACACCAGAAAATACACTCTTTAAGGGATTTATCTGGGTAGCCATAAAAAGGCTTTTTTATGCAGGCAAGCGGGCAATGGAACCGGCTTGTTGGCTGCTAAATACGCTGGACCAGTCACATTTCTTGGAACTGGACGAGCGGCAAGGTTTGGGTGCAGGCGAGGGGGTTGTACAACGCACTCGTTGGCTGCAAAATACACATCTGCAGTCGCCTCTTCAGGGAACTGACAGAGCGAGCATTGGCGGCATAATTTTATTTGCCGGTAGACCCGGGATCGAACACGGGTCTCTCGTGCGGAAATCTGTGATTCTGCCACTGGCCCACAGGGGATGACACATAAGATTTCAGTCAGCGCGAGTTTTATCAGAGAGCGTCAACATGCTGGCGTTTGATTGCAGGCGTGCGTGTAACAACAGGCTCGCTCACTGCAATAAAGACATTTCCAGTCGCCTGATTATCAGAGGGGAATGAGAAATGTGTAAGAGATTGAGATCGGCCCGGCCACAGCGGGACTAAAACACTCTTTTCTCCTTTCGCCAGTGACGCACGGGAACACAAAAGCTTTCAGATGCACGAGCATATAAAAGAGCGTCAACATGTTTACTTCGGCATTTGCTTGCAGGCGTGCGTGTATAATAAACAGGCACGTTTGCTGCAGTATAGACATTTCCAGTCGCCTGATCAGGGAACTGAGACATGTGTGAGAAATGAGGTCAGTCCGGTCTCGACGGGACTGTAAACACTTTTCTCCTTTCGCCAGTGACGCACGGGAACCATAGAAACGGTGTCTGGATGCAGGCGAGCGGGTTGTACAACGCGCTCGTCGGCTGCAAAATGCACGTCTGCAGTCGCCTTCCAGGGAACTGACAGAACGAAGCATTGGCGGCATAATTTATCTGCCGTTAGACCGGGATTCGAACACCGGTCTCCCGTGTGAAAAAACCTTGGATTCCGCCACTGAGCCACAGGGGGGAAACACAAAGGCTTTCAGATGCACGAGCATATGAAAGAGCGTCAACATGTTTTCTTCGGCGTTTGCTTGCAGGCGTGCGTGTATTAAACAGGCACGTTTGCTGCAGTATAGGCACTTCCAGTCGCCTGATCAGGGAACTGAGACGTGTGCGAGAAATGTGTTCAGTCCGGTCTCGACGGGACTGTAAACACTTTTCTCCTTTCGCCGGTGAGTGACGCGTGACGGTCCGCTCCAGACATCCCCTGTGAACGGCGCGGTTGCGCGGCTCGAACAGAGGGCGAGCAGGTATCATCCCCCAAGCAGGCAAGGCAAGCGGGCGAACCGGCGAGCTTTGCGGCTTGGAAGGACGGAGGAGCAGTCTCGGAGAAGGATGCCCGGTGAGTCCTCAGAGTCACCATAGGCAGTACCTAGCTCAGTGAGGGCAGTCGCCGTCATCGAGCGCGAGAACTGCGTGATCCTCAGGAAAGGGGCGTCTTGAAAAAGACGCCCGGCTCTTTTAGTGCAATGAGAGTGTGTGTCGCGGTGGCGAGCACACACACAAGGCATAGTAAAAGAGAAAAGGATACAGCACCGGATAGCGCAGCAGGAAGGCGATGAAGGCGGCGCGGCCAGCAGCTTCTCGACTCGTCCCGCTGAAGTGCTTCTTCAACAGCGCGGCTTCTTCTCGGATCCAGCGATGTGAGTTGCTTCGCTGAAGGATGAAAAATCAGAGAAATAATGCCTGCGAGCGGTATTTATAGACCTAAGCCACGCCCGTTTCGGCGGGACGTGACGCAGAGGGCGCGAAGCGCCCTCATTGGGTCTGACGTCACTCTAGGTCTCGCTCGATAGGCTTAAGCAGTTGCCAGCAGACCAGCCAATAGGCGCGCGAGCTGCCTCGCCTATGTCTGTATGCTGCCGCAACGCGTTTTACATTAATGCAAAATTAAAGGATAATTTTTTTGGCTTCAGTATTCTCGTGGAAAAGGATTTTCCCCTAGCGTATTCTACGCAGTACGAGAGTATCTCTCGTAAGAGAACTACACTTTATTACTGCATGCTATTATACAGGGTGGGCCATTTATATGGATACACCGTAATAACATGGGAATGGTTGGTGATATTAAAGTCCTGTTTGTGGCACATTAGTATATGTGAGGTGGCAAACTCCTCAAGATGGGTGGTGACCATGACATATACTAATGTGCCACAAACAGGACTTTAATATCACCAACCATTCCCATGTTATTACGGTGTATCCATATAAATGGCCCACCCTGTAGATTACAATTTTTGTAATGAAATCATTGAATGCTGAATCGCCAAATGCACTTTTTTCACAAATGCACAGAACACAAGAGTGACTTCAGCACAGCTCTCAGAAAACAAGTTACTTTAGTCTAGCTAACCTCATTTATGGAGGTTGGGGGGAGGGAGGAGGGGGGGGGGGTCTACACATTAAAGCACAACCACCCAGAAACAACTCATGTGTTATGACTTTCAAAATCATATCTGTCACATCTTGTTTTATGTACTTTCACCAGTAAGATAGAGTCTGTTTTTGGCAGTTATTGGGTGGGTGTGAGATTGTGAAATACATAAATCTCCTGACTAATGCAATATCTTATGCTCAGCCTGGCATCTGCAAGCATGCCAAAAAGCCCTCATATATACTGCTGTGCCAAATGTTACGAAACATCTGATGTGCTGAAGGCGCCCTGCAGACAAAACCGTCTAGACACTGCTGGCCGTAACACTATACCTGGCTAAGGTGTGTGTGTGGTGATTCAGTCGCTGCGTTAGTGTATGTTTATCATATTTACTGAGTTACGCCTACGGTCTACAGCAAAGTGATTGAAAACATGTTTGGGTTTTAAACACTTTGAGGGCACATAAAAACACATGCACCCACACACAAAGAGAAGAGGGGACAGAGTGTTCAAATCAACTTAACCATTTAAAAAAAACAGTCAAGCGTTAGTTTGACGTCTGCAAGTCTTCAGTCTACCTACCAATGAAAGTGTTACTTCAAAATTTAAAAATGCCGCCAGAGGCTGAATTCAACCGCCACAAGGGAAACCACAAGAACAAAAGACATATATATAGAGACCACAACTCAAGGTATACGCCCAACATACACTAAAAACTCTCTCACACACACATACACTTACATACCACAAAAATGTGTTCTTACTCACCAGAATCGACCAGCAAGTGGTTTTCTTTCAGACCAAACTACCACTTCTTAATGAACCACACACAGATACGGTTATTTGTCCACAAAGCCCTCCAGCCACACATATATGATAATAGAAACCTGTCAAAAAGATCAGTCACATCTATTAGTTTGTCGAAAAAACGAATGAATCTAGGAATAATGTCAGAATGATTTGAAATCTTGACAATGCTTGGGTTTCTGAAGGCCTCGAATCATGTTTTAAACAATACTTTACAATAGTTATACTTTCACTGTAACATGTCAACATTGCAAATAATTTACCACTGTTACTTTTGTAATGCATGTTTATGATCGTATTCTTCGCAATTCATCTGTGTATGTTATTCCAAAGAAATGTTTTAATCAAAATGTAATAACCTGCTCTTCATCTGAAACGACTTTCTTCTCTGTTGATACCACTTGACTTATCGTTGAATGTCCTGATTCAGATTGTAAGTCAGAAATATCATAACATTGACTGATATATTTTGAGAGAAATTCATATTAAATGAATGTATTGAAACACATTATATCATATATGCTAATTAATTACTTACAAATAAAAACGACAGATCCTCCTATTTTAGTTGTTGTTTGAGGAAAACGTAAATCACATATGCTTGAAAAAACATTTAATGCTGGTGTTTGGCAGAGGAAATATGAAATATGTTGTACCATTTATGCACAGTGGAACATTTTTTCACTTGCATGTTTTGACATTTGAAGTTTTTATGCATTGTTTAACTCTCTGGCGCTCTCTGCTGTTTTGATTAAAAAGCTGGCTACTCGGCTGTTAACGTAATAACAATAATAATATAGCAGTAGCGCCATCTACCTGTGACACAAGGCAATTCTTTAAAACCTGGGAATTCGTAGTGTGCCAAACTATCAGGAAAACTAAAATCATTAACATTAGCTGGCCTGCCTCGATAACAATGCAAAGTAACGGCGGGTGATGTCACAAATAACTGCAAAATAACTGTCATAATATATATATATATATATATATATATATATATATATATATATATATATATATATATATATATATATATATATATATTTTGTTGTTGTTGTTGCTGTAGGCCTATTTATACTCTGTGCAAAACAATAATGGCAATTCATTATTTTGAAATGTAACAGTTTCCAAAAGAACAATCTCACCTAAGCACTATCCATGGCTTGAATCATAAACGCTTGTGATTGGTTCAACTTCACTGGCTCAGAGAACAGTAACAGGTACCACGTGACAAACAGTGCAGCGGTCTAAAAATAATTTTAATGGCACTGTTGAGAAGCGTTAGTAAAACACATAATGAAGTGTTAAAATAGCAGGTATGTTATTTAGACTGTAAGTTCTATGTGTGGGTCTAAGGACTGTAACTTTACCTTATCAATCAAACGTTTAAACGTATTAAACGTATTAAACATCAAACGTCTAAGGTCCGCCCGTTTCGAGTAACACCTGTTTCACCCTTTCACATCTATCTTTTTTATTTTATTTTGTTTCAATCGTTGACATAGTTATATTATTTAGAACTAAATTTTACTGAAACTATCTAACCTCAACTTGATGCCACGACCCTCAACAGAAAGCTCGAATATGATTGGCCACTATGGTCCAATTGTAGTAGCGGCACTATCTGATTGGTTCCTGGTGGCGCGAAACAATCACATGGTACAGCATTTCGCGCGAAAACTTCTGCAAGAGCTCATGTGCTTCGCGTGGTAGACGGGACGGAGAATACATTATTGTTATAACTTTGTAATACCAATTGCTTTGAAATGGATCTTTTGGAACCTGGAGCGAGTCAGAATGCTGGTCAGATGATCAAGGACGAACTGGCGGAAAAATGCCAAAAATTATTCCAGGCGTTCTTAGAAGAGTGAGTAAATGCGGTGTTTCTTATTGTTCTTCTGCGCCATCACAGGTTACACGATGGACACCAGAATAGAATAACAACAATAATTCGAATAAACATTACACGCTTGTACTGTAACGTTAAGCCTATGAAATATTAAGTTAAACTACATATATATTTATATGCAAATGCACATTTTCTAATTAGACTTGTGCACGTGACCATGCATCATCTTTGCTATAATGCACTAAATAATTATAATTTGCGTGATTTGTATTAATTTGTGGTCATAATCAGAATTTTACACTAATGCTTTTGTGTACCGCTTCGCAGGTTTCATAATAGTGATGGAGAAGTGAAGTACCTGCGGGACGCAGAGGAATTGATCCGGCCGGAGAGAAACACGCTCGTGGTCAGTTTTACTGACCTTGAGGGCTTTAATCAAGAACTGGCAACCGCCATCCAGGAGGAATTCTACAGGTCTGAAAGGAGCCAAAAGAAAAATCTAAAATGCTCTCGTACATTGCTTTAGAATCAAGCCACCGTATACTGTCCCACTTTATATTAAGTGTTTTTAACTACTATGCACTAACACTTAAATTAATCATTTAATACAGTGCACTTAAACAATGTACTTATTTCATGTAATTACAGCTGTAATTAATATATAATTACACAGTTTAACACACCCTTAAACCTAACCATACCACCAAACCTGTTCTAACCTTACCTGTAACCCACCTCAAAAGCTGCAAAAGTGTTTTGCAATACAACATGAACACATTCAGTCCATTGTATTTAAGTTTTTTTGTTATACAAGTACATAGTAAAGACATCTTGTATTAAGTGTGACTCCATATGCGTTGCTTATCTTACTGTTTAATTACTAGTACACATTGATCATAATATTAATGCTTAAAATTGTAAGTTGTTATTACTATAGTAACAACATTTAAGTTTAGCTTTTATAATTATTACTTTTTGATATAATACTGTTATAACACTTTAAAGTTATTGCATGCTTACGTTTGAAACATAAGTGTGAGTGGATCAGAGAATCTGCCTGAAAGAACCTGAAGCACCCATAATGATAAATACATAACCTCAGATGTGCGGTTATTGTGCAAATTAATGAGTATGTACTGCAAATGGACTTGCATTTGGCAAAGGCTTTAACAGATACAAAGCTGCCTTTTGAATACACAATTGATAACACCTTGTTTTTAATAAATATATATATATCTTTTTTATTTCATTTAGACTTTACCCCTTCCTGTGCCGTGCTGTGCGTAATTTTGCTCGTGATCATGGAGAAGTTCCCATCTCTAAGGAGTTCTATGTTGCCTTCCAGGATCTACCAACCAGACACAAGTAAAGAGAATTTTAAGATGCGATGATTAATTAATCATTTTAGACTAAAATATTTGACAAAGTTATACATGGATTTTTTGATATTTTGAACAAATGCGTCCCGAACTGATGTTCTCTTGTGGTTTCCCTCAGGATCCGTGAGTTAACCGCAGTGAAAGTTGGCTCACTCGTGCGGATCAGCGGACAGGTTGTCCGTACTCACCCTGTTCACCCTGAGCTGGTGAGCGGGACCTTCCTGTGTTTGGACTGTCAGGGAATGATTAAAGACGTGGAGCAGCAGTTTAAATACACCCAGCCGAGCATTTGCCGCAATCCTGTGTGCAACAACCGTAGACGTTTTCTCCTGGATACAAACAAATCCAAATTCATTGACTTCCAGAAGGTATGACAGGTGCTTTTTTTAAACCATATACTGTTATGTTATTTGGTAAACCCCCTATCCTGTCTTGAAATGAAGGAGAAGTCACAGTGCAAAGCGTGTACAAAAAGGCTGCTGTGTAGTTGATAATATGTCACAGGTTCAAAAAAATTAAGTATGCCATTTTTCTGTAACATATTTTTAAGTGAAGTGTCAGGAAAAACTTTTTTTTTACATGACAATTGGCCACAAAATAAAAACCTCTGGCCATTTATATAAAATCATCAAAGAAGCAATATTTGAAGCAAATGGAGAACTAAAGTCCAAGAAATAAAATAATTAAATCAGTAATATTGAGAATGGAAAGGTGTGTCAATAGATATTTAATAATGTCAGTTTAATAGAGGCATAACTTTTATTATTTATGTATTTACACAGGAATAGGGTTGTATGATTTGTGGAAAAAATATTTATTAAAATAATATTTATTTTATCTGATAAAAATTGATAAAAAAAATTATTAGCTGAACAAAACCATTAGGTACCACATGGCTGCACAATTTGGCCAAAAATTATAAAGGTTTTAGAAGTTATTAATAATAATAACAATAGTTATTGTAGACAATTATATATATAAATTTCATATGAAGCACATATATTTATTTAATTAATTAACAGCTGTTACAATTGTATAAGCCATATCGCAACTTCGTTTTTTATTTAAAGTCATTTTTAAATCAAAATCGACAACTCTTATTTTTTTTATGGAATATTGCAGTATTTATTATATGTATATTTATTGTATTATTATTTGTAATCTTTAATCAAAATAACTTCAACATCTGAGATCACAGCAATAGCAAATTACAACGATTCAGTCTATTCCAGATGGACAAAATCAAGTTCCGCCCTACAACGAGAAGCCGTTTCACTCTGATTATTCACTATAGGGAAGAAAAGACTATTGCAACTTTCATTTCATGCCAACTTTAATCATGCAGCCCTACACAGAAATAACAGTTGCAGAAAACAATGTATCACACGCTTGAATGTTATATTTATATAAGTCTTTCCTATTTTATTGCGCTCTGTCAGGATGATTGAGCAGATGGCATTTCGTCACACTGGCCCCAAGCCATCCTCTTTGTCAATCACTGTATTTACAATTTAGTGTTATTAGTCTATGTTGACGGTTTATTTACCCTGATACCAGGTGCGTATCCAGGAGACCCAGGCTGAGCTGCCACGAGGCTCCATTCCTCGTAGCATGGAGGTGATTCTGCGGGCTGAGGCTGTGGAGTCGGCACAGGCCGGTGATAAATGTGACTTCATTGGCTCCCTCATCGTTGTGCCTGATGTATCTCAGCTGGCCACGCCAGGTATACAGCTCTCATCCAGTCGGACATCACTGATGGTAATACAGTGCTTGTGATTCTTAGCATCATGCGATTATGTTTGTTTCAGGTGTGCGTGCGGAGACCAGCACACGTACTGGTGGTGTGCAGGGTTACGAGAACGAGGGTCTCCGTGGGCTTAAAGCGCTGGGCGTGAGAGAACTTAACTACAAACTTGCTTTCTTGGCATGCCACGTATGCCTCACCAATCCCAGAGTAAGTGTCAAGCCCAACATTTTGACATGGAGGTCTCATTTTCTATCACTTAGCATTATTTTAATGGGCTGTCTCTGTTTGTAGTTTGGCGGTAAGGAGATCCGGGATGAGGAGCAGACGGCAGAGAGCATTAAGAAACAGATGTCGGTACAGGAGTGGGAGAAGGTGTTTGAGATGAGTCAAGATAAAAACCTCTATCACAACCTCTGCACCAGCCTCTTCCCTACCATTCACGGTTAGTCACTATGACTATCATTGGCCATATATGTCTTATTCTAAGTTTGGCACAACTTAGAATAATATAATTTACTCGCAGTAAATAACATCATAGTCATCATTTACTCACCCTCATTTTGTTCCAAACCCATAATACTTTCGTTCATCTTCGAAACACAATTGTAGTCTCCCCCCCCCCCATAATCCATATGATTCGAGCATCTCTCGCAAGCGCGTTTGAGCTTCTGTTTACCATATTTGATACGCTCTATGTATGTGCTTTGATCAATGATTTTACATGAATAAAAAAGCCTAAATTAAATCTAGTCATTCAAGTTGTGTGGACTTCCAATGAAGGGACAGAAATCTCTTGGTTTTCTTTAAAAAACATCTTCATTTGTGTTTCGAAGATGAACGGAAGTCCTGTGAACTGTGATATGACTGTGAACTAAAACTTTAAAGAGCTATTTCTACCTGAACTGCCCTTTAACAATACTTTCAGTGGTTTAACCAAATGTAGTTCAGTTGATTTAGACAAAATAGGTTTAGATTTAAACTTTTTAGGTCATCTTGACTATCTTTTGACTTGACGTTTTTTACTTTGTATGATAGTTAACAGCACAGTTAATAGCTGTCACCAAAGTCATCTTGAGATTTGTTGGCCAACAAAGACATGTGGCTTTGACATGTAGACATGTCTGTCTATCATTTGTATACATCTCAAATAGCATTCTACATGAACCATTCCACACAGCTTGTTGGATAATATCACGATGGTTTACATTATTCATGTGTTGTTTTCAGGTAATGACGAGGTGAAGCGGGGAATTTTGCTCATGTTGTTTGGAGGTGTTCCTAAAACCACCATGGAGTGCACATCTCTGAGAGGAGACATCAACGTCTGCATCGTGGGAGACCCCAGCACAGCCAAGAGCCAGTTCCTTAAGTGAGACTTCTAAAGCACATGAACACTGTTACAGGATTTATTATATATTATTGTAATTACTTCAGAACCGGTTAAAAATATAGAAGGTATAAAGGAAACGTAGTGACATTTCAGCTAGGTTTGCCCAAAATGTGTATTAAAAAGTAGCATACCTATTAGTTCTAATGGTTTGGCTGTTATTCAGGCATGTTGAGGAGTTCAGTCCACGGGCGGTCTACACCAGCGGGAAAGCCTCCAGCGCGGCAGGTCTCACAGCTGCTGTGGTGAGAGACGAGGAATCACACGAGTTTGTCATTGAAGCTGGAGCGCTCATGCTGGCTGACAATGTGAGTTCATCTTTTTACAAATTATTTATATGTGTAAAACCCAAGTGATTTGATATTGATAATATTTGTTGTCTATAGGGTGTTTGCTGCATTGACGAGTTTGATAAGATGGAAACGAGAGATCAAGTGGCCATTCACGAGGCCATGGAGCAGCAGACCATCTCCATCACCAAAGCAGGGGTCAAGGTAGGGGTCAAAGATCACATCACTGCCCCGTGACATGCTTCCAAACACCAGTTTAGATAAAAATGGAATGGAATGGACTAAAACCTTAAGCTATATTATGCTATATTACCCGTATCGGCCCGATAAGGAAAATTGTCTGATATATTAAAGCCAATAAATAATGGATTATTTCATTCAGCTGAGGCACTGTTCGCCATAATGGTTTTGAACTGCTTGAAATATGATTGGAATCACTTCAAAAAAGGAAAATACATGTGCAGCGCAAGTTTTATAGGCTACATAAAATTATAATGAGAACATTATAATTGTGTTCTTGGGACATGGCTTTTAATGGTGAGACTTTTGTTTTTGTAACCAGGCTCTTAAAAATTATATAAAAATCTGGATTTAGATTTATTGGCCAATATATCGGTTATCAGCTTTCAAATATAAAGAATTATCGGTATCGGCCAACATTTTCATATCGGTGCATCCCCGAATCTCAACGTAACCATGTTAGAGACAATAATTCAAAATTTATATCAGTTGTCAGATTTCTACACTGTAAAAAATGTCCCCCTAAGTCATCTTAAAAACTTATGTCCAATTGCTTTCTTTATTTTTTAAGTATGAAAGTCATTTCAACTCATTTTGACATAAATTAAACTGATGTAACTTAAAAAAATTATTTTGATGAGTAAAGTAATGAAAAACACATGTTGCCATAATTTTTTACAGTCTGGTAGTTTATCGTGTCTACGGGTATATTGTTCAACCCTAGCCCTAATAGCAAAGATATTTTATACTTGTTCCATAAGACTATTTTTCGAATTGTAGGCCACTCTGAATGCTCGCACATCCATCTTGGCTGCGGCGAACCCAGTGAGCGGGCGCTACGACCGCTCCAAATCTCTCAAGCAGAACATCAACCTGTCGGCACCCATCATGTCACGATTTGATCTCTTCTTCATCCTGGTGGACGACTGCAATGAGGTATGAGCATGTTTGTTCTGAACATCAGTGCAACAGCATATGAAGATGTTTGTGGATACAGAAGGATGCTGTTATACTGTTAGTAAATCCCTCTCTCTCTCTCTTCAGGTCACAGATTATGCCATAGCCAGGCGTATAGTGGATCTTCACTCCAGGATTGAGAATTCTGTCGAGCGTGTCTACAATCTAGATGAGATTCGCAGATACCTGCTGTTTGCTCGCCAGTTCAAACCGAAGGCGAGTGACAGGAAGACTCATCTTCATTCATATTCTTCAAAATATTGAGCAAATGAATCTGAACACTAGGGCTGGGTTAAAAATATTGATTTCTCGATTTTAATTGATTCTCATTTTGATGAACCGATATCGATTCTTAAAGCCCAAGTATTGATTTTTGTGCTGTTTTCAGTTGATGCGGGAACAAAAGTTCACTAAATATTTTGTAGCCCACCTCCCACTCAATAATCATAACAATCTTTGTGCTTTGTTACTTTTGATATGAAACAAAGCCTCAGCTTTCAAATTATGTCAATTTGATTATGAAATTCAAATAATACATAACATTTTGGTGCTCTTTAATGTGGCTTTACAGATGGCTGTAGTCGCCTCAGTTCAAGTTAGTTATAGTATGAAATAACAGGATTCCATGGTTTCCTTTATCATTTTAAGTATTAGTTCAGAGATTGTTTTTCTTTGAGCAAAATTGACGTACTGTACCTGATATACTGTATATCCAAATGAATTGATATCGCTATGAGTTGAATCGAGATCGGAATTGAAATTGAATTTAATTGTGAAATTTGTGTCAATGCCCAGCCCTATTGAATTTCAGGTGTAAATAGGGCCGAAGTCAGCTATTTGTGAACTGTGTTTTAATCTGTGTGCGTGATATCAGATCTCAAAGGAGTCTGAGGAATTCATCGTGGAGCAGTACAAGCGTCTGAGACAGCGGGACGGCTCTGGAGTCACTAAGTCAGCCTGGAGGATCACAGTTCGCCAGCTGGAAAGCTTGATCCGTCTTTCTGAGAGCATGGCCAGGATGCACTGCTGTGATGAGGTGGGAACGAAAGGCGGGAGCATGATTTTGGTTATTAGATATTAGTTAAAAACATTTCTAAATCTTCCTGTTTCTATTTTTTAGGTTCAGCCTAAGCATGTCAAGGAGGCTTTCAGGCTGCTGAACAAGTCCATTATTCGGGTCGAGACTCCTGATATTAATCTGGATCAGGAGGAAGAGGAGGCCATGGAGGAGGAAGACGATGATCAGATGAATGGTACAGTTGTCTTCTCTTTCTAGACGCATTAACGTTTTAATTCAGGCTCATTCTGAGTAATTTTGGTCGAGTTCAAAATGGTTCTAAATCAATGGTTCTCAACCCAATATGTCTTTTAAATTTATTTTAATTATTTAAATTGACTTATATTAAAGTATAACATAAACTTATATTTTCATCATATCTGTGAGTAAAGAAGTAACTTCAAGCCACAACTAAACTAAACCTCTAACTGGAAAACATTTGCAAGCATAAAGGGAAAGCCATCTTTCGTTATTGGGAGAGTTTTGAACCATTTCTTTGTTTTCTCGCTCTTTTTAGGCCATGATGCCCCTAACGGTGTGAATGAAGCCGTTAACGGGGAAGTGAATGGTCACGAGCACACAAATGGTATTAACGGTCATGGGGTCAACGGAGAAAGCGCTAAACCCTCGCTGCGACTATCGTTTGCTGAGTATAAACGCATTTCAAACCTGTTGGTGCTACATCTGCGTCATGCCGAGGAAGGTGAGCACTCTGTACAAGTCTTGACAAGCTGTCATTTTAGCAATTATTATGCACTTTTATCACAAACTACAACATGACAAGCTCAGACAAACACAACCCGAGGAATCTAATTTGCATTGTGCCATTTCTCCTAGCCGAGGACGAGTCTGCGCTTAAGAAGAGTGAAGTTGTGAACTGGTACCTGAAGGAAATCGAATCAGAGATTGATTCAGAAATAGAACTCATCAATAAGAAGACAATGATAGAGAAAGTTATCTACAGACTGGTTCATTACGTAAGAAAACATTTTCATGTGATATAAATCTGTGTTTTATGTGAATATATGGAAGCTTGTTTCCACCACAGAATAAAAAAGTCGAGTTTTTACTCAAAATTCTGACATTTTTCTCACAGTTGTTTATATCTCACAATTTGGACTTTATAACTCGCAATTGCAAGTTTAAGTCTCACAATTCTGAGGGAAAAAAATATATCTTGTAGTTCTGACTTTATTTCTTGCATCTCCGAGTTTGTAACTTGCAACTTGCAACTTTTTCTCAGAATTGTGAGATATACGAGTTATAAAGTCAGAATCGTGAGATATAAACATGCAATTGCGAGAAAGAGTCCGAATTACGGGATGATTTATTCATCGGAGGAATGGAGGAAACAAGTGGGATGGAGACTACATGAAAACTGTTTTAACAAAAAAATGTTTTGACTTTTATTTTTTCAGGATTATATTCTGATTGAGTTGACACAGTCTGGTCTGAAAGGGTCAGCTGAGTCCAGTGGAACAGAATCCCAGGAAGATGTTACTCTGGTGGTCAACCCCAACTACACATTCGAGGACTAGACCTTCTGCTGTATCAACTCCAAATAAGGGATGTTTGATGATATGGTGTTCTCTTCAGTCTCCTCTCTCTTTGTAAATTGGTTTTAGGAGGGGTATATCCATCATCATTTTTAAGTGGATTTATGACCAAACAAAAAGGTGTTGGGGGGGGAGGGGGGTATTCATTATGTAAATATGTTTCTTGTTTTGATTGTTCTAGTGTTTTAGAATATTTTAGAATGTTAGTAATGGACATCCAATGCATAAAATGTTTTGCATATACAGTTTATCATGTTTTGTTAAAAGTGCTGTCAAAGTATAACAAAAATAACTTGTGTTAATTATGCAATAAATTTTAAAATTGTTTATTTGATGAAAAGCGAGTTTTGCTTTTGAAACGGAAATGGGACACCAGTTGTGTAGATACCCTTTCAAATGTTATTGGCCAGTTGTCTGTACAAACTTCAAATTCATCGTATTTTTAAATACAACATTTTCGTGTATGAATAAAATATAAAATGGATTAATAAAAAAAAAAAAATACACGGCTAAGTTATTTTGGCTAATTTAATGCAAATACAAAACATTAAATATTTACAGATACAAATGAAAGAAAAAATTACATTCATTTCTAAAATGAACTAACAGTATATCAGAAGAGTCTTGACTTGCAACTGAATTATTTTTCATAAATCATAAAATAACATTAAAACAAAAAACACTTTTAAACAAATAATACTCTTAAGAATAAATGGCTAAATGAAGAGTGGTGCAGGTGTGATGTCAAAACCCCGCCTCATGGTTCCTTCGAGATTTTAATAATGGGGGTTTAAATGTATGGGTAAACATAACTTAACGATACGTTGACGTTTTTTACAACAAAAAAATACACACATATTCCAAAATTCCAGAAAAGCTCATTTTGAAGCAGTTTTCTTCATCTTTGAAAACGTACGTTTCTGATAAATAACTAGATAATATAGTTTGGGTTGTGCAGTTTACGTTGTAGAACAAAACGTATCGTCAAGTTATGTTTACTACAGCATTTAGGAAAATCTCGAGGGAGCCACTGGCGATTGACGAATTAGACTTCCGGGTTTGACGTCATTCCTGCCCCACGTAATAATGCGTCACAAAACCACGTGAGCACGCGTTCTCTTCCTTGCACAACAAAGATGGCTGCGCCTTGTAGGAAACTGATGAGGTCGACTTTGCAAGGTAGATAAACAGGTTTACAAATAGTTACAATTTCTAAATCATTATGCGTACGAATGCATTAGCTGTACATTATTGTTTTACTAATAAAGAATAGCTTTAACAACTAATTTAAATTAAAGGTGTATTTGAAACTTACCTTGATAGCTTGACATTCATGCAGCAATAATCTACTATCCAATGAATGAATGCAAATCACAGGTTAAGCTAAATACTTTATATTTTTACGTTTTATACAGTGAGTCTATGACTAAATATTTCTAACTAGAACTCTGAGAAGACAAACTATTGTGAGTTTATATTTCATAATTTCTACTTTAAAAAAAAAAATCTGAATCACAAGTTATAAACTGCATGGAAATGGTCAGAATGATTTACCGTGGTAGGAACTAGCTTCCATAGCTAACCCATAGTTCAACTGCACCCACTTAACCCTAACCCTTAGCCCTTATTACACTAACCACCACACCTACTATCCTGATCAGATGCTTCCTCTGCATACAAATAACTCTTCTTTCCAAGTGGCACTACATTCCATTTTTATGCTGGAGTTCACAAAACACATGTGCTGTAGTAGATCAGTAAGAAAGCACCTGCCTAGAAAATAAATGTAGGCTCAATTAAATTATTTATTAAAGGGATAGTTCACCCAAAAATTAAAATTTTGTCATACTCACCCTCATGTCGTTTCAACCCTTCTTCGGAACACAAATGAAGATCTTTTTGATGAAATCTGAGCAATTTCTGTCCCTCCATTGACAGCTACGCAACTACCACTTTAACGCTTGAGAAAGTTCATAAAGAGATCATAAAACTAATCCATATGAATTGAGCAGTTGAGTCCAAATTGAACTTAGGCCTTTATTCACATATAAACGTTCATTAACTCACACATAAGTTGTGTGAAACGGAAGCTCAAGCATGTTCGCTTGACGTGGGAGAACTAATGAGGTTTATTCTCTCGTGTTACACAGCACGTTTGAGCTTCTGCGAGAACCAATGAGGTTCATTCTCGTGTTACGCAGCACGTTTTTTATTTTATTTTTATATATATATATATTGTTTTTGGTGTGATTTTTGCCTTTTATTGTGACAGGACAGTGTAGAGTTGACAGGAAGCGAGGAGGGAGAGAGACGGGGGACGGGATCGGGAAAGGTTCACGAGCCGGGTCTCGAACTCGGGCCGCCAGAGCGCAACGGCGCTACATGTCGGCGCGCTGACCACGAGGCCATCAGCGCCGACTTACGCAGCACGTTTGAGCTTCTGCGAGAACCAATGAGGTTCATTCTTGTGTTACGCAGCACGTTTGAGCTTCTGTAAGAACCAATGAGGTTCATTCTCGAGTTACGCAGCATGTTTAAGGTTCAGGAAGAACCAATGAGGTTCATTCTCGTGTTACGCAGCACGTTTGAGGTTCAGGAAGAACCAATGAGGTTCATTCTCGTGTTACGCAGCACGTTTGAGGTTCAGGAAGAACCAATGAATGAGGTTTGTTCTTGTGCATCAAGCAGGTTCATTGAGTTTCTGGTTGTGTTGGCTGATCAATGTTTATATGTGAATAAAAGACTAAATTAAATCTGTTCATCATATAAAGTGATCGTGTCTCTTCAGAAAATTTGGACTAAACCACTCAATTCAAATGGATTAGTTTTATGATCTCTTTAACTTTGTGAAGTGTCAAAGTGTAAGTTGCATAGCTGTCTGTGGAGGGACATAAAGCTCTCAGATTTCATCAAAAAGATCTTCATTTGTGTTCCAAAGATGAACGAAAGTCTTAAAGTTTGGAACGACATGAGGGTGAGTCATTAATGATAGAATTAAAATGTTTAAGTGAACTATACCTTTTTTAGCAACCTATATAAATTTGTTTTTCAGGTTTGTATCAGTTATCAAATCGGACATCGTGGATAGGATCACACTTTGAGCAGATAGTTGCCTGTCCCAGACTGCAGGAGAATGTTTTGCACAGCAGATTTCTACACCGTGGACATTATGCCTTACAAACCATCACCAAGATGGAATCTCCAAAAGTTATGAACACACAGAAAGAAGCTGAACCTGAAAATAAGACCAACCAACAAAAGAAAGAAGAAGAGGAAGATGAGGAAGATGAAGATAACAGCCCCGAGTACATCCCCAAAAGGAAGGCCAAAAATCCAATGATGAAGATTGGATACGCATGGTAAGTGCTGCTTAAAGGAGAACTTGGTAACTTTTTTAACTTAATAAAACTGTCTAGAAATCATTTTGATGGTTAAACAACCTGTTCTGGTGATATTGGTGACTTTCCCCGCTCCCCCCAGCGTTCCCAGGCGGAAAACCAACCTTGCAACTTGGGCACTACCGTCCCGGCAAGACAGAAATTGGAAGTCTCGTGAGAAGCGAGAACGAGAACGAGCGCGAGCGCGAAACACGAATTGCTTTACGGCAATTCGACATAAACACACACGCATGTATGATGTATTACCAGATTTTACCCACCTCAGTAGACATAGCTCCACACGATACAGTTGGCTTGCTCCGATCATAACAAACGCACATGAGCAGCGGTAGAGAGGGGGAGGAGGCTGAGTTTTTCAAGAAGTCCTCGCTGCAGCCTGAAGCACGATGACGTAGTTGGATCATGATCCAATACGTACTGAATGGGGATGGTTCGGATCATTTTGCTGACTCTCTTGTTCGATCTCGTTCATCAAAATGAATGAATCTTTTTTGAGTCATTTCGTTCATTTAAGGGGCTTTAAATGTTATAGCCTACTTTTAACTGGCAAATTCCCCGAACACATCCACCTACGCAATCTTGATAATATTCTGAATTAAGAAATCATTATAATGCAGTCAAAAATAATTTACAGGGAACATAAATAATTACTAAGAGTCTTTTGTTCATTTGTCACGTTCATGAACATAATTCGCATGCGCTGGTCTTAAGTGAGATGATGTTCTAACCTGTTTAGTAGTAGCCTACTGATAAATAGTAATAAGTAGCCAAATTATTGATGAATAAGTAATTATTTAGATAAATGTGATGCTTTCCTAGTTTCTCTCTACATACATGCAAAATAGTTAATTTTACAACATTTTAAATTTAATGCGTGTATACAGAACATTTTAAAATAAAGCCATTTTATTTTATTCAGGTCATATTTTCTGTTGAGTGAAAGCAAAAATGAGTCAAGTAATTGTCTTTGTAATTTTAAGAGGTAGGCCTACAATAGCCTACGGTCTGTAAACAACTTAAAATACCAGTAGGCTACACATTCGCAAACGCAAAACATAATAGCATCAAGAAACTAAATCTTGTCAGAAAAAAGTGCTTAATGATATTTTGCCTGGTAAGAGTTCCTTCTTTAATGGCTATATTTTTCCACAGTGCTCTGTAAGGTCCCTTAAAATACGAAATCGTCGCGTACAAGTAAGATGATGTGTCCCGTATCAAATCAATAATGGACAGGATTTGTCCCGTATTTTTCATTAGACCCACACATAGTTGAATAAAATCATAAGGATTTTACAGCATGGATAATAATACTAATAGCAAATATAAAAATATCAATTTCACAATAGGGCTCATTGCATGATTGCATTTTAGCGTCTTTGTTTCTATAGCAACGGAGTTTTATACATACATCATGCCATGCCTACATAAAAAATAAAAATAAAAAAACCTGAATTTAAGTTTAATATACAAACTGATCACATCAGTCAGATCACGCAGTTGTCACTCAAGTGATCATTAATATTTAACTTAAATTCATTTTTATTTTATTATTATTATTTGTAGGCTACAGACCAAAACGCACCACCGCGCATGCGCGTCCAGTACGTATTGGATCATGATCCAACTACGTCATCGTGCTACAGGCTGCAGCGAGGGGTGTCTCGAGTTTTTTACGACCGTGTTGTGAAATATACGCACCACCACAGCTGTAGGGGGAGCTCGTGGGGAAAACATGCCACAACAAAAGGGAAAATCAGCGAAGAAGTGACTAGAGTTCGCTAGAGTTGCCGAGTTCTCCTTTAAATCGCATGTTTGAATTCTTTTAAATCAGTACTGAAAATCTATAAATTGAGTAGCTACTGATACTGAAGTTTCTCCTAGGATGATTGGCTTGCCTACTGGAATCATCGGCTTTATTCTGGCAAAGAGACAGGTGGACAAGAACCGACTGAAGCAGCTGAAAATCAGACAGAGAATGAAGAGATCTAATGAGGGAGATTACGAGAGTAACCGATATAAACCAGCCCCCAGGGTGCAGTGAAAGCTCTACTTCTGTCAAATGACTCTATTGTACTAAAGAATGGCTTCATTGAGCACTTATCAGGTTGCCATGGAGACAGTGAACCATGCAGAATATAACAAAGACATTGTAGAAAGCAAGCATTTATTTGGGTGGACCTTTGGATCTTATAAATGAGAAGCTGATGAAGACTGTGCATTTAGGTTTGCAAAAAAAGATGCATTTCAGTTTGAAATCTTTCACACATTTTGATGTAGTTGCCATCATTACCATGCTTGTTCATAAATACACAGAATACAACCAATATTATCTATTAAAACAAAATAAATGAAATAACTGAATACTTGTTCCTTTTTATCATGCCTATCCTAATGATAACAACTACATATCAAACTACATATGAGAACATTGTAACAGAAAATACACGTTTATATTGTTTATATCATTCTATGACAAATTTATTTTTATTTAGAAGTAACACTTTTTATAACAATATATTTACAGTATACCTTTGGCGCTAAACAAAAATGGAAAGGCACCACTGTACATCACAATCTGTGACATTTAAGTATAGTATCAAATTCAAAGACATTTCCCAAAGCTAAAGCAAAAAATATTTGTAGATATATTTATATTCTATAAAAAAATGTATGTGCAATAAATACTCTAAAGTCATAAACTGAAAACCAGTTAGATTGTATGTACACAGCAGAAAACCTATACCCTTGTCCAAAATGTACCACACCCAAGTAACATCAATAGTAAATACAGCTAATCAAAGTCTATACAGTAGAAATTTGCATAATACAGACCCATTTCTAAAAGTGAGCATCCATTACCATGACATGGACCTCAGAAAACAGGAATGGCTATGTAATATAACTAATATTTTATCAGAATGTATGCATATGGGTAGTTAATCATAGAAATAATTAGTCATGGAAATTATATTCATCCCTTTGTTTGATTAGTATAATGCTAGATATATTTTACAAGTTCAGTATTATGAGTATATATTGGTTTGTAATCGACTGAGAAGACACTGCATTGTACATAAAGAGTAAAGTTATTATGAAAGTACAGAAAAGCTCCATCCGTCAGCTTGAAGCTTCTATCTCTCCGCAAATCCGATAATTTGCAGGAGGAAAATGAAGATCTGGACAATGTCCACATAAAGGGAGAGAGCAGCAAACACATACTCCTCTGGGCTGATGGAGAGCTTCCTGTTCCCGATGAGCAGCTGAGTATGATAGGCCAGAAACTAATATTTCAAAAAACAGACAAACGCAAAGAAGTCATTTTTAGGATGGAAAGAGTGAACAATGTTCCCATGCAGAACCAAAGTCTTCCAAAAAAGGTGAAACTGAATTTGTGAATAGACATACCAGAGTGAATGCAATGGCTCCTATAGCTGCATAGAGCATGTGAAGCCATGGGACCTGAAAAACAAACAAAGAAAATAACAGTTAAATTAACAAATTACAATTTTTGTGCAAATACAAGACGCAAAGTCATGCTTACGTATTTGAATGACAGCACGATAACCGTAATGATGCCTGTCACAAACACCACGATTCCGAGTATGGCGAAAAAGCCTGCGCATTTAGTGAAATCCACCTATAGAAGAATAGAAAAGCATGTTAACACACACTTTGACACAATGCCTAGATGTAAAATCATGCTGCTGTTGTTCATGTTAAATATGAACCCCACCTTAGTCTGAAAGCAGAAGACTGTTACCGCAACGCACACGACAACAGTGATGCCCAGGGCCAGGAACACTGCCTTGGTACTGTAATAACTGCAAACACAAATTGGTATCACTTTATTTTAGTCCTGTTTCACATGTACATACTCATGTACTTATACTCTGAAGCTAACACACTGGCAGAACCCAGTGTCCTCTTACAGGACACATTAAGACTGATAAGACTTTTTACGACCCCAAAACGAATTTGCACTTAATTCTAGCTGAGATGGAGAAATAAACCCTTTTAATCCTATATATTCTATATACAACCATTGAAACACTCCTCATGCCATAATCATGCTATTTTACCGTTTCCCCCACCCACTGTATCTCATCTTGTGTAAGAAATGCCTCACCTTGCAATATTTCCAGTCATGAACGATAAGGCCAGTGTCTAAAACAAAACAAAATATGTAATGTTATGCAAAGACTTTATGTAACGTCCGTAAAGTGATAGTCCACCTTAGATCACTTGCTTATCCTCAAGTTGTTCCAAACCTGTAAGAGTTTCTTTCTTCTGTTGAACACAAAAGACCAGACAGTTGACGGTAGCCACTGACTTCCATAGTATTTTTTTCTTACTATGAAAGTCAGTGGCTACCGTCAACTGTTTGATTACCAACATTCTTTAAAAGATCTTCTTTTGTGTTCAGAATTTTGATTTGTGGGTGAACTATCCCTTTAATACTTTCTCTACACCATTACATGAAAAAACAATATTGGCCATTACAGGTTTGGCCACATTTCCACTTGATTCATTCAAAGTGAATTTCTCAACTCACAAAAATGGCCAGCAGGATCAGGTTCCATGGGAAACGCCTCCTAAAAAGTGACAGCAAATGGTAAATCCATTGGTTCACATGACAACTTATGTTTGGGCTTTAGTTTTAGATTAAATCAGTTTTTTGTTTATACTGTGGTATGATTTTTGTGTCCTCGTTGTGTCACTAAACTATGAGCAGTAGCTGCTATGAGGCTGATTCAGAAAAGAAGCAATCATCTCACCTGGGTCCCTGACAGCAAACCAGTACGATGTGTGTGACGAAATAGATAGCACTGGAAAGAATATTGTTCAACATTTGCATTTAATGTTTTAAATGTAAAGTATTTGACAATTTGAACAAACAAATGTCTAAATTCTTACTATGAAACCCAGTAAATGGCTGGGTTTTTCCTCACATACGCTCCTACGGGTTCCCTGTATGCACAAAAACACATATCTGAGTTTAATCACAAAGTAAAATGATAAACAAGCAGTGATAACGTTTAACCTTGTTTTCTGTGAACACAAAGCACATGAAGTAACCATACCAAGAACAAAGACTCACACAAATGTGAAAATAGCCACGACGGCAGCTGTGACAAGAAGCTGAGCAGAAAGGATCAGGTAAACCTGCAAAACACAATGGAAACATTATTATACATTATAATATTCACAAACAATTTTAATCAAAGATGGCCTATTATGCCTTTTTACATGGTCAACTTTCATGTTTCTATTTGACATTGAAAAAGGTCTGCAAAGTTACAAATCCCACTCCAAAGGGAGCAATTCTCTATATTAGTAAACTCCGTTTTTATGAACTCCCTGAAACGTTTCGGTTGTAGTCTTGAGTTTTCTTTCAGGAACGAACAATATTCCTAATTTAAATAACTGACGCCCAAGGCATAAACGTGTGTTATGGCAATGTCCAAGAGATGCTGTTTTTCCACCCGAATCTATCGAATTAATAAAGCAAAACTGACACCATTGTTAGAAGCTGAGAAGATGAAACGTGTGATTATGGTAAAGGGCATGACATTTCCGAAATGAGTTCAAAGTGGTTGACCAATCACAACACATTGATCCCGCTGACCAAGGAGGAGGGGCTTCATAGAGAGAGGAACTAAACAGAGCGTTGCTGACAGACTGGGAAGAGAGGTGCTGCTACAATGCTAAATATGTGAAAAATAAGGTGTTTTTGACCATTCAAGCATGAAAACCTATTCTAGTAGACCCCAAATACTATATCAAGACTTTGTAAAAGGGCATAATATGGTCTCTTTAATCTTAAATAACAACATTCTCATAAAACTCTTTTACTTTGAAGATGATGCTAATTATAGAAAAATGATTCCTTACTTTACGTATAAAACTGTGACGAACACTGGTACTCTCGAATCCATCTGTGGTGGTAAATCCTTCATTGTCACCTGTAACAATCATGTTTTCAGTGAAAACTACATTTTATGAAGCTTAAAACCATGATCATCTAAACAAAGATTAAAATTACTGTGTGACATTTTTAAATCAATATCAATTTTTAAATGATGGTTGGGTGTCATTTCTAACAAGTTTTACCCAATATAGTTAGTTAAAGTTAGTGTACTTGTTTACAGTGCCAGTGAAGAGCATTTTTTAGATGAAATATGAGACGTAATGTAAATCAAGAGAAATCAAATATCACTTACAAATCGTGTCATTTCCAATTTTATTAAATTATGCAAAAAGTGTGAACATTTTAATTGTCTGAATACATTAAATGCTAGTTTTGAAAGTAGCAAAGATAAGCAAATAAATAAGTAAAACAAGAGTTGGTCATTATATTCCAAAAATCCAGTTTTAAATGTAATTTCCATGAATATTGAACACATTTGAGATGTGGAAGGAATTTTCATGAAAAATTATCATGCGATGCATGCATGTCCACTGTGTTAGTGGACAAATTAAATAAACTAGTGAGAGTGTGAAAACTCTGTTAGGATTATTTGTGTCAATAGTTAAAGAAATGCCCGACTATGTAAGGGATAATGTGCAGTCAAAACTGACCAATGAGAATCAAGTATTCTAGAGAGCTATAATTAAACACTATATTACTGGCCCAACTACACTAATCTGGTTAGAGCTAGAATACAGGGAACACATTATGAAAAATGATGACTTCAGTGTAAATTCAATTCGATGCCCGGTATATGATCTGCTAAAATTAAATTTGAGTAATGAACCACATCCTAAACCAATTGAACTTTGCTACATAGTAAGCTGGCCTGGAGGAAAAAATATTTAAATATTTTGTTCTTAAATGTTTCAGGAGCATGAACACAGTGATATTAAAAGCCTATAAAAGTGAAGATTTACTCGATACAAGAAATAATACAACTTGCCCATTCCAGGAGGAATGACAGGGATGACTGGTAGACTTGGTGGCGGGTATCCCGCAGGCTGTCCTCGGTATGGATCATTGGGCTGTGGGGGTTGTCCTCCGTATGGATCATTGGGCTGTGGGTAAGGCGGTTGTCCCCCGTACGCACTGAAGCCATATGGAGGGGCAGAAGCAGGGTAACCTCCCCCAGGCTGAGGGTTTGAGAGCAGCCGGGAATCATCGTAACCCGGAGGGAAATCTGACCTTGACATGCTGCTTTAACTCCTGTTGGGTAGATAAGATACCATAAGATACCATTTGTGAAACTAAAGTGCAGATGCAACCAAAGTTAAAATCAGATTTGCACCAAAACAAAAATAGGAATTTATTCATGTTTTGTTACAAGTACTCGAATGAAAAAGTGTTACCCATTTTAACCAAGAAAACTTGTTTGCTGCCTTTTCCAAAAATTCTCCTATCCAGCCATAAAATATATTAAAATAACTCTAATTCTGAGATTAAGTGTTAAACATGTAAAACAGCCCATTTATATTTAATGATATATCTGTTATAATGTTATTTGGTCTCCCTATACAATTTATCTTCGGAATACATAGTTGCAATAATGTTTTTGTCTTCTTAAATGTAATATTTGTTTTTGTTTATGCTGCTGTAACATCTAAATTTACTGGAAAAAACACCTTAAAGGGGTGGTTGATTATGATTTCACTTTTCTAACTTGAGTAAGTGTGTAATGTTGCTGTTTGAGCATAAACAACATCTGCAAAGTTCCAAGTAAAGGAAGATATTTGCTTTTAAAGAAATCGTTTTTTTAAGGACTACAACAAACAGCTGGTAGGGACTACACGGCATTCCTCCCGGGTAAGTGACATCATTAACCCTAAAATTTACATAAACCCCGCCCCCGGGAACACGCAGGCCATATGTTGAGTAGAGGAAGAGTTGTTGTAGTAGAGCACATTTGTGAGTCAGCTCAAGCTGTCGCATTCTCTTTTACAAGCTACGTAACACAAATGCAATAGCATGTCACTCTGTAGTCATCTTACAACAGTTCCCAACTTGAAACTTTTCAAAATATACCTGAATTGATTTGTATTTTGTGACTTTCAGTCAATTAAAATACTTTTTTCCAGTTATATATTTAGTCATTGAAGATTTCTTAAAAATAGTGTTAAAATTTCATCTTGTGCTCAAATGTTTAACAATTGTTTGTAAATTATATTATATTACAAATGTCAGTGGTTTTAAAGCAATTTAAAAACACCAAAAGCACCTTTATGAAAAAAATCTATAGTAATTATATAGACTTGATTATTATATAGACCTAGGCTAATTGTTTAATATTAAAGGATTAGTTCACCCCAAAATGAAAATTTCCTAATAATTTACTCACCCCAATGCCATCCAAGATATCCATGTCTTTCTTTCCTCAGTGGGAGAGAAATTATGTTTTTTGAGGAAAACATTTCTGGATTTTTCTTCTAACAATGGACTTTATTGGTTACCATCGTTTTCAAGCCCAAATACTATTTGATACTATTTGAACTACTATTCATATTCATCAGAATGTTATTCATATACTATTCATATTCATATTCACTGAATACTATTTCTATATATATAATAGCAAACAATACTATTTGAACTATCCTCCTACTGTACGGTCGCATTGTAAACAGTGGGGCGGTACTTCTGCCGGCGCAGGCGTGACCTTTCAATGTGATGACGTAGTTCCCTGTCCATTTGTTGATCAGCTCAATCCGAACTATTGAAGGTAAAAAGTCTATAAATTATCTTTTTTTTTTTATATCGTTTCGCTAGATAACAACCTCTTCTTCAGCTGTGATCGCGTACAGCCCATTTAAACACTTCAAAGACTTTTGAAACTGCATTGATTTGGGCTTAAAAACGATGGTAACCAATGAAGTCCATTGTTAGAATTAAAATCCATAAATGTTTTCCTCAAAAAAAACATATTTTCTCTCCCACTGAGGAAAGAAAGACATGGATATATTGGATGGCATTGGGGTGAGTAAATTATTAGGAAATGTTCATTTTGGGGTGAACTAATCCTTTAACAAGTGATATTAAGATCAACAGCCCTTTTTTTGTAATTTTGTAATATTTTTTTTTTATTACCTTTCCTAATCATGAAATTTGTGCAATGGTTTTACTGGTTCCAGTTGTTCTACAATTAAGTTATTGAAATGAGAAAGCAGGGAAAATAATTAATAAAGCATTGCAGGTGTAAGAAGTTCAGCGAGTTTCATTCTACAATTCAGACATAAATGTAAAATGACTAGTAGAACATTTCTGAGAGAGCACTAAACTTAGAATATCCTTCCTGCCTCAAGTCCAACGTCTTTTCCCATCAAGACTTCTGTGGTCAAGATAGCAATGTGACCGTGTAGTTTTTGGGTGGACCAGATGCACAACACAGATAAGTGGACATAAATTCACTCTGCAAATCCGCCCACACCCTGTGCAAGTCCACACCCAGTGTTTTGAAAGGTTTCTTTCCATTTTAATCCCTACAATGGCATGCATAAAAGACTGAAGAGTTTTGGGAAATAAATTATCTGGGAGTACAAGCTCCTTGTTATTCAATTAGTTTATGCAACCGCCATTATTATGTAGGCCTGTATGTAGTTATTATCTGTTGGTTGTAGGTCACGATCATACATTTTGTGCTGATGATAAATGATCACACTAATACAGTAGGCTCCACAAATATTGGCACCCTTGTTAAATATGAGCGAAACTGACTGAAAATTTGTTTTTGCAATTTCTCCTCTTAGTTTTTCATTCAAAATATTCACAAAAATCTAACCTGTAATTAAAGTCAAATAGCTGAAAGGAAAAAAAAATATTATCATAAAACAATTTTTTTTTTTTTTTTTTTTGGAAATATAGCCTATGAATCACCCCTTAATTTAATACTTTGTGCAACCTCCCTTTGCCAAAATAACAGCTTTGGATCTTCTCAAATAATGATATTATTTGTAATAATATTTAAAATATTCACAAAAATCTAACATTTAATTGAAGTTAATTTACACAACATATAAATGTGGAATAAATTAAATAAATGTTTTTCTCCAAAATATGTGTGCCACAATTATTGGCACCCCTACAAATTCTAATGAGTAAAAATCTAACTGAAATATATTCCATTTCCATATGGTATAAGTTCACATTATTTTTAGGATCACTTAGCCTAAGTGATAAGTCATGACTTCCTGTTTCACTGGGCTATAAATATATGAAGTGAAACACAGGTCAAATTCTAATAGTCATCCATCACTGTGGGAAAGACCCGAGGATACAGTAATGATGTGTTACAAAAGTTGTTAAGCTGCACAAATCATGAAATAGCCATAAGATAATATAGTTTAATTGTTGGAATACTAATTTCCAATATCCAGTATAATTAAGACGTTTAAATCAACCGGAGAAGGTAACAATCCACCTGGAAGAGGACATGTGTCTATATTGGCCCCACACACACTGAGGAGGATGGCTTGAGTCCCCAAACAAACTGTAAGGACGAAAGTTGGAGAATTGCAGATGCTAGTTGGGTCTTGGGGTCAGAAAGTCTCCAAAATCATGATCAGACACTTGTTTGGGAAGGTGGCAATTAAAAAGCATTTGGTGACCTCAAACAGCAATCTCATGCAACTACAGCTTGTCAGGTGTTAAAGCTTTTTTTAAATATACACCAGAGATGGATTTGGCATGGACAGAAACATAGCCATGTAGAAAAGTACCTCATCCCCACTGTGAAGCATATGGTGGTGAAACTTTAATGCTGTGGAGCTAATTTTCTTCTAAGACCCTGAACAACTTTTTAGGATACATGGTATCATAAACTCTATCAAGTACCAGCAGTAATTCTTTCTTTCAGCATGAAAATGATCCAAAGCACATCTCAAACTAAAAACAGAATAGTTCACTGACCACAGAATGAAGGTTTTGCCATGGAGATAGTACTCCCCTGACCCAAACCCCATAGAAAACCTGTGGGATGAGCTGAAGAAAAGAGTCCACGAGCATGATGGACCTATGAATCTGAAGGATCTGGAGAAAATCTGTATGGAGGAATGGTGCCATATGTTCATCAACCCTATTAATTCAGAGCAGTTATCTTGACAAAGGGAGTTTTTTTAATTGTGGAACATGAAAAATGAAAAAAAATGAAAACTAAATCAAAAACTATTTGACTAATTAAATGTTAGATTTTTGTGAATGTTTTGAATGAAAGACTAAGAGGAGAAACTGCAAACACTAATTTTCACAGTCAGTTTTGCTCATATTACCAAGGGTGGCAATATTTGTGGAGCCTACTGTTATTGCGATTTACAATTTAATTCTGCTTTGTTCATGTTCCTTACAGTTTAAACCTAATAAGTTATTTGGTGGCTAATACTAAATATTTGAACTGGAACTCCAACCACCCTTGAAATTCACTCCCTGGACTCAGACCCCCGCATTTCCAGCCTTGAATATATAATATATAACATAACATAACATAATATAATTTATATGAAGGAAGTCCTTTTGACTATATGTATTTAGCCAACATTATTTTTCATATTATTTGGTAAATGTGATTGAAATTTAAACTGCACAATTATTGGTTATCTCAAAAATATTACAAGAAAGAATAATCGAATGTGTAAACGTATAGCCACGATCAGATGATTACTCAACAATCGTCACCCGCGTAGCTGGCTGTCACTTTCCCTCTCACAGTTGTGATCACAGCAAAAAATGCATTAACCACATTTTAAACAGTCTTCCTGGAAAGAAACAGCCGACAACGCACAGCCCATGAAAGACGTTACAGTAAGTGGTTTGAAAACACCAGCTTTCCTCAGCAACTAAGGTTTCCTTTGCTTAGGTTTAGGAAGTGAGATTTTGGAATTTGAATGTTACTTGTTTTTTTATGTGTTAATGCAGTACTTGTGCACCAGGATCAGCACTTCCTCTATTAAACAGATGCAAAGCAGCTCACACAGAACCACACAGTGAGGTCAGCATGAACATGTGACACAGATCTGCTAAGAAAAATTTGATTCAAAGTCTAACCTGGATAAATCGGTTCATCATTTACTGAAAGTATCCTGGGAAAAGGCGTTTCTACATTTCATGTCCAGGGAGTGACTGGCAAATTCACAATCTTTAAAGAGCAAATAAACTGAGTCATAGGCAGTTGCTAAAGGACCAAAATATTCCAGGATATGTGACAAAACTCTAAGAACAACATAAAACCGTGTTTGATGTCACCTTTTTACTTTCAGACCATGCACATTGAAGGACTTTCTTGTGTATCTACCTCTGGTATGCAGGCTATTTATAATGTTTACAAAAACATGGATGGTGCCGTGCAATTCAAGCCAGACTGGAAAAGAATGTCTTCATTCTTGTTTCAGCTCAACACTGCCAGCATGAGTCAAGCAAGCCCTCCGCACACTGTTACACCATTATGTACTCTGCTAAGCAACCTTTTAAATATAAAGTGGAAAATAAACTACACTTTCCGTACCGGTCCACCCTGATGCATGAGATTTGCCAAAATGTGTTAAGCAATCTGTCATGTTCAACCAAATATTATGCAGAGATAAAGTTAAAACTTTTACCATATTTTTTTCTGACAAAATTGATCAGGCACAGTGGAATTTACTAATACTATATCTACATTGAATAGAAAACATTATTAAAGGGATAGTTCACCCAAAAATTATAATTATGTAATTAATTACTCACACTCATGTTGTCTCATACCAGTAAAGAAAAAAATTACCATCTTTTTGATGAAATCTGAGAGAACCAATGAGGTTTATTCTCGTGTGTTACACAGCATGTTTGAGCTTCCGAAAGAACCAATGAGGTTTGTTCTCGCACATCAAGCAGGTTCGGTTGAGCTTTTGTTTATATGTGAACAAAAGCCTAAATTTAATCAATTTATCATATAAAGCGATTGAGTCTCTTAAGAGAATTTGGACTAAACCGCTCAATTCATATGGATTAGTTTTACGATATGAACTTTTTGAAGCGCCAAAGTGGTTGTTGCCTAGACTGTCAATGGAGGGACAGAAATCGCTCAGATTTCATCAAAAATATCTTCATTTGTGTTCCGAAGATGAACGAAAGTCTTACGGGTTTGGATGGATGGATGGAAGGAAGGACATAAGGGGGAGTGTGTTAATTATTGACAATTTTCATTTTTGAGTTAACTACCCCTTTAATGAAATCAATCTGAACAACAACAAAAACAGGCTGTTTGAATACCTAGTAAGCTGCCTACTTAGCGTTTTCCATCATAATTGCATTCAATGCCCAAAAGTTGTTTAGCTAAATTACTAGCTTGGCAGCTCAGGTTTTGAAACAAGCCACAGACGGCAAGGTATCCCATTCCTAAGGGTATCCCATTCCTACAATAAAAGTTCATATTTAAAAATACACTAGTTAAGTCAGTTAAGTTACAAATACATAACTTAAACTGACTAGAAGTCAATTAAGTTATGAATACAGGCTAAGTCAAGACTAAAAGATGTGATCGAGAGCTTTTTGACGTCATCTTGAACATGTTCACATAGCTATCTTGCCCTCACTCACCCTTGCAAATATTTACCATGGTAACCGTAGTTTCCGCCTAAATAACAGCTGCTACATATATTTTACTACTGTAAAAGCTTAATAGATTAATCATTTGACGTAAAAAAAACCTTTTGAACAGTATTTTATGTTTTACAAGACCACGTGATGGTACAATATAGCAATAATATTCTTACCACGCGCTGTCTGAAATCCAGAAAACTTTATACGATCGATGTCGAAGCTTTGAGAAAGAAATATCAGACGATATAATCCTTCAGACTGAGTCTATTGAAATAAAACCCCGTGAGTTGACACCCTTCTTCAGTGTCACTTCAACAAGCCAGCAGTCAGTCGATGACGTTCAATTTAATAGTGCTCATGATGCATATACAAGCCAGCAGGTGGAGTCAAAAGAGTCTGAAACATATTGCGTTTAACTAATCTACAAAATAGCCGTTGTACCAATACAATTATTCTTTGGTCCTGAAAATGAAAACGACACCTAAATAATCTTGTCTCTCTGCTCTCTTTATGTAACAATCTCACAAAAAAAAACCTCTGTCGAGGTGTGGTGAAGTTGACACACCCAACCCAAACTACACCATATTTGTATTCTTAGAACAAGCTGTCATGTGTGTGTTCGTTCGGTCGCTTCCGTTGTCTTACACCAGGTGGTGCTAAATATTCCTACTTTTCAGCAATTTCTCATTTTAAAGGGATAGTTCACCCAAAATTTTAAATTGTGTCATCATTTACTCATCCTTAAGCTTTTCTAAAGTATTTTCTTTCATCTGCTGAACACAAAATATATTTAGAAAAATATGAGTAACCAAAGTTGTCTGGCCCCAATGATTTCCATAGTTTGAGGGAAAAAAACCTATGGAAGTCATTGGGGCCAGTCAACTTTTTGGTAACCGAATTCTTCAAAATTTCTTCTTATGTGTTCAGCAGAAGAGGAAAATTCATACAGGTTTGGAACAACTTGAGACTAAGTAAACGATTACAGAATTATTATTTTATTATTTATTATTTGTGTAAACTATACCGTATTAAGATTAGCAATACAACAAAGTCGAATAGAGCGAATAGGGTCACAAAGATAAGCTAAGAGCTAGAGGTTTATTTTTTATGTATAGGTAAAACAAGCTGTGTAAACAAACATGCATGCAGTGTGCAATAAATGCAAAATGATTTGTGCAAAATACAGTCTATGAAATGTTATCACCCAATAATAGCTGGCAGATACAAATAATGCACCTTATAAAAAAATGTATGAAGATATAGAAAAAAATTAAATCCGAGTCAAAGGAGTTACTTCTGGCCACTCGTAGTTGTACCTTTTAATTGCGTCATCGTCGACACGCCCTCTAGAATGGCGTTTCCGGACTGGCCAGTGTATTTACTTTGTATTGCTTCAATATGTGGAGGGTTTTACATCTGTCGTTTTCCTAAATGCGCCAGAAAAAGTGCATGGAAAAACAGTCTGATCGGTAAACTGATGGCTCGCACAGAGAAACCGCTGTTTTGGATAGCGTAAGTGGCTTATTTGGCCTGCTGCGGCAGTCTGTGTTATGTTTACACAGGCTACTGTTTTTATCCACACTATCGTAAATGATGTTTACTTAAACAGTTTTGTAAGTGATATTGCAATATAAACGATTTACGTATGTAGACGTTCCCTTCAGTGAATGTCAATGGTTTGTCATTTTATCATGGTCAGTGATTAATGTAACTTACTTAGAGTAAAATGTAAAACGTCAACACCATGGTTAGATCAATGAAATTATGCTTTCTTATCAAACAAACTAGGGTACTAGGGTAGCCTAAACACTTAGAAACATTAATTTACTCACCTAATTGATTATTTAATTTTAACTTACAACATTTCTGCCCAAATATCATACTATTATAAGTATTAAAATGCCTGGGTTGGGGAACAATTTCAAAGGGGAACCTGCATTAAAACACTCATCTTTAAAACCACTTCCAGGTACTCTCTGTATACGCGGACCAAACTTGGGTACATATTTCATAAGAGGCAGATGAGGAAAGCACGGGAGCGGTACCCCACTGGCCACTCCAGAACTCAACCTACTATAATAAACGGTGAGCTGAACCCCCTTTTTCCATCATACACTCAATAGCGGATTACAATAATTAATGTCACACTATTATTTTCAACAGGCATCAAGATAATACCAGTACCCATCTTATCAGACAACTACAGCTATGTGGTTATTGACACTGCGTCCAATACGGCTGTTGTGGTTGATCCCGCCGACCCTCAGCCTGTTCAGGTTGGATTCAAAACAAGTCTCAGAAATAGTTTTCCAGATTATATGTCTTACTGTGATGAAATTGCCAAACCCATGTGGTTCAGTGGAAATGACTCCCTCTTCCTCACTGGTTTACCAAAATTGTGGAAGATGGAATCATTTTCAGCTATTTTTATTGGAAATCTGTCATTGTAATGGACAGATTCCAGTTTTTCATTCTCACAAATGCAAATGTACAGTATAATATCAAAATATTTAGGACCCTTCAAATACAGGAAGAGATGCTTTCTGGGAATGTGTCATGTATAAAGTCACATGTCTGTCACTTATCTTTCACATGATATTAACCAGAGCCATAGATTTGTTTTCTCATTTCTCATCTTAATTCATGGTCTGTCCTCACACCCACACAGGCATGTCTAGAGGAAGAGGGGGCGGCATTACAAGCTGTTCTGTGCACGCACAAGCACTGGTAAGACCAAGTTTGAAAATGGCAAAAATCTATACAGACTGAATGCTGCACAATGAATGTATTAGCAGCATCTATGATAGAATGACAGTATATTGGTTAATCAATAACTAGATACGCGAGTACCACTTTTACTGTATCACCCACCAATGTTGCGTCCAGGATTATTTATTTGTGTGAGAATTCTTAAAAAGATCATTTTAGCATTGTAAGATCACATTGCACCAGTTCTAAGACACATGAGGCTTCTAACAACCTTTAAAGGGTTAGTTCACCCAAAAATTATTTAAAAAATAATATCGTTTCAAAACCATAAGATTGGGTTCCCCACTTTGTTCATCTTCGGAACACAAATGAAGATATCTTTAATTTTCTCACATTTTACCCCATCCATTGAAAGTAAACTTTCAAAATTCCAAAATTGACATGCTTCACAAATTACAAAAAGACAAAAAAAAAATCCGTATAAAAAGACATTTAGGTAAATCTAATTTAGGGTTTTTAGTGACATAAAAACTTTGACCAATGCACATGCATAGAGCACATAATATATGGTAAAGTGAGCATCTCTCTTCAGAAAACTTGGATACTTTAACTATGTGTTTTTTGAAGCTTGAAAATGTTGGTTGCATGGATTTTCAATGGTTGGACAAAAATGATGTAAGAATATTAAAAATATCTTAATTTGTGTTCTGAAGATAAATGAAAGTCTTATGGGCTTAGAATGACATGAGGGTGAGAAAATTATTGAATTTTTAATTTCAGGGTGAACATAACCACATCAAGATTGAATAGCTAAACACAAAAATTAAATTAATGTATTTATATAAATTTTTCCCCAACCAGGGACCACAGTGGAGGAAACAGGGCTCTAAAGAGGCGCTACAGTTCCTGTCGAGTGTATGGGAATGCTATGGACAACATTCCAGGCCTCACACAGTCAGTACCTTTGAATATATAATAATTTCAGATGACGTTGGGTATTACTTGAGAGCATGAGATGGACCACTTAAATTGATATTTTGTGAATTTAGCCCCCTTTCAGACAAAGACACAATAGATTTTGGCACTCGGCTGCACTTCAGGGCCTTCTTTACACCTGGGCACACAGTGGGTCACATGATCTACCTGCTCGATGGCCGGGTGATCGGTGGCCCCAGCAGCTTGTTTTCAGGGGATCTGGTATTCCTCTCTGGATGTGGTGAGTGTGGCATTAAACATTGTTATCTCAGTGTGCTCTTAAAATGTCATTGTATCATATTTGTTTAAAATATTTGTAGTGTTATTGTTCCCTGCCTTCAATGTTTGACATTTAGTGTACAAATGCTTAAATTACAAATTACCCCATAACGATGCACAGCAAGGCATGTCAACTGCAAACAAGAATTCTTAAATCCAGCTAGGTCTATTTAAAGCTCTGACTCATTTTCAACCCTTGTAGGGAGAATGTTTGAAGGTAATGCCTCGACTATGTTGTCATCTCTGGATACTGTGGGATCGCTGAACGATGATACTCTGCTTTGGCCTGGTATGAAAACACTTTTTTTATAGTCTTTTCACACTTGAAGTTGTTAACCAGAGTCAATTTTGTCCTTAGGTTATTTGGTTCATGTTTCAGACTGTTCATACTTTATCCTGGGATCATAATAAATGCTGGATAGTCAGTTATTTTGGGTTTATTAGACAAGTACAGAACATAACCTGTTTGCGTGTCTCTTCATGACTCCAATTAAAGCTTTTGAACATTTCCCTTAGGCGCTGAAACTAAGCACAATGCATGAGAGTGTCTGCAACTATATAAATTGTATTAATTATGTATTTATGGCATTCTTGCACCACATTTAGGGCTTTTTGCACTTGAAATAGTTAACCCTGGGTAAATGGAATCCTGGGTTATTTTGCTTCATTTCACACTGCTCATAATTTACGCGGGGTTAATTAATCCTAAACATTGTACATTCCTAAAACCTGGGTAAATGTTCCAGCACGCAACCTGTTTACATAAAGGCATAATACATAAATCATGATACATAATGTAGCATTGCGCATCCATATATTATTTTGTCGACTGTATTTTTTTCTGAATGGGTTTTGCGGATTTTAAAGGCAAGAATTAAAGGGATAGTTCACTTTGAAATTAAATTTTGGTATGTTTTAGCTTACCTCAAGGGCATCCAAGATGTAGGTGTCTTTGTTTCCGCAGTAGTTTCAATTTTGATATTTTTAGGTCAAACCGTTCTTGTCTGTCAGTCATATAATGCAGGTCTATGGTCACTGTCTCAAAGAGCATGCACAGAGTCCAAATTAAAACAATTCCCCATCGTAAGTACACATTGATGGCCTAAGACACGAAACGAGCGGTTTGTGTGAGAAAACGAACAGTATTTATATCGTTTTTACCTCTTGTACACTTTCCGGCGCTTGCGCACACTAAGCCAGAACGTGCGCACACGTCACACCAGGAAGCGTGCGCGCCCCCAGATTACTTGGACGTGGTTGTGTAGAGGTAAAAGCGATATAAATACTGTTCGTTTTCTCACACAAACCGCTCGTTTCGTGTCTTAGGCCATCAATGTGTACTCACGATGGGGAATTGTTTAATTTGGACTTCTCTGTGCATGCTCTTTGAGACAGTAACCATAGACCTGCATTATATGACTGACAGACAAGAACGGTTTGACCTAAAAATATCAAAATTGAAACTACTGCGGAAACAAAGACACCTACATCTTGGATGCCCTTGAGGTAAGCTAAAACATACCAAAATTTAATTTCAAAGTGAACTATCCCTTTAAGCAGTGCTAACTCTACTCCGGAACAGGGTTTTATTACCCCGGGTAAAAAGCAGTGCTAACCCCGCTTCTAAATTACAAGTGTGAAACGTTGCTTTACCTGGGGTTTGTTGGAATTTTCAGAAGTGAAGACCAGGAGACATGGATGTATCTTCATCGAGAGCACGAGCTGTTGGCAGCTGCAGTCATCAAGTCTAACTAAGGCAGTGTACATTGTAGTTAATTTAGATTTTAGGAGGCAGTGCTTAGAAAACGGAGACAAAGCATATGGGTGACAACTTTAAACTAAGCATGCAAATGACGTTTCCAGGTAGACGAACCCGCCCCATACTCTAGTGTTACCAATCCAATTATCATAACTATTCAAAGAATTGGACAAGATCCATTAAAGACAAAAGGTGAGAGTCTCAGCAATCTGACTCATTTGTCTTACAATAAAGAGAACAGGACTGGCAGGAACCTCAGGCTAAAATATTGATGCAATCATCTTTATCTTAAATCTGAAAACAATGCTGGTGGAGGGATGGACCCCTATTCATAAGCTGTTGCTTTTTGGGAGTCCATTTTTCACAATAGAACACAATTGTTTTTCCTGATCAGTTGTTGGGCAGGTTACTTTGAACTGTGGTGTGTACTATAGTAGTAGCTGCAGCTTTGAAATGTAATGTGTTTTGTACTGCATAATTTATACTGCTTCGAAAATGTAACTGAGTAACTACTTTCAATTGTTTAACACCTTTGGCAAGATATGGACTGAAATGGTAGTGATGCCACCGAGCCGGGGTGCAGCCAAAGATTTCCTTTTCCCCATTCTCTCGTGTTTTGTTTTGACGTTGGCTATAAGCTCCTGCAGATCTTGTACACCAGTATCCAGCTTGAGTTGGCATGCTGCATCTTATTTGTAACTCGAGTTACTTGAATTGTGATGACTGATATATTACCATATTTTGTGTGGGTAATGTGTTGTAGTCCTTGGCTACTGAAAAAGTAATATATTTTGTAACTTGTTACTTTTGTAATATGTTTTATTTTGTAATAACTTGTTACTTTTGTAATATGCTACGCCCAACAACTGCTTCTGATGTAGCAACAAATGCAATGTGTGAAATTGTGAAACTAAACTAAACTAATGTACTTCCCCTTCATTTTTCATGTGATGTTATGTAAGGATGTAGGATCAGCAGATCTTAAACAGATTCTTAAATTTGCAATCCCACAGGTTTAAAAGCGGGGTTTAGAACGACAATAACCCGGGATTAAATGTAGTGTGAAAAGCCCTATTTTGAATCATATACTGGATTTAACCCAGGGCTAATTGTAATGTGACAAGCCTGTTTGTATTTTTTTGTTTTTGTGCACAACTTATTTTTGGTTTTATGCTTTTGTAAACTTGCACTTGGATGTGATTCTAAGGAAAAGCTTCATGTTCATGTTAATAAAGTTGGTCTTTTTTTCTCAGGACATGAGTATGCTGAAGATAACCTTCTGTTTGCTGCTGAAGTGGAGCCTTGCAATGTTGTAAGGGAGCAGAAGCTGCAGTGGGTGCAGCAACAGAGAAGTCAGAGATTGTGTACAGTAAGGAAGACGAGAATTTTATTAAAAATCCTCCTATCAAATAAGGCCAAGATGTCCAAGACAGTCCAACATAATTGTTACATTTCGAGACATTAAATAATATTAAATAATCTAAATAATATTCCAACCAGCCAAGCATGATTTAAAGGAATAGTTCATTGTTCAATAATTCTGTCATCTATTACTCACCCTTATATAATTTAGTCTTTCATTCATCTTCAGACCACAAATTAAGATATTTTTAATAAAATCTGAAATATTTCATCATTTAGGCTTTTATCAAGCCATTGATCAGCGAATGTACATAGAGCACTCAAATTTGGTAAATGTAAGCTCAAGCACATTTTAGGTATGGTTGAGCTATTTACCATATTTGAGTTCTGTTTGCTGATTAATGTTTTTATGTGAATAAAAGCCTAAATTAAATCTGTTTGTCATGGAAAGCGATTGTTTATCTTCACAAGACTTTGATTAAATAAATTGCACTTTTTCAACCATCAGAGTTTTGGGTGAACAGATTTTCAGTGACATAAAACTCTCAGATTTCATTAAAAATATCTTATGTGTTTCAAAGATGAACGAAAGTCTTATGAGCGACATGAGAGTGGAAAATTAATAATAGAATTAATTTTTGGGTGAACTAACCCTTTTAATGTCTAATCTCTACTCTTCATAGTGTCCATCCACTCTAGCAGAGGAGAAGCAATACAATCCTTTCCTGCGGAGCCACTCCCAGGATCTCCAGGGGTCTCTGGGCCTGCAGCAGAAGCAGGACGAGGACTGGACGTCGTATCGCGCCCGTGTTTTAGAGGAGCTGCGCAGACGAAAGGACATTTTTAAGGACCGATAAGGCTTTTATCCACTTACATTTGGAGGTTGCAGCCACTGAAACCATTCCAAGCTAAACATGTACTGCTCCCTACATATAAGTGAGCTGGATTAAAAGCATTAACTTAATGTGAATTTAAACAGTGACCTGAAAAGTGAAGGTTTTGTGCAGAGAGTGAAGTTGACTTGGGCATTATTTTGTATACAAAAAATAGGTTTCTTTGAACTTTAAGTATTTGGTTGACTCTGAAAGGCATTGTTTGAACTGAAAAATATTTCAATTTTTCTTGATTTTCTTTTCTTTTCTTTCTTTACCCTTGACTGAGTTGGAGAGCTGTTCCCTTTTAAAATGACCAGCGTTTTGAATAACTATGGTACCACAAGCACTGATATTTATGAACGCGTTGTCATAATAAACCCATTAATTATTAACTAATATGTCTGTATTCATTTCCATGTGTTGCACTGTGGAAATATTGTGGCGCGATTACAAGAAGGTTTACGACAGTTGTTAACAACATCGTTACCAAGGAAACTAAAGATGCTAATAAGTTGGAGGCATAAACGAAAAACACAAATATAGACCCTAAATAAAAGGTTTAAATGCCTAATGTAGATGCAGTTAGTAGTTTGGGCTGTTTCCTGTCGTGTTAAAGCCATTATGTGTCAGTTTGTAATTGTTTCTGTTTATTCTGCTTTTTAATAGCATTAGCAAAGTAGCTCGTTCGATAATTTGCTGAAGCACCGAGCTGTTAAAAGCAATATACAATCCAGGTATAAAGAAACAAAGACGCGCGTAGTTTTTAAATTCTCAATATGATTGAGAATATCGTTATTTTATAGGTCACAGTTAGGCAATTATTTTGAACTAATGCTGTGATAATCTCTAGTTTTATCTGGACTTTCTAAGACATGGAGGAGAATGAAACCGAAGAACTGAAAGCTTCAGTTAATGCAGTGGAGTTTATTCACGGCATTGGTAAGTATTTTTTTTTTTTTTTTTTTTTTTCATTGGTAAGTAATTTTAACATGATTATGATCAAATAAATGGCGTTACTTCTAAAGTTTGCCTGTCAGAGATGCTATTTTAGGGTCAGGGACCATCTTTAAATGGCATCAAGGTCCTTCACGTTCATAAAGTATGTCTACTAATATTTTTTCTTCTTCTTTTTATGTATAACTTGAACAGTATATATAATTTGATTTACTATGATAAGTTTGCAGGATGGAGCCTTTGTGCCAGTAGTGATAAAGCATGAAGCACTGACATATGATATAGCCTAATATTTCTGCAAGTATTTTCAGATCCTCTAACTGTGATCACCATAAATGAATCTTCAGTCAAGAGACTAACAGTAACTTACATGATTGCAATCGTCTTCTAATTGCAAGCCACTTCTGCTGTCACTTATAGGATCCAGGGATCTGGACGATTGTTTGTTTGCGGATTCACTTGTGACTGTGTCAGATTTGGGCAGGGAGCTGGGAGACTTCTCTGTGAGCGTCACCAAGGCGAGCTACAACGAGGAGCTTTGCTATCTGCTCCATGCCAACAGTCATGGAACGATTGATGACATTCCTTGTGGCACATCCATTGAAGGTCTGAATTATTTCTTCTCTTTATTATTTGTTTGTGAGAACACACATGGCATTTGTGTAATGTTCTCAATCTTTTCTTAAAGTTTGTTAAACTCTGTGCTTGTTCCCTTGTGTTGTTGCCAGCCTACATATCCAGAAATCTTGAAATACTGGAAGAGAATCATCATGAATATGTAAAGGTATCTTTTCTATTGATTTTTAAGCAAAGTTGAAAAACTTAGGGTAGGTTCTGTTTAATTCAGTTTAATATTATATAAACAATAAATGAATTAATCTAAATCGAAATGTAAAGGCACCCAAATCTGAGGTGTTGTAACATTACAGCTGGAAAAACAGACGGTGGACCGGAAGGTACATATTGTTAGACAGGATGATCAACTAGTGGTAAACAGGATCAACTCAGAGAAAGAGGTGAGTACTATGCTGCACTACATATGTGCAAAAAAAAAAAAAAAAAAGTGTAATGAAATTTCTCATATTTTAACTCATTCTTTAGGGAGTGAAGACTCAAACCCAAACATTTCCATTGAGTTCTCTAAAAGGCTTTGTGTCTGAGGCGTCCAACTTCCTGATCCTGCGGATTCTGGCTCGGCAAAAGACTGTTCCAGAATACATGACGTTCCTGTCATTTGATGCAGATACAGTGCTTTCTAAATCAGTTTATGTAAGTCCAGGGAGATTATTGCTTATAGATCAACCCTTGTATGTTATTTATAGCCGAAATCTATATGAACAGTACATGATTGAAGGTGGTCGGCTGTTTATATTTTTTGCGTGATCCACTTGTTTGCTTCAGAGAGCACTTGGGTGGAAGAAGCAGATGATTGGGGAAGAGTTAGTCGATATCTTTGGGATTGAAAGGACTGTCTCCTCTGCAAAGGACTCCTCAGCAACTTGGCATTGCTACTTCATGCCTGATGGGTAGAATACTCTCTTCGTTTTATGCTAAAAAGGAAAACTTGTCATCTGTTTCTCATAAGAGTGGATGATAGCCGTTGATTAGCGTCCTTCAAACAAAACCAAAGCTGCCATACATAGTTGTTTACAAACTCGAAGCTTTTTTCAGCAGCTACTGAAGTTTTAAAGATTTGACCTTTGTTTGAACATTAACGTTTCCAAAAATACTTTACACTTAGGCATCTGGCGAGCAGAGTGCAGTTGGGCTCACCTGCAATTATGAAGCTTCTGCATTTTCCTTTCTTGCGCGATGGAGGTTTGAAGACTTTAACACTTTGCAGTCTGCTCCTTTGTGATCAGAAGTAATCTTTAAACTTTAAAGTAAAAAAATTATGAATAAATCAAAAGGTTTTGCTTATTTTTTTAGTGGAGAAAGACCACATTCCAGTGTTTGAGAAGAAGCCACTCATCTGGGAGGAAGATATGGAGCTTTACTCAAAGTTTCTTGACAGAAAGGTGCCTATAACTGTTCATAAGCATTTAACTGATGCCATAGGGCAGGGATAGACAACTCCGGTCCTGGAGGGCCACTGTCCTGCAGAGTTTAGCTTCAGTCCTGATAAAAACTCACCTGCCTGTATCTATTTAGTAATCCTGAAAACACTGATTGCCTTGTTCAGGTGTGTTTAATTAGGGTTGGAGCTAAACTTTGCAGGACAGTGGCCCTCCAGGACCGGAGTTGTCTATCCCTGCCATAGGGTGACCATACGTCCTCTTTTTCCAGGACATGTCCGGCCGGGATTTCGAGATCGCCCAAAATATCCGGGATTCGGCTTTTGCTTTCTCGTCGCCATTCATTTTGTTTACATGCACACCTTTTGATTCAATAGGACTGAATTAATTCCGATTGGTGAATCTGAATGCAGTGTTTACATGAACGCTAAACAAGTGATCGGTTGATGTGCGTTTTAGCATTGCTAAGAAAATTCCTGTGTTTTCGTCTCGATCGGGATCCGTGTGAAGCAGAATGCATGACCTGCAAAGCTGGCACGTACGTGTCAGTGTCAAATAATGTAATAATGTAAACCTAATGAATGGTGACTGTAGAAAGCAAAAGCTGAATCCCGGGCATTTTGGGCGATCTCGAAATCCTGGCCAGACATGGTTAAACAGGACGTATGGTCACCCTACCATATATCACTCAAGGATATCAGAAATATATTTATTATTGTTATGTTTTGTGTGATAATTAATTGTTTAAAAAGACTTGTTAGTGGTTATTAAAATGTACTGTCAGGTCCTAGCCCATGTTGAAACTCTGGGTTTCAAAATCTAATTTCAACCTGAAAATAAATTATTTCAGAAATTTCAGGAATTTAACACAAAGTACAACATAAAATAAAGGTCAATTTTAAGCAAATTTTATAAAAGCAAATTAGGATTCATTGTCACTCGTTTATGACACAGGAGGAACTCAAAGCGGACTACTCCTCCTACATCAGACGACACCCTGAGCTAAAGGCTTTAATGGCAGACTTCCTGCAGTTCCTGCTGTTGAGGAAACCACAAGACGTCTTCTCCTTTGCTCGTGACTTTTTTGCACCCTTTGCCTCTCAAAGTCCTTCAGGAAAATCACTAACAAATTAACAAATAAAAAAAAATGTTAATTAACACTAACAAATTGTGTGATGTAGCAGAGATTGAAAATAAAGGTTTTCTTCTAATAATGCCTTGGTATAATGACTGCTTTTTTGAATTTACTGTAATAGTGTTTGATTCATGATATGGATGATCCTAATGTGAGAGACACTAGATTGGTAGTGCAGTAATAAAGAAATATTGCACAGAATGTTTGCCCATATAAAACAATACCTAAAACAGTAAACATTCTAGCGTGTAAAACATTCTAGCTTGTCTTGTAATAAAACAGAAATAATCTTAATTGAATTGTATATGTAGTATTTATACTGATACATATAAACTCATAATACATATTTATCTGTTTTTCTTCGAGTCAAACGGTCTGTAAACTAAAGTATTTCTTTAGAATTCCATGACTCGAAGGTAACCTCCAGAATTATCCAACACATTTGTGAACACACCCTCATGTCACTTCCTGAGTTCCTGTTTAAATTGAAAAGGCTGAAACTGAAAGTAAAAACGCATTGGAAACAGCTTTAGCATGTAGACCAGGCTATATTGATTTTGGTACCACGACTGTTTACGTTGGTTTTATTTCAGTTGGATGTTGTAAATTTAAAGGTAAGAGGAGTTTTGAGCATTTTCGTTGATTGTTCGTTCGAGTTCAATTTCATGGATGTGTTTGTCAAAACTTAGTCTAGTGTTCGGTTTATTTTAGCTGTAAGTTAGCATTGTAGCTCTCGACTCGACAAACAAGGTTTTGGGGTTGTTGACAGGAACTTACAAGCAGTGGCAGTAGTGTCGTAAAGTGTGACATTATACACTTGATCTAAAACTTATACTTGTTTAAATGTTGTCCGAAGGGTATGTTGTCACATTTATCAAACGTCCTATGTGTGTGTTTCTCAGTAGTTTTGTATGATACGATCAAATACCTAGTTCAAAACTTATTGGTATTTTAGTTCTATGAAAATAGTATTCTGTTTTCCAAACAAATATTCCATTATCATATTTTCTGTGAATAAAACAAAAACACCGGAAGGATCATGAAGGATCTTAACGCTGTAGGCTATTCTCAGAACAGGGGTATT
This sequence comes from Scardinius erythrophthalmus, assembly GCF_964197995.2. Lineage (NCBI taxonomy): Eukaryota > Metazoa > Chordata > Actinopteri > Cypriniformes > Leuciscidae > Scardinius > Scardinius erythrophthalmus. Next base: position 34,059,517 of record NC_138232.1, on the reverse strand, counting down.
TTTCATAAATGTTGGGTTGGGCAAGTTGAGGCATGTTTTTGAACTTTCGTTTATCAGAAATAAAAGTTCACAAATTGGTATTTTTATTTTAAGGAATTAAAGAATTGAAATGGATTTAGAGAAGATGTAGCCTAATTGTGAAGTACTCAATTTAAACTATTTGCAAATAATACTTTATATAAAAAATATGCACACATTCACTCGTGAGTAGGCCTATGACTAATTTGTCAAAAACTTACAAGGTTTCTTGTCTGTCACATTCAGTTTTGAATCTTATGAATCATGTAATTAATAGCATATTTTCATGCATTTTGATTAAAAAGATTAGCAATTGGCATCACTGGATATTATAAATTAAAATTTTTGAGATATTTACAAATTAAATTGAATAATAAAGTTAAATTCATAAAGTTAAATTCAATAAATGAAATTGAATTGATTGGTCATCTTGATCATTTTGCCATTGATGAGCACTGTTAGACCGCTGAGGCAGACCAGCCTAAAAATGTAGGCTAACTTATAAAGATTTTTTCGTCATCCTAAAAATAAAGAGAGTCGTTTTTAATAGAGCTTCAACAGAACAGCTTCAAGAATATCAAATATTTGGTCGCGTCTAATTATTGGAGGGGAATTGTCCCCCTCGATGCCCATGGTGGTTTCAGTCCTGTCGCAAAGTACGGGCTTTCTAAGGTTGTTTAAAATGTTTTTCCTTTATTTCATTGACTTGCTATTTTACATTATGCAGCAGAATATGGATCCTCTGACGTTTCACGAGATTGACGAGAACCTGACAAGTGATGATGTGGCCCAGCTGAAGTTTCTGTGCATGGACCTGATTCCCAAGAAGCGTTTGGAGACGGTGAGGGATGCCAAAGACCTGTTCCTGCGACTGGAAGAGCAAGCACTGCTTGATGACAAGCTACTTGTCCCTGAGCTTCTGATCACAATTGGGCGCCTTGACTTGCTTGCCATTCTTGAAACTTCGAAAGAGGAAGTGAATAGAAAACTGCCAGGACGTGACATTTCTAGTAAAGGTGTCTCAGCCTACAGGTATGAAGAAAATTCCTTACAATCTGTAGATGTAGATTACTACAATCAAAAAATCCCCTCTTAAAGTGATTGTCTGACAGAGATAAGCACACTGACGTGCTAAACAAGATGCATAGAAGTCAAGAACACTATCAATTTCAAATAGTTTTCTTGATGTCACAATGTCTGTGTCTTGTTTTGTTTTCCTCTTCTCAACAGAAAGATGCTTTTTAAAATATCTGAGGACATGACAGAAGAAAACCTTCGCTCCTTAAAGTTCCTTTTGGAACTTCCGAGGGCAAAACTAGGACCATCGGCTGTGAGTTTTATCTTAAGCCCTGAAGTTATAATGTTAGTGCAGATTGCACACAAATAATAAATTATTGTGAAAGTGGAAAAATTTAGTGCTAAATAAAGAACTACTTTGACTGCAAAAAATAGCTTTGTAAATGAACATATTCTTTTTTTATATATCATTTTATTTAATTAAAAAATGGCTGTTATTTTTTTTGTCTACTCTTTACAGTTATTATGGGTTGCTCTTTAACCTGTTGTTTTATTTGATCCATACAGTCACTTCTAGATGTTCTGATTGAGATGGAAAAGCAACAGAGGCTTGGGGAAGACAACCTCGGTGAACTTTACGGTATCCTTGAGAAATGTGACAAACAGCTGGCCTGTAGGATAGAGGAGTTCTATATGGACAGAGACCCAGAACAAGGTTACTGATAAAATCAAATTAATTATCTATATCTGCTCTTTTCATTTATCCAAACATATACAAAAAGTTTTTTTTTTTTTTTTTTGGTCTAATAATAGGAGGCAGACTCCCTCTACAGGAAATGTCTAATAATGAACAACCATCTTTACCCAATGTAAGTAAGCCAGGTCTTTGACCTCCGTGAAGTTGGCACCCCATAAAACGAAATCATTTCCAAAACTATGCCATTCGTTTGTGCTGCGTTTGTGCTGATTTGTGCCGCAAAAACCAACGTTTGTGCTGGTTTCGTGTTTGAGATATTGAACATTCTTTTTTGGGTTGCGTGACGTCACTCTCCACCCCATGTCCTTCAAATCGCTCCAAACCGGTGTCATTCGTTTGTGCTCGGTTTGTGCTGGTTTGTGCCGTTAAAACAAACACTGTATCTGTTTTCCTTTCGCAGATATAACAAATTTAATTCGGGAGCTGTGACGTCACTCTCCACCCACCTCATCTAAATCGCTCCAAACCGGAGTCGTTCGTTTGTGCTCGATTTGTGCTGGTTTGTGCCGTTAAAACAAACACTGTATCTGTTTTCCTTTCGCAGATATAACACATTTAATTCGGGAGCTGTGACGTCACTCCCCACCCCACCTCATCTAAATCTCTCCAAACCGGTGTCGTTCGTTTGTGCTCGATTTGTGCTGGTTTGTGCCGTTGAAAGAAACAGTGCAACTACGATCCCCTCTTAAACATAAAAAAAAAACTTTTTAAGTACAGTTACATAACTGTCCACCCCATATGGTCCAAATCGTTGCAAAACTGTGCCGCTCGTTTGTGCTCGATTTGTGCCGGTTTGTGCCGTTACGATGAGCATTGTATCTTTTTCCCCTCCTTAGAAATAACACATTGGATTCGGGACAGTGACGTCACTCTCCACCCCATGCCGTCCAAATCGCCCCAAACCGGTGCTTTTTGTTTGTGCTCGATTTGTGCTGTTTTGTGCCGTAGAAATAACCATCATAAATGATTCCATTCTTTAGACATCACAAAATCTTTGGAGGAGTAGTAACGTCACGCAAGCAAGCCGCGCTCTCCATCCATCTCGTCTACAAACCTGTCCGGTTCGTTTGTGCTCGCACAGGGCCGCAGCTGTCAGTGTTCTTTTCTTTAGATATGGGAATGTTTTATTTTAGATTTGTGCTATTGACATTTGGTCTTTATATAATCACCAATGCACTACGATATGTAATGTATAGGCTACTGTCACTACTCTGGCTGTAAGCTACGTGTGACTGAGGCTTAATTTTGTATTAAAATAAATTAAAATAACCAATAAAAAAAATAAATGTATTAAAAAAAATTGTGTAGTGTCTTAAGTTTTCTGAATAGGCCTACTTTTAACAGCTTACAGTGCCTGTTTGTGCTGTAAAAAGTTTCGTTTGTGCTGCTTCGGTTTTTTAGATATTAAAATCTATGAATATATTATAATCTATAAAATCTAAAATATTAAAAATTTGGTCATTCTGTTGGCACTCAAGGCACTCCAAATTCAACCCAAATAGGCTCGTTCGTTTGTGCTTCGTTTGTGCTGGTAAAAAGTAACAAAGTATAATGTATAACAGTTTGGAAGTAACTTGCACAACACTGCATTGTGAAAAACGATTAGCCTATAAATAGCCTAGATATTTTAATGTGATATTTTTTCAGTTTTAATGTAATTAAAATGTAATTTATTCCTGTAATGTCAAAGCTGAATTTTCTGTATCATTACTCCAGTTTTCAATGTCACATTATTCTTTAGAAATCGTAAGATGTTGATTTTGTGCTCAATTATTGGTGCTCACTGCTCAGTTAAGAAATGCTCTTATATTTTAATAGGCCTAGGCCTACACATTGCTTGTTTTTTTTTTATTTATGTTTAATATTTTTTTGTGGAAACCGTGAAACCTGAGTGACCTCAGAAAATATAATGACATGACACAAACGACACGTTTTGCAGCACAAACCAGCACAAATGACGTCATTGTCTATGCCTAATATTTTAAAGGCCGATGCAGCACAAACGGAAATTATACTGGCACAAACCAACACAAACGAAGCACAAACGAACGAGCCTATTTGGGTTGAATTTGGAGTGCCTTGAGTGCCAACAGAATGACCAAATTTTTAATATTTTAGATTTTATAGATTATAATAGATTCATAGATTTTAATATCTAAAAAACCGAAGCAGCACAAACGAAACTTTTTACAGCACAAACAGGCACTGTAAGCTGTTAAAAGTAGGCCTATTCAGAAAACTTAAGACACTACCCAATTTTTTAATACATTTATTTTTTTTATTGGTTATTTTAATTTATTTTAATACAAAATTAAGCCTCAGTCACACGTAGCTTACAGCCAGAGTAGTGACAGTAGCCTATACATTACATATCGTAGTGCATTGGTGATTATATAAAGACCAAATGTCAATAGCACAAATCTAAAATAAAACATTCCCATATCTAAAGAAAAGAACACTGACAGCTGCGGCCCTGTGCGAGCACAAACGAACCGGACAGGTTTGTAGACGAGATGGATGGAGAGCGCGGCTTGCTTGCGTGATGTTACTACTCCTCCAAAGATTTTGTGATGTCTAAAGAATGGAATCATTTATGATGGTTATTTCTACGGCACAAAACAGCACAAATCGAGCACAAACAAAAAGCACCGGTTTGGGGCGATTTGGACGGCATGGGGTGGAGAGTGACGTCACTGTCCCGAATCCAATGTGTTATTTCTAAGGAGGGGAAAAAGATACAATGTTCATCGTAACGGCACAAACCGGCACAAATCGAGCACAAACGAGCGGCACAGTTTTGCAACGATTTGGACCATATGGGGTGGACAGTTATGTAACTGTACTTAAAAAGTTTATTTTTTTTATGTTTAAGAGGGGATCGTAGTTGCACTGTTTCTTTCAACGGCACAAACCAGCACAAATCGAGCACAAACGAACGACACCGGTTTGGAGAGATTTAGATGAGGTGGGGTGGAGAGTGACGTCACAGCTCCCGAATTAAATGTGTTATATCCAGAGGTGTAAAAAGTACTCAAAAATGTTACTCAAGTTAAAGTACAAGTACTGAGGGAAAATTTTACTCAATTAAAAGTAAAAGTATCTGGCCAGAATCATACTTGAGTAAAAGTAAAAAAGTACCACACTAAAATTGTACTTGAGTATTAAAGAAGTAAAAGTAAAAGCAAGAATGAAAACTAGAGATTGTTGTTTAAGCTTTAAATCTCTAAAAACATGAAGTGAATTAAACACATACAAGGTTTTATCCTGCTTTAGAACTGTTTGTATTTAATTGTATTTAATTATCAAACTATAAGACTAATGCCAGTATGCAACATGCTTTAAACAATCCACTAAACATACTTTTACCACTAAAAGAAAATAATTCGCTACGGTACGGCCACGGGTTCGCAGCTGAATCACGTTCTTCCTCCATTTTCTTTCACTAATTGACTGTTATAATTTTTCTAATTTCCAGGTCAAGGTGCTGTGCATTGAGAGCCTAAGTCCCGCCCCTCCGCTTCCGGCTCATGGGACCTTATTTTGAAAAAAAAACATGTATGGTAGTCAATGGCGAGAGACAACTTATCTTGTTATGAACTGTGCCCTAAATTACACATATGATGTTTGTCAATTTAAAAGATAATTATGAAAGTCAAGAAAGTCGCATAAATTGTCATAAAACAGAAGAGTAACATTTAGTTTTATGTGAAAATCGCTCAATGAACTACATCTCTCGTCTCGCACTATGTACGTCACAAGATCCGTTGCTCGTATGTGTGCAGTCTGGTACAAAACACTCAGGCATGACGGCGTTACGTTACGATTATAATGTAAGACTACAGAAAAAATGTCAGACGTTAGCTTCAGTAAAGTTAGCTTCATTCATTGAGAGAAAAGGTATGACGTCACTTGTGCGCCTTTTGGGTTTGTAGTCTTTGTAATTACGTATTTTCACTCTTATACCTCAGCAGTTTTACATCAAGCTCTGACTTTCTTGACTTTAAAATGACAAACTTTAAAATTTTAAATTGACAAACATCATATGTGTAATTCAGGGCACAATTCAAACGAGATCAAAATATTTGTTGTCTCTCGCCATTGACTACCATACAATATTTTTCCGAAATAAGGTCCCATAGTGGTCATCCGGAAGGGGAGGGACTTAGGCCCTCTATAGATGCACGAAGTCACTCCCAAAGGACCGATGAACACAACCAATTTCATGGAATGTGAAAACGAATCTCATTGGCAGAATAAATGACATTTAAATTAAACTGGGCATGAGCGCAACTCAATTGGTTTGGTAATAGCAAGGGAAAATAGAATGAAGTGATCTCCAAAAAAAAAGTACTTTTTGACTATAAATAAAATTGTAAAGAGTAAAAAGTACTTTTTTTTCTTAAAAAATGTAATTAAGTAAAAGTAAAAGTATTGATTTTTAATTGTACTCAAGTAAAGTAAAAATCCCCCAAAATAATACTTAAGTACAGTAATCAAGTAAAATTACTCAAGTATTTTACACCTCTGGTTATATCTGCGAAAGGAAAACAGATACAGTGTTTGTTTTAACGGCACAAACCAGCACAAACCGAGCACAAACGAATGACACCGGTTTGGAGCGATTTGAAGGACATGGGGTGGAGAGTGACGTCACGCAACCCAAAAAAGAATGTTCAATATCTCAAACACGAAACCAGCACAAACGTTGGTTTTTGCGGCACAAATCAGCACAAACGCAGCACAAACGAATGGCATAGTTTTGGAAATGATTTCGTTTTATGGGGTGCCAACTTCACGGAGGTAAATCACCGCCTTAAAATATGCATTTAGATACACAAATCTTTCTCATGATGTGGTTATCTGGGTCAGTGGCAGCTGGTGGGTTTTAAATTGTAGCGGTCTGGGGATCCCCTCCCAAGGATTTGTGTATTTATTTGTTTTGCTTAACTGCTTTAGAATGGTTGGTTTGTTAAATTTTAGACAGAAAATCTAAAGAAAATGACATGAAAATGAAAGCAGTGTTTCTCAACCAGAACTTATATTGACCTTCAAGTGGTGAGCCGACAGAGAACCAAATTATGCGTAAAAATGTAAAAATTATTATAAGATTCTTCTCAGAAAACGATGTTTATCCTTGTTGCATGTGAACTTGTTTTAATTAGTCTATATTTCATTGCCTTGCTTAGTGTCTAGGATTTTAAAGGATGAAGGAATGTTACACAACCTGTCAATATTGGCATCTGCTTAATTTGGTGCTTTTAAGTTTAGTTAAGCCTTTTTGTTTTGCGATCATAACTAAAAACAGTTACAGTAGTGTTGTTTTTTACAATGTTGTACATGACCCTATCACAATAGAATGGCAGTCCTTTATTTGGGTGGTTGAGAACCACACATCTACAGCTTATATCAGCAATATTTTCACATAAATGAACATGAAATGAAGAGCCTTTGAAAATACCTGTTAATAATAGTTGTAATGAGTGCAATGATAAATATACTGCAATTTAATGCATAATAATTGTTTCTCTTCCCTCCACATCTTGCTGTCAACACAGCAAAGGAACATAGTGGATGGACGTGAGTTATATATGTTATACATTGCTTAACATTAATGGTCTTTTTAAATGTATCTATCTCTAACCTTATACGCTTTTCCTTAGGGAGAAGAGGCTCTTCTGTTGGCTCGGTTTTCACCGATTCAGACACTCCACCCAGGGTAAAAAAGACAATTACTTTTTATTCTTAATTGTTTCATTGTTAAATTATAATTGAATGACAAACTATTCGATGCACAATTACTATAGATGTTTCACACTCCTATGTAAATCACAAACAAATGCTCAGCAGGCAACACTTCTGGGTTCTGGTGAACACATCCAGGATTTCACATCAATTATGATTAATTTATGGAGGTCATTATGATCGACTGTTTTAATATAACCTATTACTCCCACAGCTGATAGATTTGAACTTTTTCATCAAGGCATAGCACATACTCTAGTAACAAAAGGCTGTTTTTCATTTCCATAGTTCCACTGCTGAGACAAATAGGATTTAACAATGATCTTCTATGAATAAGATGTGTGTTGTGTACTGGCTATTTGTGTAATATGTAAATAAATGTCATTTTAATGTGATTTGCTTTGCATTCTTGTAGTCAGATGAATATTATACCATGACTCAGCGGCCTCTTGGATACTGTCTTATCATCAACAACTACAAATTTAAAGAAAATACCCCATACCGCAACCGAGAAGGCACTGAAAAGGACAAAGGTATTTTGAGTATTAATCCTTTATCTCATTCGTATTATTCCTTAAAATTGTGACTTCTAAATGAACACTTTCTCTCTATTTCTGTAGATGATCTTTTTAGCTTGTTTGAGAGAAGGCATTTCATGGTTGAGGTGCGGGACGATCTGCTAGCCTCAGATATAAGAGACGTGATAAAGGAGTTTGCAGAAAAGGATCATACTAAAATGGGCGCTTTTGTCTGCTGTGTCCTCTCGCATGGAGAGAAAGGCGCGGTGTTGGGCACAGATGGTAAACCGGTTGAAATCCGTGAACTCACACTGCCTTTTGCTGAATGCCGCACTCTAGCTACCAAGCCCAAGCTTTTCTTCATTCAGGCCTGTCAGGGTAATGAGGGCCAGAACGGTATATGGACAGCAGATGGACAAGTGAACGATACAGAAGAAGGAACACTTGAGGAAGATGCTCATATTCCTGCATTGCGCAAGATTCCCATTGAAGCTGATTTCCTAATCGGAATGGCCACAGTAGAATACTACCAGTCCTTTCGCCACATTAAAGAAGGGTCTATCTATATCCAGGAGCTCTGTAGACAGCTGCAGAACTGCACCAGGTGAGTTTAAAACATAGAGGACTCATTCATGCCTTGGATGAAAGATATACACATGACTTTTTAGATGTGCCTTTCCTGGGTCTGTATAAAGTCATGTTCCAGTTCTGTGATGTTTACTTTGCAGTCTTTAGTTTCGACCAGTCATCCCTTCTATTTCTACCAGTTTGACCTATTTATGCAGATTAAGAAATGCTATTCATACCAGGGTTCCCGCAGGGTCTTAAAAAGTCTTAAATTCTGAACTTTAAATTTAAGGCCTTAAAACGTCTTTTTAGATTTTCATCCGCGGTCTTAAATTTCATTTCAGTCAGGTCTTAAAAAAGATTTTACCCTCGTTCATTTCCAGAAACGCTGGCCGCAGAAAGTTATTTACAAAGTAGCAAAAAAGTATCGAAGTCGCTCGCCAAGAGGCAGTTCACATATCGCGTCTTTTTCGCGCTCAAGTTCATTCAAATGTAGGCGCGCGGTAAGCGCGCTTATAATTGAAGCGACGCGCTCGTTTTTTTCCAGGCGCAGCGACATGAAAAAAGACATGAAGGAAGCGGGTGCACCCAAACACTACGGGTGTTTTTCTCTTCTCCGTAAATAAATCTTGTAACAGAGCTACAGCAAGCGTTTTTCGGCGGTGGAAATCCATTAGCCACTAAAACTTTTTTGTCATTGTGGAGAGCGCGGGGCATGGTTGCATAGCAACGACAGAGGCCACGGGAAAATCGGACCGAATTTTACTATTAATAATAAAAGATAAGCTAAAGTGTATTGTAAATGTCAGTAAATCATTTTTTATAAAAAGAATGAGTCAAAAAAGATAAAGTCTGAAATATGTGAGGTTTATCTTTTTATAAAAACCTTTTTTTGTCAACTTTATTTGAACTTGTACATGTTAGTATATAACATGTTGCAAGACACTTTTAAACTCTGGCTATCATTTTTAATCGTATTATTTTAATGTTTATGTTAGTGTGTATTGATGCTAATTTTATTTGTTATTTGCTGTTTTTTGACAAAACTTGGTGAATTGATTTCATTGTGTAGTATTAGTACTTTTTGAACAGGATTCTGTGATAACAGTGATCATTTTTGGCACTATAATAATTAAATTAAATGTTCATGCCATTTCATCTCTATTTATGATCAACTATGATCAACTAAAATCAACTAATTATGTGTTTTTTCAGTAGGCCTATAATATGCAAAGTACAATTTTCTATAAAAAAATTATATCTGGGCCCGTATCCCTAAAGATTCTGAGACTCCTCTCATAGAGCTCCTAACTTAACCTAAAAATTCCTTGCCAGGAGTTTTAGTTTAGAAGTGATTCCAGAACATTTTCAGTGAACTCTGAGCAAGGAATGGATGGAAAATCCTATCTTAGTGAGGAGGTGTGGTTGACCCCGTTGCTAGGTATGAGTCATCATTTCAAAAGCCGTGATTGGTTGATCCTACAAGTTTGATGAAAATGAACTTTTGGTGATAATGAGCAAAGGATGTACCCTCAAATCAATAAACATAATTATACACTCTAATCTTATGCAGACTGTAATTGTAAATAATATTTCACATTCAAGAAAATATCTGGAAAATGAATAGTAAGCTGTAGGGGTTATAGCCTAACATTAGAATCTAAAATATGTGAAAACTTAAGCTCATTACACCCTGTTCAAATAATGATTCGTGTCTTATTTGCTCATATTAATATCCTAGCTGGCATATTTTGTACTTTCACTCCCATATGGACCCCATTGAAAACAAGATGGCCTATCTCAAGGGGCTGTCCTTAATGAAGTAGAAATTGCAACGTTACAACTCAGTGTGGTCTTAACGAGGGTAACACGGCTCAGCTTTTATCAATGTCTGTGATTGCTGGCTGGTCTATTTATGAAGGCTTGTTAACAAATATCCTATATCCAGTGTTTGCAGGACATCTCTCCTGCCTCCTCTGTTGGCCATGTTGTGCAGCTGCTTAGGGGAACTCCTAAGCCACTAAAAGTCCTCTTCCCTGCTCTTAGCAGATCTCGCCTTAGGGGCCCTTTTAAGCGCTAGGAATCTTGAGGAATAGCTTTTATATTAACTGGGATTTTCGTGTCACTTTTAGGGGAAATTCTAAGAAAACGTCATGACCCTGAGAATTTTCTTAGAATTTGGCCGCTAGGAGCCACTTTTTGCACAAAAACTCTTTAGGGATACGGGCCCTGATTCTGTTCTTTTCTCTGACACACGTTGTTTGGTCTGGAAGGTTACTAATGTGATTGCTTTATCTGTAAATTAAGTTAATCCTTTTTCAATTACTGAATTCATTGAAATAAAATGAATTCTTTGATTTGAATATTTTTTTGGCAATGCGTCTTATCGGTCTTAAATTTCAATCTTTATGGTCTTAAAATGTCTTAAAAAGGTCTTAAATTTGACTAACTGAAACCTGCAGGAACCCTGTCATACATGCACTTCCATTCAAAAGTTTGGCGTCCGTTTTTGTTTTGTTTTAAAAGAAGTTAATATTTTTATTCAGCAAGGACATTATGAAGGACACAAGGAATGATGTTCTTTGTGACGTGAGGGAAAATTATTCGGCATTTCCAAAGAATTTTTTCTCCCATATCCTATTTTTTTTCCTTCACCGTGTCCGGGGCTCCATAGAGGCGGGTTCCCCTTGAGTAGAAATCGAGCTCCAGGCCCCCCCAATGCCTCTGGGCCCTCTACACATTGTTCCCCTTTTCCGCCCTAACCGACAGCCCTGTTTACTCTACACTTCAGAGAAAATGCAGTGAGCACCTGGGAGGCAATAGAGATCCTGTCTCTTTCTAGAACATTTTACTTTAGAAAAATGTTATTCTACACACACAGTGTTTGATCACCTTTTTTGTCTCTCTCATATGCCTTTAAAGAGACACTGCCTCCCTTGCCTCATTGGAGAAAATGCTCCTGTTGAATATTCATGATGGTTTAATTTAGATGGATCCATATTAAAGTCTGCTTATCTGCTTTTTCTGATAGAAACGAGGATATCTTGTCCATCCTGACAAAGGTAAACCGTGAAGTGAGCAAAAAAGTTTTGAAAGGCTACAAGCAGATGCCTGAACCTCGATACACCCTCACCAAGAAGCTGGTTCTTCCCTTGGACTGAAGCTACTGATTGACTTTGGTATGACTGGATTTACGCTGGACAACTTTACATTATTCCGTTACTCAGAATCTATATTAATCTTTCAGGGAGGATCGAGGCACTTTGGTACTGAGTCTGGTCTTAATTATTAAACAAGGTTATGAGATTCAGTTGACTGCACAGAGTTATGGAAATTTGGTTGTTTAACCATATAATGCAATTTAATTAATTATATTTGTTAAGGGGCACAATTCTTTTTTTAAATATGTAATGTCATTTCTATACCAGCAGTTTAAATAATTTAGTTTCAAATGCTGTTGTAAATGCAGATCTATTGATATTTCTGAAAGAACTAAAAACCGAGAGAGTTTAAAGTTGTTAAAGACTTTAAAATGGTAAGAAATAACTGATGTATAGAAAATAATAAACTAATTAGACATTCTTAAAAGTGTCATTTATTTAAATGTTTTAGTTTTCGCCTGCAATTTTAAGCATGTCATTTCTTTGTATATATATATATATATATATATATATATATATATATACACATTTCAATTTTAATTTATTAATGGATAGCCCTTTGAGATGCAACATCTCATTTTCAAGAGGGTCCAAATACACATACATAACACAACAGAACAAACAAACGGGCAAAAACAAATGCTCAAAAACTTTAGTTACTAGGCAGCTTACACCGTCACCCCAGACCAAAAACACATCATAGCTCAGACATGTTATAGCTATCTCAATAAGCACATCACGTTTACCTTATTACACAATTGGAACCCATAATGCATAAGAAATTCAATATGAAAAGGTATCACACAAGAAAAACAAAGGTTGAATACACAGGAGGTAAGTCAATTAGACAATTACATGAAACTAAAGACAATTACAAGCAATGCTATTCAGTCCAACATCAGTAACATGCACACACATTGTTAAAGGGGTCATATAATGCCATTTTTGTACAAGCTAATATGATTCTTTAGGATCTAAATTAAAAGTTTGTAATATACTTTAATTAAAAATTCTCATTAGTATTGTAAGAAAACACTAATTTTACCTGGTCAAAAACAGCTCTGTTTTCAGCACGCCGTTTCAGTGCATGTGTCTTTAAATGATAATGAGCTTTGCTCACCCCGCCCTCTGTTCTGTGGAATCTCTGACCTTATCTAACACAATAACCACGTGTTATTCGTTATAAACGTGGGATTATGAATTATATTGAGAACGTCGTACATAGAAAACATGCCGTATTGTACCCGGAGTGTAAACCTTAGACGCATTCATCGTGAAGCCTGCAGCAAGGTTTGCAAATTTCGCAAAGATTAATATAAATACTAATATAAAGGTTAATAAAACATTACACTCACATCTTCAGGAGGTTCAGCAGGAACACGTTGGTACCGATCCGTTTTTTCTCGTTTGTAAAGCTGTCTGGTGTGAAATGATTCGCGCAAACATGAAAGCACAGACGATCATGGGGAATCCCAGTGAGGGAATCCCAGCGTCAATCCTTTGGGCATATCGCTTCAAAAACAAAACTCAGCCACTGCATCTTAGGAACAGTAAAATGACTGCTGTGTTCCTTATTACATCTAAGAACTGAACACCACAATCGCTTAGACGCCATTCTACTCCAGCATATCAACAATGGCGGACTACTATGACGACGGCTGTCACAGCTTGCTCAGGGCGGGTCTTGTGTTGAAACACGGCTGTCAATCACAATAGCGGGAGGGGCGTACGATCTTATGACGTCACAATATCGAACGGCTTGATTTCAGAGATGGTCAAACATATAAGGAGATTAAAACAAAACCACTGGATGGATTTTTATCATGATAGGATGGTTGTGTACAGGCACTGCCAACAGACATTTCAGTGCAATCAACTTGTAAAAGTGCATGTACCATTATATGACCCCTTTAAGATATTGAAATATAGATAACCTAAGATGAAAAGATGAGATGGATCTCAAGGAAAGAGGAAGATTATTCCAAAATCGCTAGTAGCTTTATAATGAAAAGCTTTACGTCCATCAGCTGAAAAGATTCCTGGTACAGTAAAGACGAGATGTTGCATATGTCTAAGTGAATACATAGAACTACAAGGAACCAAGAGTTCTTTCAGATATAGAGGATAGTCGATGTAGACACATTTGAAAATAAATAGGAACCAATGGAAGTCTCTTCTTGAATTAAGCTGAAGCCAATTTAGTGATGCATTACACAATGATGAGTTTTAAAAGGACACCTCAGAACAAATCTACACAGAGAGTTAAAAACAACATTAAGTTGCTTAAGAACATTGACACTAGCATTCATGTAGCAATAATGGGCAATATCAACTGAGAAATTAACCTTTTCCTGACTTCTAATGTGAAACAATTAACCGATTTAGAGTGTACTGAGACAGCCATGTATTATTTTTGTGATATAATCAATGTGAGGTTTAAAGGTAAGCTCAGAATCAATCCACAAACCAAGGTATTTACATTTTTCCAATTTCGCCATGGAGGACCATCTTCAAAATACAGTTCAAAATATGTTTATATATAGTCAAGTCATCTTTATTTATATAGCGCTTTTAACAATGTAGATTGTTTCAAAGCAGATTCACTGTGATAACATGAAAATAATACAACAAAGTTTGTTTCTAGAAGAAAATTGCGTCATCGTCCACCTTAAGTAAGGCAAATCAGTAATATTGTTGAATATTAAATGTCCCCAACTAAGCAAGCCAAAAGCCAAGGCATCAGTGGCAAGGAACCAAAACTCCATCAGTGACAGAATGGAGAAAAAAACCTTGGGAGAAACCCAGGCTCAGTCAGGGGGCCAGTTCTCCTCTGGCCAATGAACGAACAGTGTATGATTATCTGACTGGAAGTCGGAGTCACGCCGGTATGTAGACGAGTTTGTTGGGGATCTGTGCTGATGGCTGTCGTGTCGATGAGGCCTTCACAGGGCTGATGAGGCTGGCACTTCAGGGATGCGTTGTGGATGGGTCCAGGCGCAGGTCCACCACCTGATCTGGATACGGCCCGGATCCAGCTGACTTCAGTAAACCTTGGAATAAACAGAAAGACTAACATTAGCGTATATCCCATTCTTATGATGTAATGAGTATATCAGGTACATTTTTTGCAATTAACTGCAATGAAATTGCAGAAAACATCCTCATGGAAAGGTGTTTAACACTTGTCTCAATGCATGTCTTGTGGATTAATCTGTTACATAACATTAAACAAGATCAACCCACAGCATTCAATATAGAAACATCCTTTGTTCCAAAAGAAACAGTTAAAACATTGTTAAACACATTAAAGATATATGAATTGGCTTAAATGCCATTTTAATATCAACTAAGTTACCAATTATTTATGCTCTCAAGCTTCAACAAATTCATCAATTAAAATGACACTCCCACAACATACCAACAAATTCGGCAGTGGCTCAGTGGTTCATGTAGGTTGTCTACAAACCGGAAGGTTGTATATTCAATTATATTATAAATTATAATATATTATATTTGAGATGTATATAAAAATTTTATTAACACAAAACTACAAGCAAAATGCACATCGTTTTAGGACATTTATAGAGCTTTTTAAAATACACAACAATACAAAGCAGTTTTAAACAGACATACTCTAGTATGTCTTTACTTTCCTAAATACTTTTGTGATAGTCCTCTGGCTATACATTGTGAAGATTAAAAAACAATTCATGTTGAGTTAGCTGTGTTAAAATATTTAATGAACTGTAAGGTTAAAGGTTTTTGAGAGCTAATGAGACACAAATAGATGCAGTATCTTTTGCTGTATGTAAAGTCAAATCTTTAGTTTGAAGTAAATGTGCAGTCAATTCTTTGTGGAACCATCCTAAGGCCTAGATGATGCAGTCAGTCAATTTCCCCTTTGCATGGAAGGTTGTGACCTGCTAGGCGAGGAGGCTGGACTTGGTGTCATGGACTTGTTTGAGGGAACTCTGCAAAACACCAAAAAATGCTGCAACACGTCATGTGCAAGTGCAACTGTACACTTGCACAGTCTTTAGTGCTATGGAACATCACTCACTGTTTTTTTGTTTGTTTGTTTTTTTGTTATTGTTAAAAACTACTTTTAAACTTTTCAACCTAGTTTAAATGTATTTAAAGGAACACTCCGACTTTTTGGGACTTTAGCTTATTCACAGTATCCCCCAGAGTTAGATAAGTCCATACATACCTTTTTCATTTCTGTGCGTTCTGTAAGTGTTATTTGACGCACCCACCGCTAGCCTAGCTTAGCACAAAGACTGGATGTAAATGGATAAGGTAGCATACTAATCCCAATAAGTGACAAAATAATGCAAACATTTTCCTATTTACATGTTGTGATCTGTATAGTCATATCTGCTATATGAGACAGAGACCATTTTTAATCGTATAAATACTGGGAATTATATTCTCACTATTATATTCTCACTATATATTCTCACTGACTATACAGATCACAACATGTAAATAGGAAAATGTTTGCATTATTTTGTCACTTATTGGGATTAGTATGCTACCTTATCCATTTACATAAGGGAGTGTTCCTTTAATCATTTAGGTAAAATTGTTTCCCCCCTACTGGACACTATTTTTTATTAAATGATCAGTTCTGAACCGGATTATGGAAACGCCAATAAACGTAATTGCGCTGCTGCATGAGTCACAGAGTCACAGATTCGTGGGGTTGGTTTAAAAATTTTATGCGAAATAGTCTGGGAAAACAATGAAGAGGGAATTTGGGAAACAATCTAACTTATTTTATTGAAGTGAGTATTCCAGGAGCCCGTGGGGACTGGGGAGGCTGTGAATCCCCCGTACTCCGGCCCACGGACATTTGTGCTCTAATTTAACTGGATGGAAAAAAAAGTATGTCATAAAATATGGCCAATGAACGAAAATGGCCAACTGGCCCTTCGTGATTAACTTAACAGTTTCAGGGCCCTATTTTAACGATCTGAAATGCAAGTATCAAACACGAAACGCAAGTAACTTTGTGGGCGGGTCTTGGCGCTGTTGCTATTTTCCCGGCGGGATAAATGACTCTTGCGCCCGACACAAATCTAAAATGGGTTGGTCTGAAGTAGCTTCATTATTCATAGGTGTGGTTTGGGCGTAATGTGAAATAAACCAATCAGCGCATCATCTCACATTCCCTTTAAGAGCAGGCGCGCTTGTTCCATGATGGATTGCTATTATAATGGCGGATTTGCCAGGCGCACGCCAGGAGCGGTTCACAGCCGAGGAGACCGACCTCTCGTCAGGGCCGTAAAAAACACAGAGAAGTGACATTGGGGATGGGAGAAACCCACCCAAATTAGCTTCGGTTAAACAGGTGTATAATAATTTGGGTAAATGTGTAAGCTAGATTTATGCCTATTTTTTACATCTTCATGAACACAACAATGATTTCCCTCGTGTGTTAATATTTTTCCTTGTAATAATGTATGATTTGCAAAAATGAAAACTGTTGCTTCTGTGTAGATGAGAGAATCAAAGTGTATGCGCGTTGTGCAAACGCTACATTGATTATGGCCAAGCATGCGCCCTTAAAATAGCATATGAATAACATGTGTAACGCGCCACTGACTTTAGACTAGGTTTTTCCTGGTCAGTGGCGGAATTGTTTTCTAAACCTGCAAAATAGCATCAGGGAACGTTTGCGCCGGAACACACCTCCTCTTTGCGCTGAATCACCCCCGGGAGCGCAAGTTCATTCCCAAGTTTACCGGCGTGCGTCTGTGGAGGGAAAACCCCAATCTTATCTGCTTTTCGGCCCCCCTTAACCAGCACTGGCCTTGGCAGAGGCTGCTGCTGGAACAACGACTCCCCCGGATGAGCACTGCAGCGAGACGCTCTTGCGTTCCTTCCCCCACTCCCCACTGACACCTGCTGATTGTTGACTCTGTCTGGGACCTGATCAAGGTTGACTCCATGGCAACTGCTGTGTATCGCTATGACATCCTGCGGACTGAGGCACCTAGATTAGGATGCCAGGCGTAGCGACTCACCAGGCCTACACATACACAAACTCTTACATATATACAGATATGCAGTCACCCACCCCACCCCCCATCCCACGCCTTCAACGCTTTGTACCACCAGTCTGACAGGCGGGTCTGTGACCAGCGCCGAAATGGCTGCAGGACCGGATGGCTGCTTGCCTGTGCTGGGTTACCTCCACCCCCCACTCCCCTACCCTGTTGCAAGTCTTGTGTGTTCATGTTGTGTACTGATTATGTGCTAATGTTGCTGAGGTTTTACAGGAGCACAGTCTGGGGGTTGCCTTTTTTTTCTCCTCACCTCTCCTCATGTTATGCTGTATTTCTTTCCTCAATGACATTTCGCTGGTACTTGTGACTAGTGACAATAAAGGCTACTCTACTCTCTCTACTCTCTAAAAGTCCGCTGTGCGCGGGTGCAAAATAGGAATGATACATGCGTCGGTGTACAAAGTCAATGCATTCTGCAAATTTTGGACATGATTTCAATGTTGATGTTTTTTGTCACCGGAAATTGTCAAACGATAACTAGTAGTGATTACCCTACAGCTTATGTCAAAATGATTAATGACTTTGACCTTTGACCTTTTGACAGGTTACCCCGCCCCCTCCGGTATAGGGGATGAAAGGGGTTAACCTTTGACCCGGCTAGCCCTAGATCATGTGGTTTGACAGTTAGTTTGACCTATTGACCCGGCTAGCACTAGATCATGTGGTTTGACAGTTAGTTTGGGCTTTTGATTGTTTGAAGTTGTTATAATAATTCATGGTTTTGACAGAAGGTTTGGGGTTTTGAAGCTGTTATAATAATAATAATTCATGGTATTGACAGAAGGTTTGGGGTTTTGAAGTTGTTATAATATGTCATGGTTTTGACAGAAGGTTTGGGGTTTTGAAGTTGTTATAATATGTCATGGTTTTGACAGAAGGTTTGGGCTTTTGAAGTTGGTGTCACAGGACCCCCCCCTCCACATTCCTGAGCATATCCGGGACTGCTGTGAAAGTGATAAGAAAAACTGTGGAAGTGTATCTCACACAAACGTTTAAATAAATGTAGAACTATCCGCTGAACCAAGCATTTCAGTTTAAATAAAATGCAGTCACAAAAAAATTGCAATGAGTTTAAAGTTGTAATACAAAAAAAGATCACAGAGTGTTTACTGTAGCGCCTCTCAACCAGAGGCCCCCGCTCGTGTGTGTCAGCAGGCCGACGGGCGCGCGCGTGTCTGTGTGTGTGTGTGTGTGTGTGTGTGTGTGTGTGTGCGTGTGCGTGCGTGCGTGTTTCTGTGCGCGCCCTCCACATTTGAGCGCTGACATCTGAAACATGATCCCCCTCCACATTCCTGAGGTGAGAAACAGTGAGAAAGGGGTTTCCTAATAATGTTGTATATTTCACACAAAAGTTGAAATTTTTGTTGCTCTCTCTGTTCAACAATTCATTGTTGCTCTCTCTGAAGATAGGCCTATGTGGTCATTTTTCTCACAGATACAACTTGAGGAATTATTGAACATTTCACAGGTGTGAGATGACTTGTGACGCTTCAAATTTCGAATTATTTTACATACCCATGATAAATAAAAAATATACTTTAAGTTCAAGCCAAGTTTTTCCACAGACCATCGTTGTAGAATATTTGTTTTTTTAAATAAGACTTTTAATAATTTATTGAATTTAATTTAAAACATCTTTTATTTTTAAAAGATATCATTTAAACTTTTAAGATTATACTTTGAAATAAATTCAACACAACATTCACAATGATTCATCCTGATCACTGAATACAGCCCTCTGAGTCAGAGACCGACAGACGGTGCTGTGAGAGAGAACCACTCTGTGATTTTATATTATATATTTTATATTATAAGCAATTAATTTGTATACTTTTAAAGAATGGAATGTTTTTCAACTTTAGTTTAATTAGCAAAATATTTATTTAATATTATATAATTTATATACTTATAAAGAACTGAATGGTTTTTCAACTTTTGTGTGAAATATACAACATTATTAGGAAACCCCTTTCTCACTGTTTCTCACCTCAGGAATGTGGAGGGGGATCATGTTTCAGATGTCAGAGCTCAAATGTGGAGGGCGCGCACATGGGCACACACACGCGCGCGCGCGCGCGCCCGTCGGCCTACTGACACACACGGTTGAGAGACGGTGCTTTGAGAGACGCTACAGTAAACACTCTGTGATCTTTTGTATTACAACTTTAAACTCATTGCAATTTTTTGTGACTGCATTTTATTTAAACTGAAATGCTTGGTTCAGCGGATAGTTCTACATTTATTTAAACGTTTGTGTGAAATACACTTCCACAGTTTTTCTTATCACTTTCACAGCAGTCCCGGATATGCTCAGGAATGTGGAGGGGGGTCCTGTGACACCAACTTCAAAAGCTCAAACCTTCTGTCAAAACCATGACATATTATAACAACTTCAAAACCCCAAACCTTCTGTCAATACCATGAATTATTATTATTAAAACAGCTTCAAAACCCCAAACCTTCTGTCAAAAGTATTTAATATGTAAGTTCGGATAAATATTTTTGTTTTAAATTAACTTTTATTGGGTTAAAATAAGGTCTTTCTACTATGCTTTTACAATTTGTAATTTACTTCTTTCTTAATACATTTAGCTGAAGTTAGGTTTATCTGTACCAGCATAATTAAAATGGTTTGATATTGAACTTAACCTATACACAGAACAAGGGGGTAGCAAGTGTCACTTTAATTTACGGCCCGCAGATATTGTACTTACTCTGTAACTACATGAAACAAGGGGGTAGCAAGTGTCACTTTAATTTACGGCCCGCAGATATTGTACTTACTCTGTAACTACGTGAAACAAAGGGTGTAACAAGTGTCACTTTAATTTACGGCCCGCAGATGTTGCACTTACTCTGTAACTACGTGAAACAAGGGTGTAACAAGTGTCACTTTAATTTACGGCCCGCAGATATTAAACTTACTCTGTAACTACATGAAACAAGGGGGTAGCAAGTGTCACTTTAATTTACGGCCCGCAGATATTGTCCTTACTCTGTAACTACGTGAAACAAAGGGTGTAACAAGTGTCACTTTAATTTACGGCCCGCAGATGTTGCACTTACTCTGTAACTACGTGAAACAAGGGTGTAACAAGTGTCACTTTAATTTACGGCCCGCAGATATTAAACTTACTCTGTAACTACATGAAACAAGGGGGTAGCAAGTGTCACTTTAATTTACGGCCCGCAGATATTAAACTTACTCTGTAACTACATGAAACAAGGGGGTAGCAAGTGTCACTTTAATTTACGGCCCGCAGATATTAAACTTACTCTGTAACTACATGAAACAAGGGGGTAGCAAGTGTCACTTTAATTTACGGCCCGCAGATATTGTACTTACTCTGTAACTACGTGAAACAAAGGGTGTAACAAGTGTCACTTTAATTTACGGCCCGCAGATGTTGCACTTACTCTGTAACTACGTGAAACAAGGGTGTAACAAGTGTCACTTTAATTTACGGCCCGCAGATATTAAACTTACTCTGTAACTACATGAAACAAGGGGGTAGCAAGTGTCACTTTAATTTACAGCCCGCAGATATTGTACTTACTCTGTAACTACGTGAAACAAAGGGTGTAACAAGTGTCACTTTAATTTACGGCCCGCAGATGTTGCACTTATTCTGTAATGTGAAACAAGGGGGTAACAATGAAACAAGGGGGTAGCAAGTGTCACTTTAATTTACGGCCCGCAGATATTGTACTTACTCTGTAACTACGTGAAACAAAGGGTGTAACAAGTGTCACTTTAATCTACGGCCTGCGGATGTTGCACTTCCTCTGTAACTATGTGAAACAAGGGGGTAACAATGAAACAAGGGGGTAGCAAGTGTCACTTTAATTTACGGCCCGCAGATGTTGCACTTACTCTGTAACTATGTGAAACAAGGGGGTAACAATGAAACAAGGGGGTAGCAAGTGTCACTTTAATTTACGGCCCGCAGATGTTGCACTTACTCTGTAACTATGTGAAACAAGGGGGTAACTAGTTTGACTTAAACAGAAAATAGTTCTAATTTTGCTTGCCTTGTTTTCACTATAGTTGCCTTGCCTATTTTTAATTTTGCTTGATGACCCAACAAAAACCTGTCCTCTTTTTCTTTCTTAAGGTAATAGCCTAAGACATAAGATTGTTGTTAGATAAGATACATGTAGCCTAGCCATATCACATAATATTTGAATAGTTAGCCTGAAGCTATGAATTACTAACTGGATAAATTATTTGTAATTTACCACGTTTTTTTTTTAAGCATAGTAGGTCATACATACCATTTAACCCATAGTTAACCCATGCATAGTTATAAAATACTTACTGCATATTATTTGTATTTTTCCTGGTTGTTACCCTTTATTCCCCAAATTTTATAAATTGTTCATTTATAATTACATGTACGTACTTTATAGGTAGGCTACACTATAATTACCTAAAAGTACGCTGTAAATTCATTGGGTGTACTTACACAGCTTTTTACAGTCTGGTTTACTCACACCTTCAGTTCCACTAATGCTCATAAATCTGTTTTTATAACAGTAAAATCTCTTTTCATGTTGTCGCTATGTTATATTGTATCATGTTTATCAAAATAAAATGTAGTAAGTATAGTATAGGCAAATGTTGAACTTTATTCTTGTACAAACAGACGCTGTATTAAGCAGTAACAGTTACTACAATAAAGTATTAAATAGAAAAGTATCTGAAACGTCTGTGTATTTGACAAATATTGCATTTATTTCACTTCAGCTGTGGTAAAGTCTGCAAACACAGCACTACACTAGCGTCACGGGAATCAGAAAGTGTCGGCTTCACGTCTCCGTTTGCAGCTCCTCCCGCCTTCATGCGGCAACTCTCTCCGATAGGATATTATTTATGGCGGCCATTTAACTTTCCTTCGAAGGGCGGAGATTCTGAGATTCTCTTCCTCTCCCTTTATATCTCCCTCCCTCTCTTTCCCTTTATTTTACTGTCAGTGCTCTTTCCGCACTCCGTCCACAAACGGATCCTCAAAATCCTACTAGACTGATCTGCATTCATAAGCCAATCTACTAGCAAAAGTTGACGGAGGTCAGTACTTACTGTTTACTCATTCATATGTTTACGTTTATATTTTTGTATCTGTGCACAAAAGCGCGCGAAAAACTTCTTGCTTCACTGACTCCACGCACCGGCGGAGATTCTCTCCCTCTCCCTTTCCATCTCCCTCCCTCTCTCTGTCTGTCCGCACTCCGTCCACAAAACACCTGCAAAATCTAAATATATCCTACTAGACTGATCTGCATGGTTTCATAAGCCAATCTAGCACTTTTCTTCGAGTTGACGGAGGTAAGTAGCCTACTTACTGTTTACTCATATGTTTACGATTATATTTTTGTATGTGCACAAAGCGCGCGAAAAACTTCCTGTTTTACTGACTCTACGCACTGGCACTGCCCACAGTTTTATATATATATATATATATATATATATATATATATATATATATATATATATATATATATATATATATATATATTGCATGTTTTGGTTTAAAACCGTGTATTGGATAATATTATATTATTTATTGATATACAAACATCTAATGATTCTGTTGACATTACGGTTTTTCTTTTTATTACTCTAAGATGGATGAAACTGGCCATGTCAGCAGCAATGATCAGATAAGTCAGGCTACCAAGAATGAGCAAAATAAGGGCAAAGGATCAGATGAATCACAAAGAAAGAAGGCTGTAAGGAGGAAATCACAAGTAAGATTTTCATTTAAGACTAGAAATGTCCTGTTATTTTTTATAGATGCATGCTATTTGAGAAAATTATATTTCTCAACCATTGTAATATATTATTATGCTATTAGTAGCATTTCTCTATTTAGGCTATTTATTTTTACCATATAGGGAGCCAAAGAAAACCAATGTGTTCAAAAGATTAAAAGAAAGTGCCTTCAAACCACTGGCAATATTTCAGACCATTACCCTAAAAAGAAGCATGCAGGTAAGTCATTTACAATCTGTGTTATGTTAGTAAACTAGAATATATGCCAAGCCTAGCCTTCACCTAAACTGTCCTTATTTTCACAGTGACAAAGCAGAATGAATTTTATTCCATGTCAAAAAGACCTTGTGGATATTGTTTGATCATCAACAACTATAATTTTGAGGATCCGTCACTTATAAACCGGAAAGGGACAGACAAAGATAAAGGTATTTTGGGGAGTTTGAGGGATACACATTTCTAAATTTGTTTAAATATGTAGTGTATGCATATTGTATACAGATCCCTACTTTAAAGTAGCATGAACTGAAAAGGTAGTCTACTAATATGTCAAATATGGTTTTATGATGTAGACCTAACTATTCATTGGACTTTGTCTCCTAGATAATCTTACCAGAGTGTTTGAGAACATGTTTTTCGAAGTTGAGGTGCGGGCCGATTTGCGAGCCTCGGATATGCAAAATGTGATAAAGGAGTTTGCAGAGAGGGATCACTCTCAGATGGATGCCTTTGTTTGCTGCATCCTCTCCCATGGAGAGAAAGGCTCTGTTCTGGGAATAGATGGAAAACAAGTCCCGATTTGTGAACTCACACAGCCTTTTGCTGAATGCCGCACACTAGCCAGCAAGCCCAAGCTTTTCTTCATTCAGGCCTGTCAGGGTAATGAGGCCCAGCAAGGTGTGTGGATGGCAGATGGACAGGAGAGCACAACAGAAGATGAAACATTTGAGGATACTTATATTCCTGCGTTGCACAGTGTTCCTTTAAAAGCTGATTTCCTAATCGGAATGGCCACAGTAGAGCAATACCTGTCCTTTCGCCACACTAAAGACGGGTCTATCTATATCCAGGAGCTCTGCAAGCAGCTTGAAATTGGCTGTCCACAGTGAGTTGTGGTCTTTATTTTGATCATTTTTGCATTTGGTGTTAACATCCATTTTGGGTGAGTTTATCATCTTGGAAACACATTGTGGTCTGATCATTCAAAGCACCATCAAAAATGGGAGTGCATGTGGCTATATTGCATTTATGTATTGATGTGTCCACAACCTACTCATGTAACTTGTTGGTATCGCTTTCTTTTTTTGACAGGAAAAAGGATATGCACTTAATTTTGACAAGGGTGAATAGAGCAGTGAGTTCCCAAACCATTCAGCGTTCCAAGCAGATGCCTGAGGTTCGCTACACCCTAACCAAAACACTGGTCCTTCCCATGAAGCAGATGTATTTGAGGAAGAAAAATATCCATATTTAAATCTTTATCGAATAAAATAACTACCTTTTAAAAAGCCCTCCAGTTCCTTATTATGCTGGGTCCATCGAAGACTAAGTCATAATGTTTGATAACTATTAGTTAAGATGTGGCACTGCTGTATTTAAATAACTAGCTGACAAATCAGAGGCATAGAACAGCTCTGAGACAACTTAAGAGGTTAAATCAATTGGAGATTGAATACATTTCGTATTTATACGGATTTCTATATTTTTCAACCCTGGGACCCATGTGAACTGCGTTGACATCGACATTGCCGCAAACAATGAATAAACAAACGGCAAATGCTGCGTTTCATAATGGCTTGCTTTCGGTGGCTCCATCTTGCGGCTGTATGCCATTAGAACAGTGTGAATGGATGTTTAGGAATTTCAGTTAAATGTATTGTAAGTTAAAACAACTGCTTAAAAAAACAAAACAAAGAACGTGATACTTTCCATCCAATGCTTGAATATATTCAAACTCAATTTTTGCTGAAATATTTTATCCCTTTAAGTGATATTGAATACAACACAAACTGCTGTTTTAGCTATTACTGTGTATTTACAGTATAATTACCATGTCAATTCTTGTCCCTGCCTGTGGAAATATGCTTTGTGATGCCTACATTTGACAGACAGTATACTGTTTCTGTTGGTCCTACCCAATGGCATGTTTCTTTGTTGATGAATTTTCATTTTAACTTGATAATGCCGTGCATTTCGTTGAGTATTTAACCAGGGTTTTGTATTTTAAAAATTTTAAAGACTTTTTACATTTGCAGTTTGGTTAATATGTACATATCTGGAAAACCCCTGTGCTGTAAACACGAGTTTGTCATTAAAAAGTGAAAAACAAATTGGTCTCGTATTACTCATGATTCTCTTCACTTTTACAGATGTGGCAAATATGCTGTTACAAATAAAATGTAATACCTGTGGGTGGTAAACAATAGCTAATAACTGTTTCTGTGAAACATTTGGGCGATCAGAAAACCACTGTATGTATGTATGTATGTATATATATATCCATCACGGATAGTTTCTATAGTGCTGATAGACCCTACTCTGAAGTAGGTGTGAACACGCCAACATCCAGGTACTTTTGCCAATAGTTCTAGGAACTATGAAATGGCGGGTAAAGAGTTAAGAGATATAGTGAACTGGAATTCTTCCTAGTCAAATCTCTATCTGCAATTTAATTATGGATATCTCAATCTGATCTAATCTGATCCTTACCCAACAGTCTCAACCCAGCGTTTGGGTTGAAAAACAACCCAGCATTTTTTAGAGTGTTGACTTGTAAGATCTTGTTTGGAGATATCTGCATTTAAATTTGATACTGGGAAAAAATTCACTAAAGATACATTAAATTACAACTACTGTGTGTACTAACAATTAATCGTTTGATACAATGCACCTATTGTGTACATTGATGGTTTTACATTGTACTTATATTTAAAAAATACCGGAATGTAATTAAAGCTATAATTAATTTCTGTAATTAAATGTATTATTACACTGTTGACTCTTCCTAACAATTGTACCTAATGATTATTTTTTATATAGGTATAGTTATTAAAAGACACCTAATATAAAACCCCTACATTTGACACATACCACTCTGGTCATCCTACCTGATGTCATATTTATGTGTAGACTTAATGTGTATTGCAGGTATACATTAAATTGCATTCCATTTTTGCATGCAGTAATACACCATATTAAAATATGATTTATTATGAAATAATTAAATTAGTGTATTTATGTAGGGTACAGAAAGTAGTGTACATAGAAAAGTATAAACATTTTGTATCAAGAAATGTGTAAAACATATCTGCAAAAATACAATAATTAACCACTGTTTATAAAAAAAGAAAGATTTGGCAATGGTTCAAATTGATTCCCTTTAAGTAAACAGTTTTGGCCCTGTTTTTTTTTTTTTTTTTTTTAAAGTCCTTTAAGAACATGGAAGAAGTAAACATGGTGTATATATCTTTTATGAGATTCCCTTATAAATGATCCTATATTAAGATAAAATATAAAAAAAGACATATTGAGCCATCTTGGCATGACAGGAGCTTTCAGTGGTTCACTGGCTGCAGGATCAGTTTCTTCCTCATAGCGACTTCATGGACAGGCATTTGTTTGCAATTGATCCCCTCTCTGCTAACCTCATTATTCACACTAAGCAGGATCGTCTGGATGTCTGTACCCCTGGGGACAAAAAAATCAATAAATCATTAAAAAAAAAAATTGATAGTACAACTAGTTCTGATTTTGTACATGTTATCGATTTCAGTACATTTTACTTTCCTTTATCATTTTCTCTATTTTGCATACTCAAATGTTCATAATGAACATAAAACTGCTGCATGGAATCTTTGTTACAAACTTACAGTGGACAATGTGTCTCTAGGTTTCGGCAAAGTGACTGAATAAACCAGGAGCCCTCTTCTGGCTTTCTATAAGAAACGTGACCGTCAGTGGTTGACCTGGCAATGAGGAAATCCGTGTCAGCTGGGATTGTGATATCAAAATCATCACCATCCACCTCCATCTCTGATTCTCCGTCTTCTGGAGCATCCGCTTGGACTTTCACACGAAGTTGATTTTTTTCCCCACGACATGCCTGTATAAAAAACAGTTTGGGCTTGCCGGCTAGGCTTCGGCAGTAAAGGCCAGTGAAAGGCTCCCGTATTTCATCAACAGAAACAACACCACCATCGCATCCATAGACTCCTTCTTTTTCGCCATGGGAGAGGACACAGCATACAAAGCAGTCTCCATCTACTGTCGTCCCCAAGTCCTTGAGGAGCGTCTTCATTTCAGCTGCAGTTTTATTTCTGTGCACCACCACCTCAAACCCCAGCCAGCGGAAAACTTTGGCAAGATCATCTGGGGTCGAAAAGAGAGAAAATAAGCAACTCCATACATTCATCAATATAAAAAATTATAAATAAATCTTATAATTTAATGAAAAAATAAAAATATAAAAATTCTTTATAAATGTACAACTCAACTATTTTCTTTCCCGAATTATTTTCTTATAGTTTCCTTTACACAATAAGTGAAGATAATCCTGCTTATACCATGGTCTTTTCCTGGCATTGACAATTTAAAGCTGTAATTGATGTTTGCAGCATCAATACTTTAACAGCAATAAAAGTATCACAGAACGATGATTAAACTGACTGGAACTAGCAGTGCATTAAACTGTTTTACTACACACCTTTCAGCCAATCAGAATCAAGTATTTAGACAGACCACCATGGTATAAATTAAAATAGTGGTTACACTTTATTTTTAAGATGTCCTTGTTACAGTGTAATTATATACATTTAAGTACTGAGTAATATTAATTAACAACAGATACTTATAGGGTTACGATAAAGGTTTGGTATATTAGTTGCGTGTAATCATTAATGTATAGTTAGTACTAGTAACTACATGTAACGTGTAACAAGGACACTGTAAAATAAAGTGTTACCAAAATATCTAATACTAAATACCTAAACACAGTGCAAAAATGTTTAAAAAACAAACTTTGGTCCTTATCTGATCCTCTTCTTTCGTTCATGGTCGTAAAATTCACATTGTTGATGATTACGCAGGTACCACGTGGAATTCGTGCTATTTTGTATTGAGAGACCTGAAATAAAAGCACATATACACATCAGTGGTATAGAACATACTTGAGTGCAGCATTTACATTAATTTGAATATACGAGCATCAAATATTGACGTTACCTGTACTGGAGAATCAAAAATGGCATGATCCTTTAACTTTGGAAAACCTTCCAAAATACTATCCTGTCTTAAAAGGTCTATGAATTTGCGACAAGTTTCATCCCCCTTTCCCATGAGTTTGTCAAGTAGGTTGGTGACTCTCTTCTGTCTTTCAGAAATATCGGTGAGGTTCATGTATTCACGTTGAGTAATAAGACTAGCCTGATGCACATGCTGCAAGATGAAGTCGGCCTCTACAGATAAAGTCTCTATGAGGAAGACTTTATGTTTGACAATTCTCTGAAGGTATTTTTTGTCCATTTTTCAAAATCAACACTGATGAACTGGAGAGAAGAAGAACATAGATGTTAGTTTATGTCAGAGCATCTTCAGGACAGTAAATAGTTCATATTCACTTCAAAGCAAAGAAACAAGTTGCAAATAACCTAATAATGGCCAATAGCACTGACATGGACAACGTGAAATAAAACCTCTGTTCATACATTATTAACAATAAGTAACACAAACCAAGCAAGTGGCAGCTTGTGTATGCAAGTTTAAAAGGACTTGATGGTCACAAGGAAACAATTTCATGTTACAGCGTTCAGGTGAGCAATAAGTTCACTATTATGTTTTAAATAGATCTATAGTTCGATATAGATATGCTAAATATAATACTTATTTTGACAATTGCTATAATAACGTGTTTACAACTTTAATATTAAATCGTTCGGTCTAAGATGATCTGACGTACCGAATAAAATAAATGTGCTTCCTATTTGCTTTGCTTTCATTTTCCCTTTATTGCAACGAGGTAACGTTAGGCTAATAGACTACTGTAGCTTCAGCTATTTATTTGCACTACTTACATCACATTTATACAAAACGTACAAATCGCAAACATCGATCTATCTACTTTGCAATACTAGCTATTAGCATAGACGCTTGAAGGTATTTGTTATATAAAACACCGACCTTCTTGTCAGATGAGGCTTTCCCTCGCAGAACTCGAAGGCGCGAAAGGATGAATGAGTGTGGGGTTGCCAGATATTCTGGGATCTGGGTTGCCTAGTCTTTTGTTGGGTAGACCCATGTGAATTATCAATAAAACTGTACTACCCTTTAACTAACCTTTAGGAAAATACTGATAGTCAGCCTCAGGAAGTCAAGCTAAATTTTGTATGAGTAGTTTTATTTTGTATTCAGTTTTTGTGGGGCACTGGTTACTTTTTTGTGCTGAAACCTAGTTAGCCTAGGCTACTTTCCATGCTAGGTTAATCTATTAATTTCTAAAAATTCTCCCAAAGAAAACAATGTAGTTGAAAATAAAAGGAATATGGTGTAGATGGTCATTGACATTTTAATTTTTTTGTCTCCATAACCAGGGTTTTTTGAACAGAGAACTGTTATGGATGTGGATTTCATAGGTAAGTTTATTGGTCCCTGTTTACATTAATTCAGGATGAAAATGGCAGAAAATGTCTGTTTAAGGTGTATTAAGAATAATAAAAAATGCTGAATAGGATCTGTAAATAATAATGTATTTGTTAATGAATTATTATAGGATATTGTGTGAAACCTCTTTCTCTGTGGGTATCCTCTTTTGTGTATATTGGTACAAGTACATTTATTGATCAAAATCCCATCAATTTGTTAAAAAATAAATATTCATGTATTTCTCCCACAAAAGGTCTGAATGAGGTTCGTCCTGCAGTGTATCGAGCTGCTCTAAAGCTTCGCTCATTACAAAAACTATGTCAGAGTAAGTTTTTCTGTGTTTAACTTTTTTTGTGAATGCAGCAGGAGGCTTTTATATAACATTATATAATCTCACAAACTTAATATATCTCATTAGTGACTCTCTTTTTCAAACTCCAGTGCACCTGGTGTCACTGCAGGATTTGCGCCCAGTTTTAAATACTTTATGTTCTGGGGAATCAATGATTAGTCTTGCTCAAGAAGATGTACAGCAGCTTCTAGAAGAGCTATTCCAGAGCATTTCACATGAACTTCCTGGTCAGGCAGTACCTGAAGCCACAGATCAAACCACCAGGCTTCTCTTTAAACTGTTTGACAGGTGAGGGGTGACTACTGATTCAACATTATATAGTCTAATTTTGTGTTTATGCTTGTGTGATTTAACCTTGCTTTCTTTTAGAGAGCAAACCGGGGTAATTCTCCTCAGGTCTGTGGAGGCCGCGCTGATCGTCCTCTGTGGAGACTCTCTCTCAGATAAACATAAGGGTCTGTTCTACATTCACTTGATTTTTATTGCTTATTCTGTCTAGCTTTCAGAATGTGTTAATGTTTACGATCTTAGTTAAGTGTTCAGGGTCTGTGCTTGTGTCTCTGCAGCTCTGTTCCGACTGGCTGAGAGCTACAGTGGGAATCAGGAGAGCAACAGGGGCTCCATCAGTCGAAGTGCACTCAGAGTCCTGCTGGAAGACCTCAGCCAGGTGAGAAAAGCAACAGTTTGATCCAATTAATAAGAACCACTTCTAACAAATACAACACATTTCTAAATTAAAACGTCTGGTTAAGGTTCCAGCAGTGGTTCAAGAAAACCATGTGTTTGGCCATGCTGAAACTGCAGTGTCCTCCTGCTTCAAAGGGGTAATGTACATTCTCCTAAGACAGACACACACACACACACACACACACACACACACACACACACACACACACACACACACACACACACACACACACACTACACTGTAAAAAGTGAACAGTTGGATCATCTTAAAAAAATTACTTCAATTGGTAACACCTAAAGAAATTAAGTTTTCTCAACTTAAATGATCACGTTTTTCACGATAAAACGTGATCATTTAAGTTGAGAAAACTTAATTTCTTTAGGTGTTACCATTTAAAGTAATTTTTTTAAGTTGATCTAACTGTTCACTTTTTACAGTGTATATATATATATACATTCAAACCAAACATTATTCTGGCAGATATAATTTTTGATTTTTTTTTTACTAAAAAAATAAGTGTGCAGGACACTATAGTTAAAAAAAGGGGGTGCAGGACACTATAGTTCATTTATGTAAGTGAGGATAGCAAAATAAAGTAAACTGTGACATATTATACCCAAAAATTATTTATACAGTGGACTACCAGTAAAATGTATAAAAATTTGGGACCATAAATTGTTCAGACACTTTGACCTGACTATGTTTTGCTTAAGTGTTTTTGTCTTTAATCGCTAATGC
This sequence comes from Scardinius erythrophthalmus, assembly GCF_964197995.2. NCBI lineage: Eukaryota > Metazoa > Chordata > Actinopteri > Cypriniformes > Leuciscidae > Scardinius > Scardinius erythrophthalmus. Next base: position 34,027,479 of record NC_138232.1, on the reverse strand, counting down.
GACCTTTTTACACCACAGACTGAACAAAATTAAGCATTGTTTGGTAATTGTTTGACCTAAATTGATATCTAATTGTGTACTTACATTTAACAGCTGACAGCTATTCAATCTAACTCATTTGTGAGACAGTAACAGAAGGATGGCCAAAACCAGTAAACCACTAAACTATAGTGAATAAACTGTGATAATGTGAGAAATGTTGAAGGTGTCTTAATATATTTTGGTTTGACTGTGTATATTCACAGAATATATACATGCAAATATAATGCCTTTATTTTAGAAAGGTGGTCCCTCACAAGAGGACCATCTTATTTGCTAAGCTGTGGCATCAAAAAGTTTGAAAATCCCTGTTGAGGAGATTTTTTTTTCATTCAAAGCAAAGTAGGCCACACATTTTCCCTTGTAGGTATTTGAAGGTACAGCTCTCAGTTGCTAGCCCAGATTTTTAACCTCTAAGCCATACCAGCTACAGTGTTTGTCACTCACACACATGTAAACAGCCTAAAATCCTGAAATTTAGGGATTTTTTTTATCTCTCTCTCAGGTAATCAGAGCAGATGTGAGTGAAGAGCATTTTATTAGCTGGCTCCAGTCAGAACCCCGCCTGCTGTTATGGCTGTCCACTCTCTACAGGATTTCAGTGAGTGAGGCTGTACAACACAGAGTCCGCTGCCATGTCTGTAAAGCCTTTCCTATCACTGGCCTCAGGTGGGTTTTATAATATTAGTGCTATACATCCTTGCAAGGTTTGAAACTGGTTTACTGGCCCACAGCTCTGGTTGTAATTTTTATGTTTCAGGGTTATTATCCTTTACTAAAACAAAAATTTAAACAAAATAAATGAAACCTAAATAGTAATACTAACAAAATGACAAAAACACATAGCAAAATGACAAAAAAATCCAATTAAATCTGAAAATATAAAAAAAAGTAAAAAAAAAAAAAAAAGACAAACAAATAATATTAACAAATAATAACAAATAATATTAATAATAATACTAAAATAACACTGGAATGTTTGTGTTGGGGCTTACATGCCACGTCTGGTAGATGAAATGGATAGTGACCTGGTACGAACATCTCTTCTCATAGGTATCGCTGTCTGAAATGCCTGAATGTACACCTCTGCCAAAGCTGCTTTCTGACTGAGAGACGCACCCGGAAACACAAGCCATCCCATCCTGTATTGGAATATTGTACTCAGGTGTACTACCAAACATATAATGTTTTACATACTGTGCATGTATTACGGGATATCAGTTCAATGCCTTAATTTACCGTGAGTAATTAAAGGCACACTATGCAGTTTCCGTTTTTCTCAAACAGCGACCCCTAGAGTCACTGTGGAGTACTTGTATTTATCGTAACTGTCGTAAATACCACTCACACAGAGCCGTCTCTGCTCTCTTCCGACCGCGCTTTCTTCGTCGACTCTGCCATGATTCACGTCTGAAATGTGTGCTTGTGTCTTCCATAGAGGCTGCTTCATATGTTGTTGATGTAAGTGACGTCGTGCCGTAAAGCAAGTCGTGATTCTGCGAGATTTGTCGGGGCGCCACCTCTCAAACCGGCATTGCTGGTTTTGCCAGCTCCCAATCCCCCCCCCCCCCCCGCTTTGGTATCGGGATGATTCTTCCTACTATACGAGCTCGTTTACCATCGAAATGATTTCGAAAGCTGTTATATTAAGGTACAAATCTTGCATAGTGTGCCTTTAAAATAATTGATTTTAGTTTTTATTGTTTTATTTTTCATTTATTTAGGCAAAATATTTTAGAATTTTAAAATGTTGGCATTTATCACTTATATCAGTATCGAACAGAATATAGTATATATAACACTGTCACATACTCTTTAAATTATGCCTTATATAATGTGTGGTATGGTTTGTTCAGCCATCCTGGAAGGAGTCAATAGCATCACTGGCCTCCAGCGCTCGACACGCTTTGGTGCCTCGACACACCCGGAGAGAAGCAGAGAGGAAGAGAGCCCTGAGAACAGGGTCCAGGTTCACATTTTGTGTGTTTTTTTGAGTTGGAAATAAATCAAACCTTTAAACTGTGAATGATACATGTTTAACAGAATATTTAACTGGTTGTTGTCTGCGATGTGTGTTTTTTCTGGATTGAATAAACAGACGGACGACAACTGGTTCAACTCTTAGTTTACTCTCTGATAAAGAGATAAAACAGTCTTATACAATGTTTGTCTTCGCCCTCCACATTTCTGTAAAATAAATTTTAAAGTGCACTGCAATTAGCACTTGCTTCAAATTCACAGATGACAGCAAATTAATCAAACTTAAAGCGGAAACATGAAAATATACAAACATACATGGAAAATAATCTCTTAAATATGATTTAGAAGAAGAACGTAAGTATAAAAGTGATTTTTAAGGAAAAAAATAAATTAGATTAATCAGAACTTAGAAACCCACGTCTCCAATGCATGCAAACACAATGCTGAAAGATAAGAGGAGGTGCAAAGATGGAAATTAAGAAAATTAAAGGGGAAGATGCACACATATACAGACAGTCACTACAGGTATACATTTGAACTTTTTTGTGTAATTCTGTATATTAAACGTGTAGAATACTTTCTATGCCTGTTACACACGTGTTTGTGTGTCTGCAGTGCCTCCTCTCCAGTGCTGCAGTTTGTGGAAGATCCAGACATGCATAATGCTCCTGAAATAAATCTGTCTGCCAGCCCTCCTGCTGTTACAGTCGAGTCTAAAGCCCTGCAGACAGAAGAGATAGAGATTCCTCAGGTAACTTACCTGCAATGTTTCACAATAGAGAGACCTCCCATTCCAATAAAGCATTGCAAAAATACACAATATATAAATAAAATATTTAGGCTTTTATAAAGTCTTTTTTCTTGTGATTTCAACAAAAGTTGTATTCACTGGTGGCCAAAAGGGATTTCTGGCCTAGGAAAACTGACCACCATTTATTTAAAGGAACACGCCAACTTTTTGGGACTTTAGCTTATTCACCGTATCCCCCAGAGTTACATAAGTCCATACATACCCTTTTCATCTCTGTGCGTGCCGTAACTCTGTCTGACGCACCCACCGCTAGCTTAGCTTAGCACAAAGACTGGAGGTAAACGGCTCCAGCTAGCATACTGCTCCCAATAAGGGACAAAATAACGGCAACATTTTCCTATTTACATGTTGTGATTTGTATAGTCACAGCATATACAAATAACAAGGTCACATGACACACAGCCATCTTCTAACTGTATACATACTGGGAACTATATTCTCAGAAGGCGAAGCACTGCTACTTCTGCGGAGTGATTTACTCTAACTCTGAGCGAACTCTCTGCTCCTCACCACGGGGCTTCTCAGGCGCTGCGAGAATATAGTTCCCAGTATGTATACGGTTAGAAGATGGCTGTGTCTCATGTGACCTTGTTATTTGTATACGCTGTGACTATACAAATCACAACATGTAAATAGGAAAATGTTGCCGTTATTTTGTCACTTATTGGGAGCAGTATGCTAGCTGGAGCCGTTTACCTCCAGTCTTTGTGCTAAGCTTTGCTAGCGGTGGGTGCGTCAGACAGAGTTACGGCATGCACAGAGATGAGAAGGGTATGTATGGACTTATCTAACTCTGGGGGATACGGTGAATAAGCTAAAGTCCTAAAAAGTCAGCGTGTTCCTTTAAATAAATGGTGTTGACAAGTACAAAGAAATGATGAACACATGCAAAAACAAGAGAGAACCATCAAAATATTAAAAACTGATTATGCTGTACTTAGTGTATGCTTTTTCCTGTGAGCTTTTTGTTTGTCTTTTTTGCATAGCAGACCAATACTGTATTTATCACTTTGAAATAGTCTTTGTTGCCAGCAGACTGAGAAAAAGCCAGAAGAAACCACTTAAGTCGAGATCTTGAAACAACAACAACAACATGAAAAACATAATGAAAAACATATTCACTGATCAATGTTTACATGTGAATTAAAGCCTAAATTCAATCTGTTCATTATATAAATTTATCGTGCCTCTTTAGAAAAATTTGGACTAAACCTCTCGATTCATATGAATTACTTTTACGGCTTCTTTATAAACTCTTTGAAGCGTCAAAGTGGTAGTTGCGTAGCTGTCTTTGGAGGGATAGAAAGACCTCAGATATCATCCAAAATACCTTCATTTGTGTTCCGAAGTTGAACAAATGTCTTACAGGTTTGGAATGACATGAGGGTGAGTAATTAATGAAAGGATTTCTGGGTAATCTATCCCTTTAATCTTTAAAGGGATATTATGTAGAATTCAGAAAGCCTTGTCATTAGAGACACTGGTGGCCATTAAGTGAACTGCAGCCAGCAACTTACTGCTTGTGCACACAATTTATAGTGATGCGAGTGAACACCAATAGTAATAGATACACACCAATAGTAAACGACAAAATCAAATCCTGCCCTACATTTTTTTTTTCTCTTTCTAGAAGCTGTTTCACTCATCCGTCACAATAGGGAAGAAACTGTCTAATTTAAGAAAAAATGAATGGGAGAAAATGCTTGTTGCACTCTGGAGATCATCATAATGCTAAATGATCACCCTGTGAATATTTTATTTATGTTTATGATGTTATAGAAAGAAACAACTGATCTCCAAAAAGACCTCAGTGTTACCCAGAAGGCCATGAGGGATCTGCAGAGAGATAAATGGTGGGCCTTTTTTTTTCAAATTAAATCTTTGAGTGTAGAAAAGACAAGACAGTCATGTGTGCCGTGTGTGCATATGTTTGAACGTGTATGTTCATTTTAAATAACTGCATTTTTGTGTTCAGGCTCCTGGAGAAAGAGTTTCAGGTGTGGAGAGTTGCAGCCCAGTCAGAGCATGATTCACTGGAGGACAAATGCACTGAGCTGAAGACCATGATGGAGACGCTCAACCAGAATAATCAGCATCTGGAAGACGAACTGGACAGAGTCAGACATGTGAGAAGCGGCATAAGGAGGGCATTTAGGCCTAAATATAAGATATATGCATTTGAATTGCATATAAAATTTCCATCCATTTGAATTGCACAGTTTTAACATGAACTAATAAACTGTAAAAATGAAAGTCACCATGAAATCAATTATTATTTTGATGTAATATTGCAGTATTTATTATAAATGATATATCCGTGCAAAATATCTCTTCTTTTCTGATGACGTTTTTCAGCACTCAAACAAGATTCCAATACACTGTAGAAAAAATAATATGATCAATAAGTTATGACAACATGTTTTTGCATTGCTTAACTCATCAAAATAAGTTAAGCAACGTTTTACAAGATTCAACTCATTTTTAAGTCAATTTAATGTAATTTGACATCCAAGTTGATTGTACTTAAAAAAGTAAGGCAGCAACGATCAAATCAATGCCCGATGGACAAAATCATGTCCCACCCTACATTTTTTTCTTGTTCAAGAAGCAGTTTCACTTGGATATACCTCACGATAGGGAAGAAAATATTAACGCATCTTCCATTTCTTGCTGACTGTAATGTGATGCATATTTGTTAGTCATAAATGAAACAGATAAGACACAGGTGGGATTTCTAAAAACTGAATGTGTTTTAAATACACAATAACCTGTTTATATATTTATCATCAATAATTCCAATGTTTTAATCTCATACATTTTAACTTTGAATATTGCTTATTTAACAGCCTGCCATATTTAAACCATGCTCATACTTTTTAACTGAATAAATTCAGTTGTTTTCACAATGAACAGATTAATGCTTATTCTAATATAATATATATATAAAAATGCATTTGACTATACGATTTTATGATTTAAATAAAATTAGAGGCAAATGGTTAATAACAAACTATGCCATGACTTTTTGAGTGCAGAAACCTTACCCGTTTCATTTATGTATGACTGACAAATATCACATTTAGTTTATGTTAAAACTGTGCAATCCAAATGGACTTTAGTAGGGGGCAATATTTTTATTTATTTATGTAAAACAGATTCTTTAATTGTTGTTTGTTATCATTGTCACAGGTGTTGAGTCGTAGGGACAGAGATGAGCCCAGAACTGACTTTCATTCCCATTCAGACCTTCAACCAGAACATGATGACAGCATTAGTGAGAACGACTGGACACAACCAGGCTGTTTAAAACCTCAGGACAGCTCCAGTGGAGAAGAGGAGATTGAGAAGGGGAGAGAAGGAGGAATAGAAGTGGAGGAGGAGACTCTTTATGAGGTATCAGAAGACATCTCTACGAATCTGGATGACACAGATAGTGTTTTGAACCAGGACGTCCAGACAGCTTCAGGGCAGCAAGAGGAATTTGAGGAGGAGGGGCTACAGGAGGTTCTGCTTGAAAGACAGGATCTTTTTTTATTCCATCAGTCCATGTCTGATTTAGCACTGGAAGAGCATTCAGGCTCAGACGACTCACAGATGGACGACGAGGGGGAACTTTGTGAGCTTGTACAGCAACTTAGAAATGAGCTTTCTCTGTATACAACCACAGGTTTGTGCAGTCATTTTTATTATGCTTGCAACTTTGTTGTCCTATGATCCTACAGAAATTATTCTAATATGCTGGTTTTGTGCTCAAGAAACATGAATTATTGTCAAAACTGTTGTTAACATGATACACTGCCATTTAACATTTTGGGGTAAGAAAAAATATACATTTATAAAAATATATAAATTAATACTTTTTTTAAGCAAGGGTGCATTACATTGATTCTAGTGACAGTAAAGACATTTATAATATTTCTATTTCAAATAAATGCTGTTGTTTTGAACTTTCTATTCATCAAAGAATCAAATGTATCAAAGTTTCCATAAAAATATTTAGAAGCAAACCCTGTTTTCAACGTTGATAATAAGAACCATTATTAATAAATGCACAAATAAGTAAAAATATATATATTTAGTATCATTTATCCAGTCTTCAGTGTCACATGATCCTTCAGAAATCATTTAACATACTGATTTGCTGCTCAAGAAACATTTTAAAATGATTATTTTTAATGTTGAAAGCAGTTTTTGCTGCTTACCATTTTTGTCGAAACAATGAGACCATTCAAACATTGCGGTAAGATTTAAAAAAGAAAAGAGAGAAATTAATACTTTCATCATCAAGGATGCATTAATGTGACAAAGTGACAGTGAAGACATTTAAAATGTTACAAAAGGGTAAAAAAAATAAATAAAAGAATTAATTGATTTTAATTGATTTTGATTGGTTTCTATGAACTGGTTTCAACATTGATAATAATAATAAATGTTTCTTGAGCACCAAATCAGCATATTAGAATGATTTCTGAAGGATCATGTGACACTGAAGACTGGAGTAATGATGTTAAAAATTCAGCTTTGCATCACAGGAATAAAAATACTTTAATATATATATATATTCAAATAGAAAACCGTTTTTTAAATTTGTAATAATATTTCACAATAATACTATTTCCACTGTATTTTTGATGAAATAAATGGAGCCTTGGTGAGCAGAAGAGATTAAATAGTAAATATAAATGTGTTTGTGCTATTTTTTTGTTTTCTCTCCATCAGGGTCTGTCTTTCTACAGAAGGAAATGCTAATGACGGCAGCAGAGGGAGTCAGAGACACCGTTTCTTATTTAGTCACTTCCGTAAGGACCACCAGTTTGGCATGATGGCAGCCAATCATGGGTTGCAAATAAACTTTCCCTCATTTCCAACCAGTTCAAGCCAATTTTGTAAGTCTCATCCCATCACAAGGCTCATCATAAATTCAAATTTACTAGCTCAATTCACAATTTAATGCAATCTAAATATAAAGAGGTTGCAACTCTTTTTCAAAATCTAAATGAGACATTGGTTAATATTAGGCTATTATATTCTTGTTCCTACGTGAATATTTGATTTTGACTGGTCTATTGCAATTCACTGGTCACATTATTGGCATACCATCTGTTGTCCAGGGCAACAGTGTATAACGCCTAATACAGAAGCATTCACTTTGCATTTGGGTCTGTCTGGGTTTATTTTTTAGATAATGGCTGGCTGACCCTTAATTATAGCCCATGTCAATAAATTATCATTCATCTCTAGTTAATGTGTGATTTTATAGTGAATTTATTGGCTGTTTTTTAATTGACTTTTAATACTAGACATTTTGGATCTTTTTTTATTTATTTAAATAATGTCCTCATAATATATTTATTTTGTTGGACAACACATTATCCATTTTAATATTTTGCATTCAATACACAGTAAATTTGTTATAATCTCATGTTATGCAATACATATTCATACAGTGTTTTTTTTATTTTAAAGGTGTCGTGAACAGCATTGTTTTTGTTTTGTTTTATGTTTCCTGGGGTGCACTTATAATGTCACTATATGATTTTTACATCAAAAATGGTCATGATTTAGAAATAAACAGCATTTTCCTATAGTCCTCTGATTTGAAGGCTCTGTTTTAAGGGGCGTGTCTGCTGTGAGACTTCAGTGTAAACGCCCACTGCTGTGATTGGCTAACATTTTTGCATATGAAATAGCTAAGTATATTATATGTGGAACCTGAAGGATACAAATTTAAGAATATGTTTAAGATCTGCTGATCTTACTTCCTTACATAACATCACATGAAAAACTAAGGTGAATTACACTGTATTGGGCATTCAAGGTAAACATGATGGCATCAATTTACTGATCAGAAGTCAGCTTTAAGTCAGCTGTCAAAACATTGTAATAGTAAGGGGTTTTGTCTTTGATCTTCCAACTAAGAGCTGAACTGTGTGTGACTGTTACATAGTCTTAGTTCTCGGGACCATTTGTGTTTATACCATTTGGGGAAGTCAGTTGGGGGCAATTGCCTCTATTGTCTTTAGATGATTAGATCTAGTGGTTACCTCTAAGGCTGTGTGTATGTTTAGCACCTTTAAGGACAGCCCACTAAAAGACCTATAAAGAAACCATGTAAAGTATGTTAGTCAGACTGATCATGTTGGAAGTTTCTACAGCCGCGTACGGAGGAGTTCTCAATAAAGAATAACTTCTGTTGAACGTGATCCCGACTGTCTCCTGGTCTCTGCTTTGAAGAAAGAAAAACTTTACAACAATTTGGTGCCGTGACCCGGATGGAGAAAAAAAGGAAACTCAAAGAATTGCATCTTGAAACTTCAAGCTCAAAGATCTCAACAAAGCTGACTGAGTTCCAGACTGAATTTTCTGAATCCAGATTGAAAACTTCAAGCTCCAAAAAGATCTCAAAGACTGAATTTTTCCAGACGGAATCTTTCTCTACAAATGAAAGACTCGGTGAGTTTCACTCCATTAAAAGAACCAATGCAGACCAGTACAAATGTTTTCCTCTGCACCGTTCAGAGAAGTAGTTAACAAACAGCTGTAGAGTTTGGTTAACTAAAAAGATAAGCCTCTAAAAAAAGTTTTTCATTTAGAGATGAAAATTACCCTCTGTTGTTGGCAGGGAAGATTAACAGTTACATGTTAATATTGTGTGTATCCTCTTACTAAGAGAAGACCTATTCTCTGTAAGCTAGAGAAGAGTTAGCGTCATGTGCTAATAAGATTGTTACCCTCTGTTTGTAAGACAGTAGAGAGAAGCTTTTTAGTGTTTGTTTGTGGTAACAGAAAGTTACAAAATGGTTAGAAGGAATGCTAGGCTGATTTCCACAACGGAGAAAGGTGGATTAGCTAGCCCGTTATGGACAGACAATGAGTTCAAATCCTTGTTAACAGAGCACATGGACTCCATCGTGACTGAGCCAGTCAGATTGAATTTAACAAAGAAATTTTGCATTGATCCAGAAAAAGTGTGGTCAATTGAAGATTGTAAGAAGGTACTAGGAGCAAGTATTCGCAAGAACGATATGAAAGCCATTATCTGTTGTCACAGAGAATTCGGTTTAACACTAGCTACAGAACAGTCTAAGCGCAACTCAGAGCTAGAGAAACAGATCAAAGAGCTCCGTGCTAGATTATCTTCTGTGACGAAGAAAGTAAACCGCAACAAAGATACAGAAAAAACTGATGTGGAAGAAGTTAGTCAGCCTGATAACAATTATCCTGACTTAAAAGCTTTCGTTGAAACAAATGTAGCCATCCAATCAGTAACTGATCAGCCTGTAGATTCAGTGCAGGTTTGTGGGGCTAGGAGAAGATCTCAGGGAACTAAAAGTGTTACTCCGACCTCTTCTGTTGTCCAAATACAAACGGTTGCCAAAACATCTTTAGGTCCTAAGGATATAGATAGACTCTCCCAGAGTTTACCCTCAGCACGCACAAATTTTTCTGAATTTAGAGGAGCATTGTTCAGTAAAATGCATCTTTATGACATGTCGTTGCCGGAAGTCACACAGCTAATGTCACAAATTCTAACTGAATCTGAATTCAACAATTTTGAGTCTGCTGTTACTTCCGAACTGGAACATGTCAGTAAAGGCGATTTGAGAGAAGGTGTTTTGAAAATCCTAAAGAATATCTTAGGACCCAAAATCGATTGGTCGAAAATTACCAATTGTGTACAAAAGAAGGGTGAAACTGTTTGTGAGTACACAGAACGATTCTGTCAGGTAGCTGTAACGCACAGTGGAATAGTGGAGGATTCCGAAAGTGTGTTAGCTGACAAAGGAGCTCTAATCCGAATTTGGGCAGATGGTCTTGTAGCTGAGTACAGAACAGCCTTGCCATTCCTAGATATTACGTGGGCTAAAAGAACTCTCAGAAGTAACCTAGATAGTTTAACTATTTGGGAAAGAGATTCTGATGTCAAAGAGAGAGTAAGAATTGCAGCAGTTTCTGTTAAGGTTAACTCAGAGAAGCAAAAGAAACGCAAAAGCCCTAGAGAAGCCAGTTGTTCTTACTGTGGCAAGCACGGACATTTTGGAAATGAGTGTAGAAAAAACAAAAAGAATTTTAAAGATGTAAATAAGGTTACTCAGCTCCTGCTCAGCTTGCTTGCTACTCTGAAGCAACCCCTCCCCTCGTGGGGCAACCTGATACCGTGTTAACCATTTAGGCTGTGAGTGCTTAATTTCCCCAGTAACACACAACAAAGATGAAAGACTTATTTTTGTTTAATAGAACAAAAGGAAAGTGACTGTCTCAGCCTTTGTTTGAGGGACATTCAGTATACTCACAGCCTTAAAATGTTATCACAGAATATTGCAGTTAGACAACCATCCTCTGTTAATGATGTTTATTAGGACTGATGTTTCACTGGAGAATGGAAATGTGCCAATTTTTCTCACACACTGTACAGTGTGCACACAACAGGGACAGAATAGGACACACAGACCAGGGCGGAGCCAATGGAAGAACCGATGTGCAACAGGCCTCGGGGGTCAGCCATTTGGTGAAGATTTCCTCATCCCCCCTCTTATCCCCACCTCACTGGTCCATAGGTGTCAAATCAATTAAGAGATAGGGAAAGAATGAAACAACCGCAGCAGACGCTACAGCCCTAGTGTTTAAACAAATACTGCTACAACCCTAGTGTTTGGACAAATACTGCTCTGTCGTCTTTTGTTTTCTTTCTTCCTCTGTGCAGATAAACACTTGATGGCTGTTCCAAAAATCCATATGCAACGACGTCTCACCTGCATATGAAGCCACAACCTCAAGAAGACAACTACACCCACTGCTGAACGAGCCAATCACAAAAGAAAAAAAAGAAAAAAAATACACAACGCAGAGATACAAAACCTTCAGTCATCCATCGATATGATCAAGACTACAAGCCTGCACCATTATCTGAGTGCTGCACCTAGTTAATATGACTGAAGATAACTTTTCATGGTTCAGAAACCTGTTAGTATCAAGTATGTCAACCAACAAATGACTCACGTCCAGCACAAGGAAATAACAGTTTTTTTTCAACTAGAAAAGACTATTACTCGTAAGGTTTCACGGACCCTAAGTGCATGTTTTTTTTCTGTCAACATGCAATTACAGATGAACAATACAGAGCAAGTTATATGCGCCTGTAACTTACACAAGTTACAAGAATGAACATATGCGATGTGCCTGTAAATTACACCAGTTACAAGAATTAACTTTATGTGTTTAAATTTGTATTTTGTGAGAGTTTTTAAGAACTCTCAAACGGGGGACTGAAGGATACAAATTTAAGAATATGTTTAAGATCTGCTGATCTTACTTCCTTACATAACATCACATGAAAAACTAAGGTGAATTACACTGTATTGGGCATTCAAGGTAAACATGATGGCATCAATTTACTGATCAGAAGTCAGCTTTAAGTCAGCTGTCAAAACATTGTAATAGTAAGGGGTTTTGTCTTTGATCTTCCAACTAAGAGCTGAACTGTGTGTGACTGTTACATAGTCTTAGTTCTCGGGACCATTTGTGTTTATACCATTTGGGGAAGTCAGTTGGGGGCAATTGCCTCTATTGTCTTTAGATGATTAGATCTAGTGGTTACCTCTAAGGCTGTGTGTATGTTTAGCACCTTTAAGGACAGCCCACTAAAAGACCTATAAAGAAACCATGTAAAGTATGTTAGTCAGACTGATCATGTTGGAAGTTTCTACAGCCGCGTACGGAGGAGTTCTCAATAAAGAATAACTTCTGTTGAACGTGATCCCGACTGTCTCCTGGTCTCTGCTTTGAAGAAAGAAAAACTTTACAACAAACCTCTCGAAAACCTTTAGCATATTTTTACTTTTACAGCTCTCAAGGTTAACTAATCATGAAAAGTGTTGATTATAGCATTATATTTAGATCTTGGCATGAAAGGTTGCACTGATGATCACTGTAGCCGATCAGACATGTCGAGCGCATGAATACAGTGATCTTCTCATCGTCGATTTCAGCACACACTAACGAAAGCATTTCATCATAAGCATACCTGTCAACCCTCCCATTTTCCCCGGGATTCTCACGTATTTTACCTTGCTATCCCGCTATCATCCCGTTTAAATATTTTCCCGTATTTTTAATCTTTCTATTAAAAAATAAATATATAAATAAATCCCACTGGGCGCAAACCAGTTAAGCGGAAATCCCGCCCTGCAGCTAATTTCATTGGTTAAGGTTACAATGACAGATAGGGTTAGGGATCAGTGTTTGGTAGGCAATCAATACTGTGATTCAAATGACCAATAAAATCTTTAGAATCGGCTGCAGGGCGGGATTTCCGCTGAAGTAGTTTGGGGGGGAAAACGTGTGCATTTTAGGAATGCGTGGTTGAACTTTATTTTAATGAAGTTCCAGCTCGCGTGGATAAGACATTGCATGTTTGTTCGCTTCATTTCACCTCAGATTCTTTTGTAAACAAAACACAGGTCAAGGCTGGATTTGCAGACAGAATGATATTAAAAAACAAAATCATTGCGTTTGCCATTTTTTCACATTGGAAGTTTTCAAAACAATTCCCCACGTGAACTAACGGGGGTCGAAACTCATTATAATATGCAAAACTGTTATCCAATCATAGCAGTGGGTGTTTACTTCCAAGTCTTCAATGCTCATAAAAAACGAGCATTTCAGGAGCTAATCGCCAAACCAGGGTATTAAATAGCCTATTACTTATTCATTATGTTGTTTTTGAATGTAAAAACCATGCAAATGTCATAAGTTGACCTTAGACAACAGTATACATTTTTTTTTTTAAAAGCCAGTTCATGACCCCTTTAACATGGTTACTTGTATGTTTTTGCATTACTGTTGAGTCCATATAGTAAAAGTCTGTTTGCAAAGCCTGCGCCGAAATTGGCACTGATTTACCAAAGAATCTACAGTGAAATGTACCGAATACAAACAAATTATGCTCAACTAAGACATTCATATTGTTGAAAATAAATAACAACATTCCTAGCATTAGGATCCTTTGGAAGGTAATGTTATTTTTAGTCCAGTGATCCCTGCTCTTCTCTCCTCGTCATCTCACTAACAAGCCAGTGGACAGGGCCAAAGGAGCAATGATGAAGTAGGCGTGGATTTCCTTCTGCAGAGGCAGTCTTTCACCTATCTATGATGTCATAAATAGGCACATTCCACAAGTCGTAAAAGTTTACTAAAAAAAATTACTTTAAATGTACAGCATTCGGAACTGATAATGTATTTGGTGTCAATTCTCAAAATTTTGGGATTGTACAGAACAAATTAAGATTACAAAGAGGAAAGTTTTTGTCAAGTTCTTTATTAGTGTTATTTGTTGTTTTGGCAATATTTCCATGGGAACATGAGATGGCTGTAAAAGGGCTCAGGGTTTAGATGATGAGTTCAAAAACCTGATGGTGCAGATCAATGATGGTATAGAAAAACACTCGTATTTCTCTTATTTCAGTGACATTTACCAAAATTAGAGCTCCCTCTACTGCAATAGCCCCATTCTATTAATAATAATAATTCATATCACAAGTGCCTCAATTATGCTGTCCCACACAGATGACAATGACATTTTAAATTTCAGAAGCTGAGATTTTCATAGAAACATTCATTTTAAGTAATCAGAAGCTTATTATAATGTCAAACATAGATGGCCGAGCATATAAAAGACTGCCTTATTAATAATCCGCTAGCTTGAGATCAATTTCATTGTTTGTCTCAGTTGAGAATTCTTTACCAAACCATAGGGTTTGTGCAATGTTTCCCCTTTGCATAGTAAGTAAATGTTAACTGTTTTTCCTTTGACATGCAGATACCTTGAAAAGCGCAGCAGGCTGTGTGGGCTCCGCCCCCAGTGCAATTACATCATGCAGCTCTCTGATTGGCCAGTGATGGCATTCAGGTCAGGGCAGATCTACAGGGCCCAGCCAGTTAAAAGTTAAAAGTTTTTTAAGGGGAACAGTAATTGACGTCATTATGCATATATGACAGTGGTGATTTCATCATGCAGCTGTATACGCTGCTAGCCTAATGGATCGATTTTTTTACTTTTTCATTTGGGTTTCTTTGTTTCATTAATACTACAGAAAGTGCCTGCAATATAACATGCTGAAATAACAAAAAGAAAAACTGTAAAGTTATGCCTTGAAATGTTTATCCGAAGAAGATATGGGTCCCTCTGATAGGATGTAGTCATTTAGCCCCTCGAAACACTCATGGTGTGTTCCCCACCTACTGGAAGTTCAAATCATTCGTCTTTTTTTAATTAACAAATATGTTGGTCTTACACTGGTGTCCCTCCTCTGCCATGCGAGGTCCACAGCTGAAGCTGGTCATGCCTGGGTTGGAACCGGAGATTGGGCGTGTAAATCGGAAGTCATGCCCCAATGAGTGGTACCATCCACTACCAGTTATCAGGGTTGCAAAACGGCTTGAGACCAGAGGGCAAAGGAAAGGGGGCAGCGCTGGAGAAGCAGTTCTACGTGACTTTGGATTAAAAATGTTTGATCATTAAGTCTCTTTCTTCTCTCGCTTTCTGTCCTTTTTTATTCAAGTAACGCCAACGCTGTCGGCAACGGCGTCAGCAGCAGGAGAAGGTATAGTCCAGCGGGTTCTGACAGAACCCAGGGGCACACTAGGCAAGGATGCAGTTCTCTTAGCCTTTAGATGGCACTGGCGTTAGGGTCATATCGTCTTTTCTTGACATTTCTTGGTGATGAGGACAAACAGGACAAAACAAACGAGAGAGGGGTTAGTGCAGGCAATGCCAGATACATCAACATACAATCTGCTGCCCATCTGACTGCCTTAACCCGCAGCAACCACGTGGTTTTAGTCCCATCAGCTACTTAATCAATTCAAATAATTTATCAAAAGCTACCCGTAACATTTTTGTTTGACTGCTAATGCCGTTGGGTTGCGGCGGGTAAAAACGTCTGTCCTTCGCAGCGGCAAGGAGAGACACAGAGTGTCCCTCCGTTGACTGCGGGTGAGTATGTGTTAGAAATACAACAAAGGATGCGGAAAAAGAACATTACCTCCTGGGAGAAAAACACGGACATAGACATAGAGAACAGCAAGAAAGAGTTGTACAACATCGAGGGTCAGAAAAGGACATCACACCCACAACATGAACGACGACGATACCACCAGGAACAACAAGAAAGGCAACAAGAACTGCAACAACACCAACAACGACAGGGGTTTGACACAACCTCCCCGTAGCGTGGCTTGATGTGGGGCATCCCAGCAGTTTAACATGCACCTGTCCATAGAGAGGTTACGTGGGAGACGCCACTATCGCTGTGTAGGGGGGGGTGACTGGGGTAGCATGCAGGTGCAGTGCAGCGCGTGTGTCTGTACCAGGTCTCTGTGAAGCAGGCAGTAAAGGCAGCGGTGCCGGGCGAGTCCGGGTGGGGGGTGAGGGCTCTTGGTCTGTTCTAGGTTTTCAGGGGGCCCAGGGCCTTCCGGGAGATAAGAGGGCGTGGCAGCCAGCCATGGCACAAAGGCTGCCTACGACACAACCTCCACCCCTCTCCGCTCAAACTCTCACCCTTTCAGACAACGGAGGGGGGATTGAGAGAGAGATCACGGCGAGGAGAGCGGGTCAGAAAGTCGTCATCCCTTCCCACCCCGTCCCGCCCCAACAACCCACCCCGTTTCTCAAAGCAAGGAAAACAACAAACATCCCTCCCTTCCCTTCACTTGAGGTGAGCCCAGCCTTTGTGCGATGCTCTGATAGCACTCCGCTTTAGCTCTGGCGTGGTGCCAGTCCGCATGCAAACTTTAAATGGGCTCAGTCAAGATGCTATGTGCAAACGAGCATGCTGCGGTGAGTTAAGTCCTCTTGGATAACCTCAAGATCTCAAAGCTAGCTTCCCAGAACTTCCTCCTAGTTGGGTCTAGGCTGGCCATTAGAAAGGTTTTACATGTCCGCAGACAAACAGTTGCTAATCTACATTCAGATACTGTTTTTGAACCAAATGCACCCGTAAAGTTACGCTAACAGCATGTTTGATGTTACACACATTTACTTGAGTATTTAAAGCTACACTATGTAACTTTTAAAACGTTACTTGCAGAGGAACATTGTTTTGGTGATTACGCGAGTTGTGCTTCGGCTACGCTATTCTGCACGGTTTAATCTGATGGCTTGAGGCCAATAAATTAACCAATAAATACCAAAAGGAGACAGATATCTGGAAAAAAAAATACTTTGAGCAGCTTACAACAAAGTTGTATTTGGTTTTAGAGATTGGCACTGTTACCAAGATAAACATTGTTAAATCAATGTACAGCGAATGTGATGCTGCGCAAACTAAACCAAGCTGGTGTTGATTTGTGTTTAAGTGTGGACACCGTCACTTTCATTTTTTGTTACGAGCACACCTTCCACTACATGTAGTAGCCTGACCTTCTGTATGTTACTTATGGATATGATGTAAACAAGCACAGACGAATGACGTAACTATACAGTTTCCCGCGAAATCCAGCCCTTCATTTTGAACAAAAAAAAAGTTGTTACATAGTGCAGCTTTAAGTAATCATACAAGGTTACTTTCTCCAACAATTCCCACCTTACTACATAGATTGGTCATGGCATTACTGGTATTGTAAACATTTGAAATGTTAGCATGTAATTACAAAAAAAGGCTACACATCATTCTTCTCTTTTATATTTTATATTATATATAATTCATAACTGTCATTAAACATCTTGCTCAGTATCCATTTTATCATTTTGCTCGCATGCATGTCAAGCGATAGGCCAGTCTGCACGAGGTTCTGCTACAGTCTACAGAGCGCTAAACCAATTAGAGTACATGTCTTGACGTAGATTAATGCCGTTTTCTTTTTTTATACATGTAGCCAGATCATTTTTGAATTGGTTGTCAAGAGCTAAACATCTAGCTAGCAAATGAGGTAAAGTCGTGTGTAAAGAAGATATTAGCATACTTAGGAAAATGTTACGTTTAAACAACTTACAGGTTGTTAAAATGGCATATATTGTTACAGAAAAGTCAAATTACACTTAACGTCCCTTAGGATTAAAATTTTATCGTAGCATATAGCTCATAATTGAAGACTTTAAATGATGACCTAGTTTTAGTATCTGTTGTCTGTAGCAGAAGCCCAGGCCCTTGTGTGTGAATGTGAGTGTGTAGTGGTAAGTGTTGTGTGCATGTGTGTGTGTGAGTGTGTGTGTATGTTTAAGTGTTAGTGAGCCTGTTCCAGGCTGACAGGCAATAGGAAGCATGCGGTGCAGCTCTTACTTAAATCCCCATCCCGTCCCCCCCAGCACTATGGCTGCCATCAGGATGGCCCCTGCGATGGAGCCTATGATAAGGTTGGTGGCGCTAGGACCTGTAGAAGGGCATGATGGGAGAGAAACATGATGTAAGCTACAGGGGGCACCTGCTCAGCATGCAGGGTACACACATCAAATGCTGGACTTCACTTATGTTATACACTCTTTTAGTCATGTGATTACTCAGGATGAGTGTGACAGAAAAAGCTTGGGAATCCATAGGGTATATAATGCTCAACTAACTTACCATTAATAGTGTGTGTGTGGGATGTTATTGGATGTGGGTATGGAGAATTTAGGGGCTGCAGATTTTGGCACAGAGAGGCACAAGTTGGTTTATCAGGTAAGATCTTAAAGCACTGAGGTGTTTTGAGCTACGCTACCAACGCAGGACTGACGAAAAAAAATGCACAGACGCGCACACACACAGACGCACAAAGAAACACTAACCTACAAACACACTCATGGTGAACTTTCACCCACTCACGCACACATCGGACCTAGTTAGAATGGAATATTTAGCTCAGCTCAGAAAGTGGGCCAGTTCTGAGGGGATTTTGTGTCAGTTAAAAATTATATCTTATGTCAACGTCAGTCCAAGTCATCTCATGTTTTTCCACCTTCCTCGGTTGTTCTTCGTTCTTGATCCTCGCTTTGAATCTCTTGTTCTATGTAAATGCCCCACATGGACCAGAGAGGGAAGCGCCGCAACACTCCATTAACACAGGGTGATAGTAAGAATATCCATGATAATAGCAGCCAGGGGAGAGGAGAAAATAAGTGATAGACCAATCAATCAGTCCAATTACACGACAAAAATTACAAGGCACCATCACATTCAACACAACGGACAAAGCCACTGGGAGAACACGTACACACAACCGCACGTACACAGGGGATCACAGGATCTCCCTCTTGCTGGGGGAGTGGCATTAAAGGGTTAAGAGGTGCTTACTCTATTCCCCACCCTGTGCCTCCAAAAATCACCCCCAGGGCCAGAATGGTCCCTGCCACTGCCCCTATCAGCCTGTTTGTGGCCACGCTCACTGTGCAGAGGAAATAGGGGTGATTCAGCAGAGAAAATGTCACTCAAGGCCCCATTCATTTTTTTTTTTTACACGTACTAGTGTTTCCAAAAGTCTTGTGAGTGGGAAAAGTCACAATATCAAGATGGGCACCTACAAAAAGCAGTGATCTTTGGAAATGGCTTTGAAGTGGATTTTGGAGATAAATTGTGTATGCAATTGAGGACTAGCCTGTAAGTTCTGTGCATGTTAATTGGAAGATTTTTATGTTAAGGAGAGGTCACGAACCCTTGGGACCCGGGTCCTCGATGACAGGCGGCTCTTTCGGGGGGTCGTGCATGCTGCAGTCTGTTCCTGCCCAGGTAGAATCACAGGTGCAGGTTGCTTCATTATTGCACACCTGAAAGATGATACACAGTAGGAAAAAAAAGTCAGTATGCTCTACTGTGGTGTAAGCCCGGAGTTAATATTTATAGAATAGCCAGTTTTTAATAACAGTGAATAAAAACAAATTAGCATATCATTATGTACATTTGTATGAGTTTCTAAATTTTCATCTCTCTTTCCTACAATTTGTACTTGTGCTGAATCTTTATATTTAAAAAATCTAATTCTCTTCAGGTTTTATAAATATAATATTTTATGTTTTATATACACCTAACTAAAAATAAATAATATTATAGCTATGTTCAGAAACCACTACAGTTTGAACAGAAAAGCAGGTACTGTATGTGTGTTTTGGCATGGCAGCCAGTTTAAATAATAAATAACCATTGCATTACCTAATGCAGTAAAAAATAAGTTTTCTTCAAATTCTGAATGGATTATATATCGCCTAGAAAGTACGTAAAACCACTCCCTTTATAAACACTAAAAAGCTGTCACTCTCAATTCATCACGATCTCACAAAGTTCTGCTAATCAATTAAGATGACTGCAAAATTAATCTCTTATTTAGCCTACATAATGTTTACACTTTGCTTGTTATAGGTTAATTTATTACAAGAGAATTTGCAAGTGTGCAGAACTGGACTGAACAAAAACGCCTGCGTTTTGAACGATGAGTGGATTCTAACTTAAACACGTCTAATTGGCCATTGCATTCAAGAAGTCAACAGATATGTTTGTGATTGGCTACATTGCTCAACGCTGCAAAACACAAAGTAAATTGAAATTCTTGGAGAGGCTGCTCACTGCAGACCTAATGGGTGGAGCTTGATGTTCTGCTCCCCCTTGCTGGAAATAATGGGTGGAGCTAGATGATCAAACCACACCCTAATCCTACCCATAACCCTATCGTTAAACATAACTCCACCCATTAGGTCCACAGAGGACCGGAGCTGGATGTCATTTGGCTCTGCAGTGAGCACCACATGAATTTTTGATGCTCTCGTCTCAAGGGAGCAATCACCAAATCAGTTTCAACAATATGCTATTATTACAGAGAAAACTGATTCTAGACCAGTAGTTATGGGCAGCTTTCCCTTCTAAAATATTTAGAAGCAGCAACAGTATATGGTTTTAGTGAGAAAATTCCTTTTATGCCTTCCCCAGCCTTACAAACGTTCCACCTATGAGTATTAACTTACCGGTATTTTCTTTTTTTCATGTCTTACTAACTCAAAACTGTTGAATGGCAGTGTAGCTTCCATTATATTTTTGGAAGGTCAATTGCAAGCGGATTGCCATATTTGAAAGGCCTTGGCATTGAAAAGTTCAAAAACCCCATGCTTAAGTGATTTCAGCAGTTTCCTCTCACCAAAATGCAGGACATGTCAACAAACTCCTGACAACAGCAAATCCCAAAACACTACAGGCAGCGAATGTGTCTGATTTGCTATTTTACTGACTGACAATAAGAGGCAACCCAAAAAAAATGTTAAGCACTTTTATGCATAATTGAAATAAAAATCAGCCCCCCTTCTTACAGATTTTGGATACCCATGACAATGTCTTATTTTTAGTTGTCGAGGAATAGATTATAATTCCTCTGGATATAAATTGAATGCATGAGATGAATTAAATCCCTGTCGTTAACATTCTGGATTAAATTTGTAAGTGGATTTGAGTGGATTTCTGGCTTTAGTGGGTGGGAATTCAAACAGGATTATTTTCAAGGGTGACTGTTTGGGCTGTCATGGTACCAGAAATTTCAGTTGCCTGTACCAATTTCGGTACCAGAGCAAAAACGGTTGAATTAAAGGGTTAGTTCACCCAAAAATGAAAATTCTGTCAGTAATTACTCACCCTCATGTTGTTCCAACCGCGTAAGACCTTCGTTCATCTTCGGAACATAAATTAAGATATTTTTGATTAAATCTGAGAGTTGTCTCACTCCTCCATAGGCTGCCAGAAAAGTTATTAAAGAGATCGTTAATATAGTCCAAGTGACTACAGTGGCTCAATCTTAAGTTTATCAAGCGACGAGAATACTTTTTGTGCGCAAAAACAAACAAAAATAACGACTTTATTCCACTATTCATTTCCTTCTCTCTGGGCCTCTAGTTGGTTCACGTAGTGTTTTTGCGTAGCGCGTCTGTGTTACACGTCACCACGTAGGCTCACAATTGGCCGAAGCGGGTCATGTGTGTGATGCGTGATGACGTGCAACACAGACGCGCAGCGCAAAAACACTACGAGGCCCAGAGAGAAGGAAATGAAAAGTGGAATAAAGTTGTTATTTTTGTTTGTTTTTGCGCACAAAAAGTATTCTCGTCGCTTGATATACTTAAGATTGAGCCACTGTAGTCACTTGGACTATATTAACGATCGCTTTAATAACTTTTCTGGGCCAGCAAGTTTCGGTCCCTCTGAAAGCCTATGGAGGAGTGAGACAACTCTCAGATTTAATCAAAAATATCTTAATTTGTGTTCCGAAGATGAACGAAGGTCTTACGCGGTTGGAACAACATGAGGGTGAGTAATTACTGACAGAATTTTCATTTTTGGGTGAACTAACCCTTTAAGTACTTTAAAAAAGTTTGTCCCGGTTTGTCTCTTACCTTGGTCATCACTGTCAATCTTTGCAGTTTCTGATTCAATCACGCATTTAAACAGTTGTCAATCCAGAAACTGTGCAGTGTATTTAGGAGTATAAAAAACTAAACTTGTTTTGGATTGTGAATGGTTAATGAACAGAAAACAAGAGAAGAGCTCTCCCTTTATAATCACTTAGGCTGTCAATCTCGAAAGTGCAAGCTCACCGAATTCTGCACTCTCATGAAGACTTTTATAAAACTTATAATAATAGAAAAAAAAAATTGAATTGTACATTTAATCTGTTTACACTTTGCTGGTTATAACAAAAAGATTTGCGAGTGTGCAGCTTGCGTTGAACAAAACCTTGTGCATTTTTAGCAATGTCAAGCAGATTCGGACTGACTAGCACCTCTGATAGGGCATTGCGTTCACACGCTAAACAGATATGATTGTGATTGGCTAACAAGCATGCTGTAAATAAAATACTTTGACACTCAGAGAGTGCTCAAACAAACACGATCAACAGTGTTTGAAAGTCTATTAGCAGGTACCGAGTACTCAGCACTACCGAAACTGCAGAAATACTGGTTCCTTCAACTTAAAAAAAAAAATACCGACTGATATACCAGTACGTTTGACAACCCTAGTGAACATGGTGTGAGATAAGTCCAAGCAGCAGTGAGTATCAGATGGTGATCACTCACGCCGTGAGAAGAGCAGACTCGGCCACCGGGGCCAGACGGACAGGCTGTGAGATTCAGGGAGGAGATGGGAAGACATTTCCGCTCAAGGCACATCATAGAGGGGCCGCACGGCATACCGTCTTCCACATACCCTAGATCAGTGTCATCATCCAACAGCACATGTCCCCCGCTACAGAAGAAAGAGAAATAGAAAATGTCAAAAGACGTTTTTCAGGAGATTCGCCCTGATTATTTAGTGCGAAAAGATTTGCAGAGATCCAGGAACAGACCTACAGTCCACCAGTCGCCCCTGATGGTTAAAGGTGGTGGGAGTAACGTCACCTTTCAGAGTCCCAATCCTCGGGATTCTCCCAATATTAGAGCACAGCAGGTACCCGCAGAACACATCGCTGTAAATCCACAGGATTTGGAAAGTATTAGGGATGATGATGTGATTTTGTCTAGACGGTAACCCATGTTCTGCAAATTTCATGTGGGATTCACATACAGATTTTTTCAGTATTTATTGGCAAACATTTGCTGCTGTTCTAATTTCCTTACACCCACGTAGATCAAGTTGTTGCAGATATTATCAGTAAACATATCATATTAGTGTCTATATCAATAAAACAAGGCGCTTAACTCAAATAAATACCAATGCCAATCACTGGTAATGGCAAAGATGGGGTTAATCTGTAATCTATTAAATTCATCACATTTTATTATTCTAAAAAATAAAATAAAAAACAGCAATTTTCATATCTTGTTGAATTTGCACAAAAACAAGTCTTGGCGTTAATGTTTGTACAAATGACAGTATTTCACTGGTATATGATATTTTATACTTGAGCATTGATAATAGTTTAATTCCATGATACAAAGTCTGCAAATTACATCATGATTGAATTCAATTTACAAATTTTGATTTTGAAGCCCAAAAAAGTGCATCCATCCATGATAAAAGTAAATCCATACGGCTCCGGGGGGTTAATAAAGGCCTTCTGAAGCGAAGTCATGCGTTTGAGTAAGAAAAATATCCATATTTAAAACTTTATCAACTAAAATAACTAGCTTAACTCAGATTGTACTCGTCTGAAAGAAGAAAGTCATATACACCAAGGAAGACTTGAGGGTGAGTAAATCATGGGGTAATTTTCACTTTTGGGTGAACTATCCCTTTAAGAAGACACAAAGTTCTCAATGCTTTCCATCATTTTCAGCAGGTTTAAAGAGTGTGAAAGGCAATTATTGCAAAGCACATGCCTGAGAACTTTGCAGAACAAGAGTTACCATCTAGACTTGACCTGGTTTTGTATCATGGTGCCAAATATTCCCAAATAATTGGGGGAACTGACTCACTGTTTGCTGCAGGGCACCCATTTGTCTCCATCTCTCCCACAATTGCCTTTTTCTGTCCCCTCTGTATTTAACTTCTCATAGCAGTGCTTCTCTGACCCTACAGTCTCTGAGAGAAGAGAAACAGACAGAAAGAGCAGCAGGACGAAAGAATGCAATTAGGAAAAAGAGGAACCACAAGGAAGCATGTATTGAAAGGCAGAGCAGGTGGTTTGCAGCTTTTTTAGTGTTTTCTTTGGCAAGAACAGTTGAGTAAGTACTCTGAAAGCATCAGTGTCACTTACTTGAACCCCAGATGTATTTACACTGACTGTCCCGGGTCTTGCATTCACCACTGTAACAGCGGCCCTGGAATAGTAGCAAATAAAGTGTGGAGGGTTTGATCAAAAACAGCCTATATTTTGTTCTGCCATTCTTTCTGAATTGCTATATATAGATGTTCTCTGACCTGATTGAGCTGACACGAGTAGCCATCTTGCTTATGAAGATTAGGGGGGCACTGTAAGAATAACAAAGATCTTTAAAAGATGTTTAAAAATATGTATATTATTGAAGTATTTTTGCAATAAAAATTAATAAATAAGATACCCAGTATTTTTACTATTTAGTTCAGCATTATTTATGTTTTAGTATTTCCTGATGATACTAAATGTGATTTACTTGAACAAAATGTAGTTTGTGTGTCCAGTAACTAAAGCCTTGGTGGGAAGATTGTGAAACAGGTTATGTAATAGTACTTGACAAAATGAGAGACAACTGACAACTGCACTTTCAAAGTTAATCTTTCAGCCCTGCACATTTTTTTTAGAAGTGTTAAAACTGCAGGCGGGCTGTCATTTAGTGAACAACATGCCTTCTGTTGTGGCAGTTATGGCGAATAGAGGGGCTTGAGGGAGGGGGGGGGTGGGGGTATAGTATGACATCATTATCACTAGCTATGTTTCCATCCAAAGTTGCAAATGTAACTTATGCGAAAATTTTTAATATCGCATAAACATTTGCAAATAAAGCACTGTTTCTATCCCATGTTTTCAAGAGCACAAAATACTTCCTGGGAAATTGGCGCAAAATATCTGCAATAAAAATGGAAATTGCTGCAATTGGGGAAGCCACTGTGGCTCTTTTTTCCTATGTACATCATAAAAGACTTGCGTCTCAGAGGTGTGATTTTTTTTATTTTTTTTTCAAACCAGATCAGCGGAAATCCCGCCCTGCAGCTAGGCTTACATTTAAGCTTTCATTGGTTAAGGTTACAGTGATGGGTAGGTTTAGGGATCAGTCTTTTAGTGTAGGCAATCAGTACAGTGATTGACATGACCAATGAAATCTTTAGAATTAGCTGCAGGGCGGGATTTCCGCTGAACTGGTTTTGGGAAAAAAAATCACGTGTCTCAGAGCGTGCAGATGAAACGCAATAAATGCTGTCATGTTATCTATCTTGCATTCGAATACCTGGTTTTTGGGAATCATGTGAGACTCCACATTTTTAAACAGAATTAAACCAAATCATTTTGGTGACAGACTTTGACTCTTTCATTTCTGAATAATCAAACCAACATTTGAGATGCTATGCGATGAAATTGGTCACAGTGGTTTGTCCAGTTATCCAATCACATCCACAGTTGAGGCAAAGAAAAGTGATTTTTTTTTTTTTGCGCACTGAAGGATTTATTCGGTAAATGTGTTTCTATCGTAGTTAATTTAATGTTTTTGTTTTTTTTTTGATACAAAAATAATCAGATAAAAACAAGTTTTTTATGCATATTTTTGGAACTTATGTGCATCTTGGCGTTTCCATCCAGATTTTTTAATACGATATCCCAAAATGCACTTAAAGCAACAACATGTAACTTTTCAACCTTCATAATATATTTCCAAGACCCTTGTGATAGTACATCGACTTACAATAGGTTGAATGAGACGTCTGCCAGAGCCTGACGGGGTCTGTATCGCTTTTACTGGCACTATGTAACTTCGGGGTGCGGGTAGTAACCAGAGCTCAAAAAGAACTACAAAATTCGACTGCTTTACGGCATACGTCACTTTGCCCACCACTTCCTCAAATGTGGCCAACCAGCGCGTTTGTTTTCCTACGTCTGTTTTCGTCATGGCTGAAGCAGCAGCGAAACGTAAGAAGTCCAAGGTTTTGTCGGAGTAGAGTCGGAAGAGGAAAAGGGAGAGTAATAAACTGAAAGTCAGGACGAGGATCAATATTGGTCGAGCGTTTGCTCGCTGACGTTAGCTAATGGAGGAGGAGTGTTACCAGACCGATGCTGACTTGGCCGTCATGCTGTTGAACTAGTAAGTAACTGTAAATTGCTTGCATACTATCTTTAGTTTTTCTAATCTGTTGTCTGCCTGGCTACGTTACGGAAACTATCTGGTCCTCCATTTATTTATCTTCATGAATCAGCTAGTAGATGAGCGAATTATCAATCTGGTAGCTAGTAAACACTAACATGGTAGTTTTAGATGGTTAGGATGCTATCGCTATCATTCTCGTTAAGATTTGAGCATTGCAATCGACATGCAAATCGCAAATGTTTGAGTTAAAATGTTTAGTCTACTAAACATGTATAAATTATGAAAGGGGGAAGATTAATAATATTGTCATTGCCCATATGAAAAAAACCTGCATGCTTCATATACAGTAACCGTAAATCATTTTACGACAGCGGTAATGGACAATTCCGCTTCCAACCTGTAGGGCGACCGCAGAGGAAAAGTTCCATGTTGTTGCTTTAAACGTACACTATGTAATTTTTTTCGCCACTAGGGGTCGCTAACCTCTTACAATAACAAAGGCGTAGTTTGATGAAGCAACACTTGCTAAGAATTATGGATTCTTGTCGTCAACGTCAAGGCGACCAATCTAATAATGTTTATGGATGAGTGAATACATCAATGCTTTTATCATGACTGTGATATGAAGCAGTTCGCGATTGCTAAGAGACAGCTATCAGCTCCACACGCGACGCGAGTCCCGCGGATATAAAAGGAATATGGACATTTCATTCTACCGAACTACACGCAAGTGCAGAATTAGACATTTCAAACTAATGTTGTCCACGTCTGTCGCCTTGGTTACTATCAGAGGGCTCTGGTTGCTATGGCAGCACGAGCGGAAACCAGGGATAACGCGGATATGTAGGACACAACTGGCACATTGACGGCGACAAAACGGAAATAAAGAAACGTGACGTGTCTTCGAATTAAATTACACATTTTTCCTGGTTTGAAAGTTGTTGGAAACATTTGGGATAATGTAAGTACACAACTAAAAAAAATATATAACATAGATATAGTGATTTTTGCTATTTTTAAAGCAAAAAAGTTACATATTGTACCTTTAAAAATAGGTGGATGAAACATAGCTATTGTGATTGCCATGTAGATACTGATGCATCTTCTGAATAAATTGTGGCTCATTGTCAGGAAAACTGTGCCAGTTGTGTCCTATTGTGTAACCATGACTTACGATAAATATTATTTACAGGAAAAATCAGATACGGGATATTTCATAGAATTAACTCTCACTTTAAATTATTTATTTGTGTAATGCATTTTTAATATGTAATTTTTTTTTTTTAATGTTTGTGTTCCATGGGAATATCAGAAAATGTGCTTATTCATCACCATTACATTTTAATGGTATATACAGAAAATAGAATTTTTTTTTAGCTTTTACTGAAATTAAAATATGCTTTTAATGTGTAGTTTTATTTATATAAAAAAATATTAAGCACTTGTCCCTCTCTTTCTGTTTGGCATTTCCCCTATAAAAATGTTTTAATATCTAAAGTCATATTTAAATAATTGACATCATATAAAGAACATAAAAATGGTGTTTAAAAAAAAATAAAAGAGCAAAACCTGTCCCGAGTCTCCTGAACAAGTCTCTGATATGTCACAATCATTTACAGCATATCGACAGCTGTATCCCCGCGGGTAGAACTGAAAAAGGTGGAGGGACAGGGATTGAGAGAAACAACTGGTCAGTGCATTGTAAGACACTCAATAGTTGAGGTTGGTGGAAGTCATGATGAATGGTGAGGCAAAAGTGAAGTGTCTTACTAGGCATGTGCCGTTGCAGCAGGGGCCGTCACTGCAGTGCGCTCCATTAGACAAAGAACATTTTTTACAGCAGTCTTTATAGCACTCCTGCACAACCAGAGAAAAACATGTGCGCACAGACCAAAAATGGTTAGCAAAACATGAAATTATAAAAAAATGAAATTTAAATAAAGTGCTTACCATTCGGGCTCCACAGTCACACTCCTCTCCCACTTCCACGTAACCATTCCCACATTCTGTAGCCTCAAAGAGCTGCCGACACAAAGCACAAGATTTATCCAGCATCATGTCCAATGATTTTGCTTGAACTTGATTTTTGCTTTAAGTTTGCTGTCAATGACAATCAGTCACAAAACATGTGAGAACTGATGACATTTGGTGTCACTGAGGTAAAACCTGCTTCAATGTTTCAACTTCAGCTTTCTGTTGAAAACCTATTTTTTGTGGGTTGCAGGTACATGAACAGAACAAACAGAGAAAGGCAAGTAGATCCAAAAATAGATTAGTAGGAGTGTAGGATCCAAAAATAGAGCAAAACTGTAACATACATTATTAAAAAGAAATGCACGCCAAGACAGCAGGATTTTAAAAGAGTAACGTTTGCAGCAGAGGTATGGAAGCTTGTTTCTGCCATTTAAATTCGCAATTGCGAGAGAAAAAAAGTCAAAATTGTGAATTATAAACTCGGAATTGCAAGAAACAAAGTCAAAATTGTGAGAAAAAAGTCAGAGTTGAGAGATAAATTTGCATTTTTTTTTTATTCTATGGCGGAAACAAGTTTCTATACAAAAGCGATGCAGTGTTTATTCATTTATTAGCTGAAAAAAAAATAGAAGCCTGGATGTTAAAATTGTTTTACTGAAAAAGTGCTTTGAAAAAATATAAAACAATTTTTTTGATTATTTTTTCCCCTGACAATTAACGGGGGAAAAAATGTAATGAAAAAACAATGAAAACTGCATGACGAGATGGTGATTGTAAGTGTCAAGCTAACTTCGTGGAAAAACAGGCCGTTGATATTCACTCAAAGTCTTGTGCAGTTCTTTTTATTTATGCACTGCACATTTGCGGTCATGTGTATGCAGGTGAAGTGTTTTTTTTTTTTTTTTACATGTTTTTGTATGTTGTCCAAACTATTCTTCAAGCCTACCTTGTTGGGTTTGTTAAACAGACATGAAGCACCGCCTCTTAGAAGGAAGTTCCTGTAGTCAGAGATGCTGCATTTGGAAAACCTGCGTGGGTGTTGCACTCTATGGAGGAGAACAGGGGAAAATAAACCTACACGAAGCTAAAATGCCCGGAAGGTAGTCGGGAGAGGCTATAGAATAATGTGTGTGTTTAACGATACCCAGTGTCTTCCATTATACATCCCACCCATGAATCCATGCAGCCGCACTCCTCTGAGAGAACACAAGAGCGAGCGAGAAAGTCTGTGAGTTCACTTTAAATCCTAAACTCATACAGTGAACAAATAAGAAATGCAGTAATTTGACACCAGGTGGTGAAACAGACTTACTCCTCCTGATCAGAGGATCCCATTGGATACCAAGATTCTGTGCTAAACTCTGAGAGAGAGACATAGCCATTGTCCATGTGCTGCCAAACTGAAAAAGAGAAACAGATACAGCAGTGCACGACTCCAAAAGTAACATGTCACTTCATTTGTCATTTGAAATTGCTGTAAGGTAAAGTAAGGTTTAACTGTAAAATGTCTACCCAGAATGCTGTGTGTGCGCAACCTCACCTCATTAACACCAATTCCTCTTCCTTTGGAGCAGACACCACTAATATATGCAACACTGCTCCGGCCATAATGAAATGTCACATTCCTGCAAGAAGAAAGAGATTTATTTTTTTATTATCTTTATGTCACTTGCTCCCTTTTTCTGTAAATGCAGTACCAAACAAAGGTTTTCAGCCTCATTCATTCTTCGGAAACTGTGCCATTTGTGCCAGGGATATATTATTATTATTATTACTAACCCTAAACCAAACAGTAATGTGCTATTTTATTTTTAACCCCAATTCTGAGATTGAATAGATTAAATATATCAAAGATTGAATTCTGAGATTGAACAGATAAAAGGACAATAATAATTGTAATAATAATTTCTTTTTTTTTACCTAATATCATTGCACTTTTGCTTTATGTAAAAAACTGATCACTACAATGTTTTCCCAAAACAGATGTACTATTGATTGGACAAAACCAATAACGGTAAAAAAAAACAGTAGAAAGTAAACATACAGCCATAAAAAATATAATGAAAAATATGCATCGTGATATATAGCATTTGAAATATACAGTGAAAGTAAAATATTTTATTTTCAATAAAAAAAATATAAAAAAAATTTAATTCAATATAACTTAAATGTAAAATATTGTATTTTCAATAAAAGTAAAAACATTTTTTTAAATTCAATATAACTTATTGAAATGTAATGATGATGAATGGCGATATGCAAATTGGCTGATAGTCAGATAAAAAACAAATATTTAAAAATAAATGCTTTATTTTGCATTATATACTAAACAGAGTTAAATAAAATATTGTGACTCTAGTATTCTGTTAGCACATATAAATAGCACCTTTTCCTGAGAATGACCCACACATATTCAGAATTCTACAATATCACAGAACATGAATCATCATCAAACAATGAAACATTCACAACAATTTTTTATCTTGTCCTACAACTCCCACAACTGAACCGAATCCTTTCTGTTACTGGCAAACCAAGCAACTCACGTGAAGAGGTGCACTGCATCGGCGTTAATGTTGATGTTCTGTTGTCGGTACTTTGAAAAATCTTTTAACATTTCCAATGGCTTCACGCTCAGAGGAATCCGGTCCCTGTCAGTCCAAATCTCCACAGCAACCAACACCACACGTGTATTCAGCTGCTCCTTAAAAATCTAAAGCGAATTTGATTTGAATCTTAGATTAAGATGAACACAAAATGAGTGGATATTAGGGTAACATTTTGCAGCAAAAAATATGGAAACATACAGCATCTACAAAGTTGACCACTGATTTGGCAGAGTTCCGGGTGTGCTTTTTACTCCTATGCCTTTTAAACTGTAAAAACAAGAGATTAAAACAGAAAAGCAGTTTCAAGGTTCTGCAGTACATGAAACATAAGGTAACATTTGTTATTCAGTGCCCTCTAGTGGATCATTTATGCAGAAATTTGTACTTGGAAAAATGTACTTATAACAAATTTCTGTGCTTTTATTCAGAAATGGATAAAGACATTTTCAGACCATTTTCTGGATAAACTCACCGTGTTGTGGTCGGCGACAATCATTATTTCCAGATACTTCATTTCCTCAAAAACGTTACGTGGCATCTAAGAAAATGATTACAAAATCCAAATGATACATTGTTGAAGTATGAGGTATGAGCATTGAGGAGCACATGGAAAAGGTTGAGGGTCATTTTCTTACAGCTCTTTTCCTCCTTCTCTTTAACCAAGGCATGCTAGCCAAAATATGTTTTTCCTCTTCTTTTTCTTCAACTGGGTCACCAGCAGC
This sequence comes from Scardinius erythrophthalmus, assembly GCF_964197995.2. Lineage (NCBI taxonomy): Eukaryota > Metazoa > Chordata > Actinopteri > Cypriniformes > Leuciscidae > Scardinius > Scardinius erythrophthalmus. Next base: position 33,995,685 of record NC_138232.1, on the reverse strand, counting down.
TGAGGGAAACAGACATGGAGGTAACCATGGAGATGAGGGTGGTGATATAATATCTTGCTACATGTCTTTAGGACCTTGGCACACTTACCCCAGTCACCTGGGACAGAGGTCACATGGAGCGATGACGTTCGTCGCAAAGTGTGGGGTCGTGCCTCTGTTTCCTAAAAGGTACAAACATTTTGACATTTGATTTGAATCAAGGCCGTAACCATGCTGTGAACATTGTTTTTTTATTGTTGTATTTTTATTGAAAGAAATTAAATAATTTAAGGATTAAAAAAGATTTAAGTGAATAAAGTAAAAGAAGGGGGTTGTGAAGTAATCGATTTAAAAACTATTTCCAAATAATATTTTAGTTTACACTTTATTTTAAGGTGTCATTGTTACAGTGTAATTATATATTTAAGTACTGAGTAATATTAAGCAACTACATTTAATTACTATAGGGCTAGGGTAGGATTAGGGCATGGGTCACCAAACTAAGGCCCGCGACCCGAATCAGGCCCGCCACCCCCTTTTGACTAGCCCCCCAGCCCCTCTGCCCCCCACTACTTGAACCGGCCCTATGAGGCAATCCCCTAAAGTCGTCATGGCCTATTATATAAATAAAAATAAAACTTGTGTGCAAATTAATAAATGCAATGCGGAACTACTGTTAGATACGCAGGTTCTTTAGGGACACCTAATCTGTAGCTCCGCCTTAGCTCTGAAGCTCTGAAGCAGGCTGCGATGTTAAGATTGCAATGCTGGAATATGTTGAGAAAGAGGTGTATGCGCGATCGAAAAGTTGCAAAGTGTTTACTTATATTTGTGTGTGTGTGTGTGTGTGAGTGAGTGAGTGAGTGAGTGAGTGAGTGAGTGAGGCGCGGGCGCGATCAAACAGTGAAAACATAAAAACATACTCCGTCATTTTGTTTATACAGGACATCATTCAAACTGCAAAGTGTTTAAGTTACTGTTAATTAAAATTTTAAAGAAAAAAAAATATATTAATCTGAAATGTAGCAAATTAATTTTCAATTCATTCAGGTACAAATACCAAACATATCTTAAGGTCTTTTTTGTCTTTTTATTAATGTAATTAATGAACTAATTATATAAAACTATTGACTAGTGCACTACAAATAAACTGGTTCTATGCCTTTACTTTATTAATAAAACTTATTTAAAAAAAGTACAAGGCTTAAGACATTTATTTTCATTTGGTGGAACAGCCTGAGACATGCACAAGCCTTCTGCATTTTTGTTTTACTTTTCCCTCCATTGTACCGAACTCGTACCGAACCGTGATGTCTGAACCGAGGTATGAACCGAACCGTGACTTCTGTGTACCGTTCCACCCCTAATAGAGAGTGCAGTGTTTTCAAAGAACAGTGGACCAATGATTATTTTTAAAGTGAAGAATAACTTTAATTAAAACAAAGTGTGAAGACTTGATTACTACTTTTGCAAACCACTAGTAAAGATAAACAAATATGTGCCAGGAATCAAGTGTTGATATAGTAGTGTCGATATAGTAGTGTGGATATAGTAGTGGGGATGGCTGTGCCAGGCTAGTAACCTCTATTACATGAGGCCTGCTGGTGGTCATTTTGGTCAGGGTCATACAATTCTATGTTATATAGCTAACCCGGCCCCCCCCATCACAGTCCGGAACGATAATGTGGCCCCCAGAGAAAAAAGTTTGGTGACCCCTGGATTAGGGTGTGGTTGAGGGTTAGTTGCATGTAATTGTGCATAATTTACTGTTATTACTACGGTAAGTACATGTAACATATGTAACAAGGACACTGTAAAATAAAGTGTTACCATATTTTATCTTAAAATATGCACACATTTAATCGTATGTCTAATACTGTATGTCAAACGCAAAACGTAACTTGGTTTTGAACTTTAAGAATCATGTAAATCATATTTTCAATTCAAAACGATGAAATTTGATTTGAAAAGTTGAGTATTTTGCATCCTTGGATATTACTGTTGGTCGTTTAACATTTCTGATCTAAAACAGTTGTCAAATCATAAATGTTTAGCTACTTAAATCACACCATGCAGTCTTTCACTCGCACTCGTTTTCTGTGAACAGTAAGGCCTGCCTTCTTTGATGTGATTGGCCAATCATTGGTTGATTTGATATGGTCATTTCTAATTATTGAGAGGAACCTTGTCCTCATTAAAGTGGTGGTTACGGCCCTGGTGTGAATAATGAATCCCAAAAGACGATAAAATGGAATGATGTGATCTTACCACGGTGTGAGTCAGTTTCAGAGGCTCGATGAGATAGACAAAATTACCATCATCAAACATCCCACTAGAAGAGTGAATCACAGAAAAGAGAGTCAGGGATGTCAATTGGAAAACGGATACAAGGACAGATAAAACCTCAATGAGTCATATCACTTATCGAGTGACAAGAAAACCAAGAAGAAAACCACAGCCACGCTTTTACAACCGAACAAACCCTTCTGCTCTTTCCCTTGACTGCTCTCTGTGACACTCAACCACACACTAACATGGTGACATTCAAATCTTTTCATGTGTACCAACTGCCATCTGGCCTCACAGTGGGTCTCCAGGTTAGGCTTTCTCTCTTTATCTCACACACATGCATACACACATACAAACAAAACAAAGGTTTCTTACTGAAGTCCATTGCAGGTGGATAAAGCTACACGGGAGTCTTCTTTTCCTCTCACGTGGCCGTGGTAGTAGCAGTGTTCACCGCCCTAAACAAACGCACATTCATCACTGCTATGTAGTGGTTATTTTCAGGGTTCTGTTTGATATAGGTATGTGCTCTTTGTGCCTTACCCTGGAGAGAACTGGCTTATCATTCTCATAGTGGATCTCCATATAATCTGAAGAGAGCAGATCACTAAAATAGAAGTGTGAGAGAGAATTTAATCTCACATTAATAATCCAACAACTAAATAATAACCTCAGCAAACATTGAGTAATGTTCTGGCAAGGTTAATTATGGCGCCTGTTCATTTATTATTAATAAGTTTCATTTCAATATCTATGATCTTTAACCAAAACAAAAACCGTATCCTTGCTTAATCTCCCGCTGAAAGCACAAAAGAATGGCCTCAGTCTTACCTAAGTGTAATGAAAGTTTATTATCCAAAAACTAATTGAACATCTCTTGTAACTGAAAAGCCATTTTGTCCCACAGGACCCCTTTATTTTGTGACTAAAATTGCTGCATCATCAGAATAAAGAAAAAGCTCCTCCGAACATGCTGCTTTAAGATAATTTATACATAAAAGAACAAAATAAGGGACCTAAAATACTCCCTTGAGGAACTCCACAAGTAATTGATAATGAGCTGGCCAATACACTTTTAATATCAACTCTCTGGCTTCTGCCTTCAAGATAAGACTGTACCCACCTAATAGCTTTCTCATTGAAATCCATCGCCTTTTAGTTATACAATAAAAATGCATTTTTTTTGCATTTATAAATGCAAAATGATAACATGGAATTTCCCCCTTAATATTCACACAGCCAAAACGCTTAAAAAATTGATGTTTTGAACGTTCAGAACATTCAGAAATAATGTTTTCATAACTTATGAAACGTTTGCAAAACGCTCTTAGAACATATTTTTGTTAGCTGGGAAGCTACTGCTCCAGATCCCATGCATCCGTATCAGCTGTTGTGGGACCTCCAGGCTGTTTGTGGACCCGAAGCTGCATCATATCATAACTGATTCTGACACACAGGTTTGTTAAGGCATGGTAAACACAATAAATATGTATTTGAAATAACAAATTGTGGCTATATTAATGTTATATGATAAATATATTAACAACAGCATCAGTAGCTGAAGTCACAGTAAATTTTATTTTTTTAAACAAAGCAGTCCTTGAGTCCTTTTATCCCATGATCACAAACACTTCTGTTGTCGCAGCTGGTCCTATTTTTATAACGGTCACAAGCTGAAAATTATTCAGCCTCAATGTATTGTAACTTGCAAAAATGGACTTTCACAAACATCATTATCTCACGAAAAGAAAGTAGGCAGCAATAATTGTTCTTTATGAAAAGAAGTGTCTAAAAATGTTCTAGAAAAGTGAAAATCATGTGCACATTGGAAGGGAAAAAACACCTTGACTTTTGTTTTATGCACTAAAAAAACCGAGACATATTTAAAATAATAATTTTTTATTTTTTAAAAAAATTACAGATTTTTTATTTTTCATCCCTTTGAACAGTTAAAAATGTAATCCCTGGCCTTGGCTATTCCTGGTTATTATGAAAATCGAACAGTTTGGCAACTTTTGATCAAATAACCAACCTGGGGTGCGTTTCCCGAAAGCATCGTTGGCCAACTATGGTCGCAAGTTCATCGCAATGTCCATTGAACTCTATTGGTAACGACGGAACTTGCGACCATAGTTGGCCAACGATGCTTTCGGGAAACGCACCCCTGATCATGCTGCTGAATTTTGAATGGAGCATATAACATTTTAATTGTGCAAAAAATAATAATATGTTTTGTCTAAAGCAGGGGTGTCCAAACTCAGTCCTGGAGGGCCGCCGTCCTGAAGAGTTTAGCTCCAACTTGCCTCAACACACCTGCCTGGAAGTTTCTAGTATGCCTTGTAAGACCTTGATCAGCTGCTTCAGGTGTTTATTTGGGGTTGCAGCTGAACTCTACAGGACAGTGGCACTCCAGGAGCAGGATTGGGCATATGCAGTGGTGTAAAGGAATTTATGCAGAAAAAAAATTCTAATTCTTTCAATATAAGCTGCAAACCTCTACCCAATCTTCTGGGACCATCACAACTTTAAAAAAAAAACAGCTGAAAACACCTTTCCTGCAGGCACTTAAGCACTCCAAAACCAAGGCACTTACTACTAAAACATCCTTGCTTTTTTTTTTTTTTACCTCAGCTCTAGCTTCCCAGCTTTAAAAAAAAGTTCTAAGAAAGGTCTGCTAACGTTTCTAATATTTTCCGAATGTTCTCTCAATGTTCAAAACATTGTGTTTTTTTTTTCTTAGTTATGAGACCGTTAAGGGAACATTCAATTTGATCATTCTTCTAAAATTGAGGGAATGTTACTTTTGAATCTTCTCTAAACATTCGGACACAAGTAGTAACATTTAAAAAAAACATAAGATGAACGTAAGTTCCTTTCAAGGAAGGTCTGTTCACTCTGCACCATATTTGCAACGCCTCCGTGCAGCTATTTCGGGCATCCAAGATCAAGTATTATCTATTCAGGAATCCTGAAATCTCAAAAACTGCTTGCCGAATTCAAAATTAAATGACATATTTCAAATCAGCAACAAACATTTGACACCAACTGTCCCATAAATGTTGTTTCCTTTGCTCAAATGGCGTTAAAAGAGCTTATTTTTCAGGCTAGACCAGCCAATGCGCATGTGCAGTCCTAAGGTTTCTATGGGAACCGGAGCAGCTGCAGTGACGCAATGATTTTAGCTATCAGCGATTGGCTCTTTTATTTAGAAGGCGGGACATGTTCCGCCATATTGCACGTTGCAGTTTCTCCAATTCATAAGTAATAAGAGTGAACCGTCTTTGTTTATCTATAGTCTTTGGTGCAACTGAACATTTGAATGATGTTTAAATAATGTTTTTGCGCTAACATTATAAGAACATTAATAAAAACCAGATAACTTTAATGTTTAATGCTGAACTTCAATGTTTTAACTATTAATGATACTGGACAAACGTTTATTTATAACTTTGAGAGAACCTTGTCAGAACATCAGCACAAGTTCTGAGAACGTTAGCTGGTTTGTTGCCTAATCTATCTTTCTACTTTGTATACTATGAATTAATATTGTTAGCTCTATGACAAATTGCTGGTGATGTTCCTCATTTGTAAACAGCTTTGACAAAAGCATCTGTTAAATGACTAAATGTAAATGTAATTACTAGGGTGGCAGTTAATCTCAAATAAAACACCTAGCACCTTATATGCTGTTAACCATAACACTGTGACGACGCAGCATTCACAGTTTTTACAGGGAATAGTTTAGATGATTTAAACCACAATGTTCTTAGCTCTTCAACGAATACCTTTAACGTAAAGGTGCTGACAGACAATAAATGGCAGGGAGGAGAGGACTGAATAGGAAAGTGGCACACCATTCACACAAATTTTCGTGATAAGCAAGGAAGAACTTTAGCGAGAGATTTTAGGATTTTAATACAAAAAGGAATATAGCTGTGTTCAATTGAACACCAGAGCAATACGGTGTTCTTAAAGGCATACCTGTCTTTTACCAGACACAGTCACACACACACTTACTTGTTCAAAGTGAGGTCCAGAGTGAATGTGGTGCCAAAGGCGTCCAGCTGGAAACTTGCTTGGGCCAGGTGGACATCCTGCGGCCAGGGAGATAAACAGGGGCTCATTAACACTTCACAAAACAAACATATGTTGCTACATCAAATGTGCCGGCAAAGCCCTCAAATGTAATGGTAAAATTTCATGTCTGTCTTGCACACACATATGTTCAAAAAGCAAATCTCTGCAAGGGCATCTATAGATAAAACACCTGCTCTAGTCTAGATCATCATAAATCACACAGCTGTGCTGTGTTACAGCAGAAATACTGCATTGGCAAAAGTAAAGTGAGAGTGTGTGCACAATGCAATCCCATAACGTCTGTTCAGTATGGAGAGCGAGGGAGAGAAAACTGCTTCTTTTGCGAAAAGTGCATTAGATCTGTGAGGGAGGGCCTGTGAACCTGGATCAACTCTGAGCATTGGACATGCATACTGCACCATTCCCAGCAGCTGCTAGAGGTATGAAATGAAGCAGCTTCCTTGCTTCACAACTCCTTAGCGCATGAGTGTTGAAGACCTAAATGCGGGGGGGGAGGGCTCTTCATATTTTACATCTCACCTGTCCATCCCCGGCCTGGTTCCTCGCCCGAGTGTCCAGATCATGATACGTGCTCTCCGAATCCTCATTCAAGTAGTAAATGAGCCGGGAGGGATATGTGACGGTGACCTCATGCTCTTCCGATTTTCTTCCCGTGGAATTGCCCGGTGCCGCTGCTGTCGCTTCTCGCGGGGTCTCAGACACGTGCTGATCCCTGAGATCCTCATTCTGCACGGCGCTGGAAACTGCAGGATAGGAGGAAACTGTTTACTGCTTTACAGTCTTCGTCTCGGAGAAGGATCCCGTCAATTATATATGAACGTGTGCCAGCCAGCAGTTGCAGCCCTGTGATGCTGCAGAGAAGCTGCGCACAGATCTCTCTTATGCAGATCTCAGTGTATCGAACGGAGGCACTACGGCTTATAACCAAATAAAACACTGAAATCTGATCACACATTTATGACAGTGGATGAGAGGGCGAGACATGAAACATGTAATGGCAACAGAGACATATTGACAAAACATAACCATATCATTTTTTTTTCCTCAACTTTATCAGCTGGACATTTGGATATCTGATATCTGAATTGTAAAGGCATTAGACACGCATCATGTCAGCTAATGATAATCTATTGGCCAAGGTAATCGAATTAAGATTCAGTCCTTATATACCACGTTCCCATACAACACCATACTAATGGGGCTGTCAACCCTTAGAGAGGCCTTCAAAAGCTTTTACCCCCCTCTGCAGAGATTGACATGTATAAACGGTCGTAAACACAGTTAAGTAATGGAGGCTGCTCAATCAAAGCCTACACAGAACCTGCGTATTTTGCTGGGAATTCCTGCCGCAACAAAAGGCGTTGGAAAAACAAATTGCGCTAAAACTAACGTACTGTAAAGCAAATGTCGAATAATATTATGTAAATTATAAAGTTACGCAAGGTAAAGGTTATACTTACCCGTTGAGATTGAGGCGATAGAAGATGGCACGGAAAGAAATATGCTAGCGAGCAGACACAGATGGAATATCAGACGCATGATTCATATTTGAAGACTAAATAAAATGTCATTAGCGCATCAATTTACAGCGAGTCCATTATTATGAGGGCGATTTTAGTGCGTATCCCGCGGGAAGTGGGGGAAATCCTTCATGCAGCATCGGAGACTGAGGGGTGGGTAACACGGTTGGGATGCTGAGGGGTGGGGAGGACTGGGAAGAAGGCGAAGGGGTGGTAGCACGGGTGGATGGAAGGCGGTGGCCAAGCAGCTCACATCGTAAGGGAAGCCACTGCGACTGCGCAGTGCATCTTCTGCTGCGCTGACGCGTCATCCATCCTCACTTTGTACACAGAAAACCAGAGATTTACTAGTGACTTCTCAATGGTTATAATACATTTAGACAACTAGAATGGTTATACACTAGCCCACAGCCTACGCCTGAAATAAAAGCTTTGGTCTTTTATATGTTAATAAAGACATTAGTTAATCTGTTAATTAAAAGTGTATTTACGTCAGACCACATGGACAGACAGATCGTTAAAATGTTTTTGGGAAATTATTTTTTTAAATCATTATTTGCACACAAATTTTATATTTATTAATTTGCATCATATATTATTATTGCTGACGGTGGCGGCAACACTTTTTTTTGATGGTCCCTTTTGAACATTCTGTTTACTATAAGTAACTTTGCAACTACATTTCAACTAACTCTCATTAGAGTATTAGTAGACTGTCTGCTTTATACCTGCTTACTCTTTATTTTGATGGTCACCCAACAGACATTCTACTGACTATAACTTTGCAAGTACATGCCAACTTATTCTAAGCCTACCAGTCTACTAATACTCTACTAACACTCTAATGAGAGTTAGTAAACATGTAGGCGCAACGTTATAGTCAACAGAATGTATTAAAGGGACCATCAAAATAAAGTGAAACCTTGCTGCCTTATATACAGATGTATTTTCCTATTGCAATTATATATTTTTTCTTTCATTTTTTCTCAACCCACACCACTGCATTTTGCAAAAGAAATAATCTGCTAATGCACAGTACTTGTATCCCAAAACTGTAACTTGTTTGTATATATTGCTCTCTGTGAAGTGTTTTATTACGTGTCTACAGACATATGAAGTGTTGGCCTTGTAAAGACCTGTTATGTATTAAACATTTCCACACTGCAGCTCAGGAGACACTGTATTTCATGTCTTCTTCTGCCATACAGTATAGACATAAAAAAGGGGGAAATTCTATATATATTATATATTTTTAAAGGGGTTTTACTTGACTAAATTAAATGCAATACTTAAAAAAAAAAAGTGCCACTTCTGCTCATTTTCATTGAAGATGCCTTCACTATGATGCTTTGACCTCATCCATTTGGAACATCTAAACTTTTTTAAAGGGCAGAGTGTAAAAGGCCCATAAAGGCACTTGTATTGATTGTTTGTGAGAAAGGTTGAATGGCTGATTTCAAAAGAGCACATTCACCTTGAGTAGGATGCGTATTGTTGACTTAAGCAGTTTTTGCATGTGTTGTTTTGTATTATAAGAGACAAGCTGATAAAGTGCCAAAACCCAAAGAGAAAAAAATGCTAATATACTTATGAAAGACAAAACTATTAATTATAAATTTAATTTACAACCATTAATATCAACCTTTGTGAAAATACCCATTAGAAACTTAAAAAATATACTCATTACAAGTTAAGAAATGCTTATGACAAATAAACAAAAATATACAGACAAAAAATGAACTTCAACTAGAAACAGTCAGCTGAAATTCAACTGTGCAAAACTATACAGCATTTGAAGAACAGATGACAGCTTATGCTCATGGCTGGTATCTGATAACATTCAGTCTGCTATATTTACAGTGGCGGTCCTCCCCCTCACTCTCTTCTGCTGACTGGCACTGAGCATTGTATTTAGTTGTTTAGAAGAGGCTGTAATAACTGGCTGAATCGCCAGTTTAGAGGAAGCCGATGATCTAAGTGTGGCCCTAACAGGGTTCTTGTTTCTGGGAGATGTCCTACATTCTGCAGATATATGGGAGCTAACAGTTTGCCGGAGATTGCTTTGCGATTTTCCTTTGTGCTGTGGTTTAGATGATTTCCTCTTAGTCCTGTAAGGGGGTCCTGATGGTCTCTTCGCTGGAGTCAAAGGTCCAGCCCTTCGTAAGCTACGTCTGATTGGTGTTTGGTCAACTGGTGTTTGTTGGCGGTGTTCCTCTTGTTCCAGTCCTCCAACCTTATAGGAACTGCTTGCACAAGAGTGAGAAAGTGCTTTGGACGAATCATCCACATGGGCTGATGGAGTGAGGTGTCCAAGGAGGAAACAACTGCTACTTGAGATAGAGGAGCGGGTGAATAAGGCTCTTCGGCTGCTAGACAAAGAAGAACCAGGTTCCGAGGGGCCACCGCTCTCCAGAATAGAGTCTGAGGTGGAGGTACATAGATCAGCCATGCTGCTCCTACCACGTCCCTTTCGAGATCCTCCTGATGACTGCCCCTGCTCCAGGCCCTGCCTCTCCTTATTAATATCCGGGCTAAGGCTACGGAACAGCTGCCGGACATGTGAAAGAGATTTGGAATTAGAGGGTAAAGACATGCCTTTTGGTGGACTCTTCAAGATCCTATTGGTCAAAGGGTCGTAGAACTTAAGAGGCGTCTTTTTGTACTTGTACTTCGGTCCAACATCACTATCACACGACTTTCGCTTCCTCCCTGCTTTCTTAATAGGGGTGGGCTTGGAGATTCCTTGACCCCCATCTGGGGAAGAAAGCACATAGACCACAGTTTTTGGCTGTAGAGGACTCATTAGCTTGCAGTAAGAAGCAGGAAGCTTTAATGCACAGAGTCTGGTCTTCATGTCAGGGGTCCTTTCAGGGCTAGGGCATTGCTGGGGCTCTTCACTGAGTGTTGAGAGGAATGTTTCTTGTGTTGATTTCGTTCGCACTACAGGGTAGCTAAGAGGAATGGTCTGTGTACCATGGCTTACCTTTACCACCTGGCAACGTGATGCTAGTCTGTAAACTTTTTGCCTCGTTCTCCTCAACAAAACAGCTGAATGTTTGGGGTCTTCTTCATTGTGTTCCAAAAGCGGCAAGATGTCTGTAGGCTCCCATCCAGCAGTGTCTACTTTTTCTTTTTTGTCCTGGTTCTTGTTCTTTCTCCTTTTCTTACTGTGCTTCCCAAACACAGCCAAGGATTCACTGTCAAAATAGCAACGGAATTCCCCTTGTTGGAACTCTTTCACTATAGAGTCTATCTTCATATCATCTTCAAACATCACCTGTGTCCACGTTTTTCCAACAAAAGACTGTGGTATGTGGGGAAGATCGGGAAACACCTTCTCAGCAGCACTCTCCTTGGTTTCTTCAGGTGTTCCTACAGAGTTCAGGGCTGTGTCCAGCTGAGTCTGGTATCCTTGGTCTTCAAGGTTTATATGCACTTCCAGTAATTCGGCTAAATTCTTTTCTTCACCCTTTGCCTTTCCCAAAGCCACCTGTACTGCATTGTCCCATTCTTCACTGCCTTCAGATTCACTCATAGACTGAGGACTCAGAAGGAAGCTGCCATCGTCCTCTTGCTGGTCGACTTTGAGACTGTAGCCATAACAGTATTTTTCAATAACCTCCTCTATCACATCTCGAATCTGGTCAGATAGATGACTGAATGTCTGTTCCCTATGAAGGCCCTTCCAATGTGGCAGTCCTGAAATACACATTGTGGACTCCTCAGCCACTGGTCGAATGGTTGCAGGCTGGTCCTTCGAGGTAATGCTCTTTGCAACTGGTGGGGCATGGGATGCTGTAATGGAGTCGCTCCCCTCATTATCCCTATTGGTTTTCTTGTGCGCTTTCCTGTGTTCAACAGCTCCAGCCTTGGCGACTTGTGGCTGCTTTGAAGCACAGGGATGTCCAGGGTGTGTTTGTGAGCTTTCTTTCTGAACAGGTAGTGTCAATTGTGATGTATGTGGTTTTTCATTGGCAGAGCTGCCACTAGTCCTGAGCAAAAAACCCTGTGTGGGGGAATACTTTTCAGGGGGAGATGGTTCAGGCACCATTTTTCCTATTTGGGAATCAGTTTGTATGTGTGTAGTTGCAGTGAGGTCAGTAGTCACTGCTGGAATTGAGGCTGCAAATTGCAGCATTTGGCACGACTCTTCATCAGAGGTAGGCATCTCCTCTCGTGTCCCAACAGAGACTCCATTATCATCTGATCCACAGTACACCTCTGAGAGCACCTCCTTTGGGACAAGTGGGGTGGTTAGCAAAGGTAGATCAGCATGGGTAGGCCTACAGAGAAAAAGAAGTGTCAAAAGCAATGACTGAACTTTTTTTTTTCAATTCACAAAACAAAGTATGTAATATATCACGGGAACATGTCAACAAGGCTAAACAAGAAATCTGATATATTAAAACATGGGTAGTATACCGTGTATCGCTGTAGTGATGAGGATGATGCTGGAGCACATCCTGGAGGAATCTCTCTAACAAACTTCCAGAAGAAACATTTGCTCTAGCAGCTCGTACCACTTCTCTATGTTGGGCACTCAAGATATGCTGCAGAATACAATAAATTGTTTACAATAAAGCTAAATAACTCATAATGTCATAATAGTAATAATTATAAAGATAATCATAAAAGCATGATATTAGAATACGGAAGTCACAATATCAACTAACATGTACTTTAACGTAATATATTTTTAGTTCTTATTAGCCATTGATTTGTTTAAATAGAACTAATCCAAGCTTAACAAATACATTGAACAAAACAGTAATTAAAGGGGGAGGAATGATGAATGCCAGAGAGTTACGCACTTGTTCCACACTATTGTACAGAACTTGACAGCAGCTGCAGTAACCTTGTCTTTGGGAGCCAGAAGGACCAGCAACAGGCTGTTCTCCTCTACTAGTCCTTCAGATGGAGTAAAAAATAGATTTTGATTAATAATATTTGTTTAAATTTGCAATTTAATTACTACTGAGTATCCATAATGGAATGGCTAGTGGGTTGGTGCAAATGTTGAATTTATTTTCAGACAACTCACCTGCCGGACATAGCAGCTGGACACCTCTCTGCATCTACAACACATGAAAAAATATTTACATGCATTCTCTGAATCAGCGGTTCTCAACTGGTTTTCCTTCAGGATATGGATGTTACATTGGACATCAGAGGTGGTGACCCAACACAGTACCAAATCTATTTATCTTATAAAAGTTAAGAAAAATGCCCTTAAAATAAAACATTTAAGCTTATTACTATTTATTAGGTAACTTAAGACAACAACTTCTCATTAACAATGTTCATTCTCAATATTTATATATATATGTAGTCTTATTATCTTTTCTTTTGTAGTGTTGTTCATCATTTAAAGATAAGGACATGTCTCACAACCTGTCCATGTTGGCATCTAACTTTGCTAGATTCCACCAAGTGTAGTGAACAGCACATTCCAGGGCCCAGTTTTATGGTGAGGCCCCTCTTTGGCTGCAACAGTAGAGAAAGGTTGGCTACATTTGAATTGGCTCTTGGTGGACTAACACAAAAAAATGTCCAACACTATCAGACAAGGATGTTAGGACAACTGACAGACATCTCTTTAGAGGGCAAGAAAAATAACCCTAGTCCATGTGAAGTTTCTGGCCCTCACCCATCTTGAGACCAATCCCTAATGTTTTTTGTTCTGGACTAGGGGTGGGCGATATACCAGTAAACATGACTACCTGGTAGAAATTCGTCAGCTGGTAGTGAATTTAGATTATCATCTCTATTGTGGTTATGCTCATGTGACGCTGCTGTGCTGTGTGGTCACGAAAGCTTATTGTTTGCATGGTTTTTAAGTATTGCGGTTTAAAAACAAGTGGTTTTAAACTGCTAAAACGCAATTAGCAGCAAAAGAGAACTTATTTTGCTATATGCATGCTGTCTGAGAGATGGTTTCTGAACGATCTGAGTGACATGCACACATGAAGCCGCTGTTCAATAGCGTGGAACCTAATAAATAGGGATGCACCTATACTGATACCAGGATCCATAATGGGCCCGTGCGCTCGTGTACAGACAGTACAGTACTTGTGACAAACAAACACTACAACAGAGCAAACAGAGAGCAGAATGGATTTATCAGAGAAGGATGTCTATGAAGTTGAAGTTTGAGTCGTGCATTTGAAAAAGCAACACACGTCAAACATCTCTCCTTACAAGAGAAGCATTTATGAACAGTTGAGAAATAAAATGCATGTGTAACAGTTTATTTGATTCGTGCATTCGGTCTTAAAGGGACAGCAGCTTATTAAACCTGCTGCTGTTTTTAATGTTAATCAAAAAATAAAGGACAAAGAAATCACTCATTGCTCTTGACTGAAATACTTTTGTAACTTTAATAAAAATTAATCTATATTTAATTTATACAGTTAAGACTATGCACTGTTACATTATTAAGTGTTGAAATCTGGAAGCCATAGAGGGTATTTTTTTATTTTTATTAAAATGTTTATATTTTGTTTACCTTCGTTTATTAAAATGCATTATCATTATAAGGCATACGCAGCAGTCATAAATCATTACAATTCAGGTCTAATTAATTTGTTGAAACCCTGAAGCCACAGAGAGAACACATTATTATTTTATTTATTTATTCATTAAACAAAAATATAATACAATATTTATAATTAAAGTATTCATTTTATTTTCATTCATTAAAATGCATTATATCATCATTATAGTACATGGCAGTCATAGTCATTCAAGACTTATTATAATTGGTAAAACCTGAAAGCCAATGAAAGAAAATACTGATATCAAAAATAACACTTTTATCAAGGTAAAATCTACATATAGTTCCCAACAAAAGTATTGTTTAACAGGCTGTCGATTCATTAAATGATAAGCTATTTCCTCACAAAAGCTGTTTATTCAGCGTAGTGAAGGCTCTCCTCCATTGACAAACTTTTATTTGTTCAACAATCTTTTATTGTTCTTTACTGTCAAGGTGAAATTTGTGGTTGGTGCCCCACAATTAAAGGAGTGTGACAAAAACACTATACACTATACTATATAAAGTGTGACCAAAACACTAACACTATATAAAGGAATGTGACCAAAACACTATACACTTTTTTGGTGCCAGGTGTGAGAAACCAACATAACTGTTTTTTTTTTCTTTTTCTTTTCCCTTTTAAAGTTCTTTATTAAAAAAAAAGTTAAGTATTCATTATTAAGTATTCATTTTATGATTATTTAGTTGCTATTATTATTAGTCCCACTGGCTCTCTGGTGCTCAATGATTTAAATAAATAAATAAATCTGAAATTCAATAGTTTGAGATTAGAGAACCTTACTTTTAGCAGAGGACTGTGGTGGTCCTTCCTCCAAGGGCATGGTACTGTCTTTAAACAATCACAGAGAGAAAGTAGCTTGCATGGTTTATTATTGTATTGCACACTGTACGGATATTCAAAAAACTAGAGCACGTGTTTACATGTTATATACGCAATTTCCTCTTGCAAATGCGCTTAATTTTTCACTTTTTTTGCAATGGACATTGCAGAAAACATTTCACTGCCAACAATTACTGACGCATTCTGCGTTGTTGTGCATTTTATATAAATACACTTTGATTTCAACGAGAGACAGTAAAATACCCTTGTTTCAATGAACAGACCTACTAAATAAGTGTATAAAGTTACTCACCTACATGGAGGAGAGGATGCCTATTAATGTTTCCGTGTCACATCACCGCGTTTATGTGCACAGCCACGTGTAGTAAGTTAACAGTAGTATCTAAAGATATAGAATACATTAACCAGAATTAGAAAGACACTTAAAGGCCTCTTGTAAATGCACTTGCTTATTTATTATGCTTGATATATAATATATATTATATTTAAAAAAAAATACGGTTTGTATCTTAAATAAGTTTTAATACTTCAAAACAAAAATCAACTTCTCGTCAATTTGAAAAGTTTTTTTTTCTTTATTTACTGTGTTCAGCTTTTACTACTCGTCGTGTAACGTTAACATGTGCCGGCCTGCAAACATAAACACGGCCATTTAAACAGCGCGTCCCAGAATTACCACAGAAATCCACTTTCACTTAAAATGTATTTGAAAACGCTTGAAATATAAGCACTGTATCGGGATACAAACACTGTTTAGGATCACACAAACTGCAGTTTAAACTAGCCTGCTATGCTAACTCACCTAGCAAGCTAGTGACACTTAGCATGACAACGTGGAAGGTGACAACAGGACCGTGACATGGTAAATATCCACCTAAAAATGATCTAGAAAATATATAACTTGATTAGGCTGCAGTCTTCAGCATGCTGTCACCTGGTTATGGATGTTATTCCACTTAGATCCCATCGGTATCCGTATTTAGCGCAGGTCTGCTCGTGGAGTGACGTAGGATTAAAGCGCGGGAATCCGCCCACTAGTAGAAGTCTGAGACGGAATTTAATCAATGAAGCTTTAAATTCAACGCTGCCAAATAACCTTCATAAAAACTCAGATTGAATTCATTGGTGGTAACATTAGAAATATTGCAAACTACGCAGTTTTGCAAAAGAGTTCTCATGGCCATGCTAAACCTGGCAATGTAAAGTCAAATAAGTGACATACTTTTTCGTTATAATTGGCTGCAACATATTAGAAGTTGCACAGCATTTGATTCAAAAAATGACTGGATTAACTTCATAAAATAAATGGTCTTAAAACCAGCACATTAACACAAACAGCATTTGCCAAATATTTAAAATGTTAATTTAGAAGACAAAGTATAACTTTAAATTCAAATAAAAAGATCAAGACACAAAGCTGCATTTGAAGTGCTTTTATTGGATTAATGCTTTGTGCTTTTAGATCTTGTTGAAGGCTGCCACATCCATTGACTGCACATAGTCCTCAAAGGCTGTGATGAGTTCCTCCAGCTGGTCTGTTCCGACTTTATCATCCTCCACGACACAGGCAATCTGCAGCTTCTTGATGCCATAGCCGACAGGCAACAATTTAGCTGTACAGGAGAAGTCAAGTAACAATTAGTGTATTAAAATACTACATTTGGACAAAACTGTAATGGATTGAAAGGCATACCATTTAATCAGTTTTAATGAACAGTAGTTGCAAGGGATGGAACAGATTGACTTACATTGTCCCCAGACTAAACCGTCCAACTGAATGCTGCGTACACACTCCTCAAGCTTGGCCATGTCGGTTTCATCATCCCAGGGCTTGACATCCAACAGGATGGAAGACTTGGCGATAAGGGCAGGCTCTGCGCAGACATTAAAAAGACAGTGTCAATCAGAAAGAAAAAATAAGGAATCCAGCCATCACAATTTAACGACTAGTGAATGTCAGGTTAAGAAGAGTATCAATCACAAGATTCAGTCGAAAGATGGTGATGTGAAATCATCATTAAACTAGTCAGTGTTGCTATATGTACACTATCGGTCAAAAGTTAAGTATAATTACAAATAATGTTTTTGAAAGTAGTAGCTGATGTTCACCCAGGCTGCATTTATTTGAAAAATAATAATAATAATAATTTTAAATTGTAAGTTATTCTTGTGATGGCAGTCTTTTTGGGGTCACATGATTCTTCAAAAATCATTCTAATATGCTGCTCAAGAAACAATGTTTAAAACTGTTTTTGCTGCTTAATTTCACAAACATTCAAACAAGTTTTTTTATTATTATATACAAATAAATAAACTAATACCCAAGCAAGGATGCATTAAATTGATCAAAAGTGATAGCAAAGACTCCTAATGTTACAATGGTTTTCTATTTTAAATAAATGCTTTTCTTTCTGCCTTTTATTCAAAGAACCCTGAAAAAAAAAAAAAAGTTTCATTGTTTACAAAAAAACATTAAGCAGCAAAAACAGTTTAAAACATTGATAATGGGAACCATTATTAATAATGGATCAGCAATAATAATGGATAATAATAGAGCAGCATATTAGAATGATTTCTAAAAGATCATGTGTGACTGAAGACTGGAGAAATTATGCTGAAAATTCAGCTTTGCAATCACAAGAATAAATTACATTTTAAAATGTATTCAGATAGAAAAGTTATTTTAAAATTGTAATATTTCACAATATTCCTGTTTTAACTATTTTTGATTAAACAGTCTTGGTGAGCATAAGAGACGACTTAAAACAAAAAAAAAGCGGAATTATTCTAAACTTTTGACCATTCGTGTTTATTTAAAAAGACAACAAATACATACTTTTTGCCTTCTTTGCGTTGTATGCTGCAAGCCTCTCCTCCTTGATTTTTTTGGATTCCTCATCCTGCAAGGAAATAGATTATTAATCAGGTGTGCAGACTGTGCACAAACATACAGCAACTGCCTGGACATTTTTCTACTAACTGGCATTCAGAAACAAAAGGGGTCCATCACAACATCAGCCGAAAGATGGTGAGAAAATCATCATGTGACCAGGTAGTTGGATCAAAACACACCATCAGTCCTGCTACTGCATTTACCTCTTCCTCATCAGAACCAAACAGATCGATGTCATCGTCGTCTTCATCAGCCGCTGCAGGAGCTGCTGCAGTCGTGTCCTGCACACCAGCAGGGCCGTACTGACCGAGAGGCTTCTTCACACCTGGAAGGCTGAAGGTAAGAAGAGGAGAGTGAATGCATGTAACTGCACGAGAGCCCTTGTGACAGTCTTATATCTCCCAGCCAAATCAGAGTTTGAAGGATTGTACATCATTCACTCAGGCGAAAGATGGTGATAGAGTAATCATCATATATTGGGGGAAGTACCTGCAAAACATTAAATATTACAATCAAGCATCATATTACCTGCCCTTCTCCTTCTGGTAAGACTTGATGTGGTTGTACCACCGCAGAGCGTGGCAGAGGTCAGCCGAAGGGGCACCAGACAGGGCATCAAACACTGCAATATCAGCCTGAGAGGGCACATACCTGCCAAGAAAATGTGTATTGAGCAATCAAATGTGTAGAGATATTGGTGTTTTTCATCCTTAAGCAATTAGAGAGGTTTATGAATGGAACTGATTGCAAAATGTTTATGCATGGATCAACAGTACAGCAAAGAAAATATGGCACCTCTCAAAATCTTGGGGGAGGGGGAAGGGTACTACTGCAAATACAGATCCAAGAATGATCATACTTATGTCTATATTAGTCATAGCAAAGACATTAATGACTTCTGCCTTTGACGTTTATCACGGAAATCAGAAATTATTATAGTTTTACAGCATATGGAAAAAAAGTATACACATGAGTTGTTACAGGACAACTAAGACATAAATAGACTCTCAAAAGAGCTTACCCCTCAATATAACTTTTGTCTGCCAGAAACTCATTCAGAACTTTGAGTCCAGCGGGTGTTTTGAGATCACCAAAGCCCATTGTTGGAAGTTACCGGTGAGACCTCGTGTACAGACGTTGAGCCCTGAGCTTGGAGGAAGAGCGAAGGAACGAGAACAGAACGTGAGATGGTCTTTATACGTCTGACGCCACGACTCCTCCCACGCTGACACATTTTATAAAAAATATACAAAAATAAGACGTCTTTGATAGTCATTTGCGCTAGGTATGCAAGACGTATTTTTTGTAGATAATAAGGATAGCAAGATAAGCATATAATGTTTTTCACAGATACAACAACTACAGAAAACCGTGTTGACTGGTTGACTTTTAACGTGAAGGAGAGAAGGAAACGACCGCTTTTATGAGCGGAAATGACGACTATAAATGTAAAAGGTCAACATAAAACGTTGGCTTTATTATTTAAAAAATGTATTTAATATATTAATGTATTTTACATACATACACGCATGCATGTTCTATATTATATAATAATATGATCCAATTAAATGTTTTTGTCATTTTTCAAAGATCGATGTGAATCGGCTATTTCCGTCATCTCCTCCGTAATCACCCGAGTCACTCACAACTGAACCTACGGCAGTCGCGCTGTTCTGGTCTAGAAGGCCAAATAGCGTCAAGGTAAGAATTAAATATTGCAATTTGTCTAGATTAGACTGTAAACAGCGTTTTGTCCAGACATTTGCTTTGTGAATTAGTGCTGGGTTTATAAACGCATGCGGAACATGGGTAATTTACAGTAACGTTCTCCCCTGTCCTTGAAGCCACTGCGCCTCTGAGTGTTAGCCTGCTAACGTAACTAGTGTGTGTAGAATGGAAATGTCAACAGCATTGGTTTTAAATTTTAAGTTTTAATCTACTTTGCCTTTACAGTGAGGTATAGATATATGATATACTTTGCCTTTACATAGATATATGCAAATGTTTCTTTTATAAATCTTTGTAAGGATACAAACATGCTATGTTGCTGTTATAAAATCTGGGGTTTTGTAATCTTTGCCATAGAACTTATTGTCTGCACTCTGCAGAGATTTGAATATATAAGGAATTTATTAAATAATACTGTTATTTGCACACCTAAGATCTGTTTATAAAGAAATATTGTGGCTATTTCTTTGTAATTTCCTTGTGTTACAAGGTACTGTGGCATATTTATCCATTGTTAACCTAGATACTAAGCATTGCAATAGTGGGGATCAACATATTACGTGTGCTTCTAATCACTTGCCATTTTCTTCTACAGCGACATGTTGCGTTTGCCAGCAGTAAGTCGGGCTTTGGCGGCCCATTCCAAGGGCTCCATTGCCACCACTAACAATGGTAATTTGCTCTATGCATTCTTTTTTTAATCTTTCAAGGTTAAGTGTGATGCCCATTTTTAAGAATGCTGAGCAACTTTACTGGCTTCTCAGTCATTTACTCACATTTGCTTGTTTTTGCGACAGTGTGGACATCAGTTCGGGCCTCAAGCAATATGGTTGAAGTGTTTGTAGATGGAAAGCCTGTCATGGTGGAGCCAGGGACTACTGTACTACAGGTAATGATGCAGAGACCATTTCCTTTTAATAATTCTATGCAAGGATTGTACATTCCATGTTGACATGCCAACTGTGTTTAGGCTTGTGAGAAAGTTGGTGTGCAGATTCCTCGTTTCTGCTATCATGATCGTCTGTCAGTGGCCGGTAACTGCCGCATGTGTCTGGTGGAAATCGAGAGAGCGCCAAAGGTAACATGCACCATTGAAAGTATTAAGATTACGACATCATTACGCATTACTGATTATTATCAAAATACATGACAGGTCTTACTTTAAGCACGTTTTTTCCATATGTTTTTCATCAACAGCCTGTTGCAGCGTGTGCAATGCCTGTCATGAAAGGGTGGAACATTTTGACCAACTCAGAGAAAACACGAAAAGCCAGGTTTGAGAAGTAGTTTCTTGCTTTACAAATACTTCTCACGCAGAGTTGTCATCATCACATATAATATTTATTTAAAAAAAATATTTTCTTATTGTGCTTATGATAGAGAGGGAGTCATGGAGTTCCTGCTTTCCAACCACCCTCTTGACTGTCCAATCTGTGATCAGGGAGGAGAATGTGATTTGCAGGTAAGAAATACTGTCAACTTGAGTATGCACGCCAGAATGAAAAAAAAATACATTGATAAATTTTTTATGATCATCTTGATGTTGTGCTGGATATATAGGACCAATCGATGATGTTTGGTGCTGACAGAAGCCGTTTTACAGAAGACAAAAGAGCAGTGGAAGATAAGAACATTGGACCGCTCATCAAGACTATCATGACCCGCTGTATACATTGCACACGTTGTGTTCGGTGGGTTGGAGATCTATTATTGTACAAGCTACATAAATGCACAAAATATATGTTGTGCGGGGCTCAACAATAAGGATTATTTTCTGATGGACCAATTCAATTAGTAGTAGTTAATGTATTACCAGAAATCAATTTTTAAAGCCATAATAAACCTGAATTATTAATTTAATATATATATTGTAATTTAATAATATTGATCATTAGATCACGTATAAATACTTTTAGGTTTGATATATTTTAACATTTTTTTTATCCGTAAGGCTACTTTGACAGCTATAACAAACTTGCTGGAAAATAGTGGCATATGGTACAAAGCATTACTGATTACTTTTTTTTCTTTTTTTCTCATGCCTATTACCTTCAGGATCAATTCTAAATGTCTCTTTCTACAAAAATTTTTTGTGTGTAACTTTACAGTTTTGCCAGTGAGGTTGCTGGTGTGGAGGACCTGGGAACTACTGGACGTGGTAACACCATGCAGATTGGTACCTACGTTGAGAAGATGTTCATGTCTGAATTATCTGGTAACGTGATTGACTTGTGTCCTGTTGGAGCGCTGACGTCCAAACCTTACGCCTTCACTTCACGACCCTGGGAGACCAGGTACGATCCTGAGAGAGCATTTGCTCTCATGTGTACACTTTCATTAGCCTGGCTAATCCTTCAGTACTCCATCTGGGTTTGCGGTATATTCATGGGTTTTCTCCGGCCAAATTTTTGCTGGTCCAATCAGTGAACAGAGGGAGTGGCTGAGAATGATGACGTTGAGGTCATGCGCTAGTTTGAGTTGTAGGGTTACGTCACGACCAAATGTTAGCGATTGGTTATGGCAGATCCAGAGTGGCTCTGAGCAGATCCAATAGTTTTTAACTTTTTTTATGCTGCCTTATAATCCCTGAACATAGATGTGAAAATGCACTATCCTAAGAAAACAAAGTTTGGTCTCTTTTTAAAGAAGACACTCAGCAGAATATTGCTGAAGTGAAACCTCTTCAAAATTGAATATGTAAAAAAGTTATAGAATTTTTTTTAAAAGACCCACTGTAGTCAATAATTGTATCCCTTAAAACTCATATTTGATCACCAAAATTACATATTTAAATTTTTCCTTTAAATAATTTCTTCATGCCTTAAAAAAGCTTGAATGTAACTCTACACTAGGGCTGCACGATTTTGAGAAAAAACCTAATTGCGGTTTTTCTGACAAATATTGCGATTGCGGTGCGATTTTCGATTTTTTTGGTTTTATTTATTTTAAAGCTTAAAACTGTACTTTTTATGTAATTTATGTAATAAATATAACCTTATTGTAAAGTGTTACTGATTAGTTATACACCGATTCAGACGTCTCCTGAGTTCACTGTTGGAAAGATCAGTTGTTTTAACCATTCATTAAAATGAATCGGTTCAAAGGAGTCATTAGTTCGCGAATTGGACGTGTCATGCGCGTTGTGTGATTATCCCAGCAGTTAGGACATGGACATCCAAGATTTCTGTCAACACAGAAAACATTTCATCACTGGATATTTTTTTCGTTTAATTAAAGAGTTTTTTTTTTGTCAGTTAAATGTCCGGAACGCTTTTGAGGTTAATTTATTTAGCACAATTCACACCCAGCGGTAATTCAGGGGGAAAAAAAATCTCCGAATGATCCACATGAAACTTTGGTCTTCCGACCTTTTACCACCGTGTCGATTTATTTTGTGCGAGGGAGAGAGAGCAAGACAGCGCTTAGTTTGGAGACTGTGAAGTCTTGTTTACTTTCGCCAGGCTCCGAAGAGAGAGAGAGAGAGAGAGAGAATGCGCGCGCGCGCGACCGGCTCTCTCTCTGCTCGTTCTGTCAAACATGCGCCCTGTCACTCACAAGCGCAGCAGTTCATCTACATTACTCACCGATCAAATAATACTTTGGCGGGACAAAAATTCACTTTGGCGGGCGCTAAAACAAGTTCAATGCAGAAAATTCATGCGTGAATTTAACTTAGTAGGCTACATGACCATGCACTCGCACAAATGCGACCACATAAAATTTTAACTCGCACATTCTCAAAAAATGGTCGCATATTTCGGCCATTTCTGCGCAGTTACAAGCTTTTTCTATTGGCACAATTCGAGGTAGCCTACACGTTGTGTGTTAGCTGCTTTGCTGCTGACAGAAATACGGTGCACTGCATACAACCTTGTAACTTTCCATTGCCATTTCTAATTGGTCAGCAAGCCAGGAACGCGAGATTCGACCATTTTGATTGGCTAATAGGTTTGTCACTCAAATGTCAGAGGTGGGGGAAAAAACCTCAGACTCCTGAGGTTAGGTTATTGCGGGAGTTAAAACCTCAATATCGATGCGATAAAGGTTAATCGTGCAGCCCTACTCTACACCCTTACCTCATTTAGTATACACGGTTCTATGAATATGCAAATTAGCAATGCCTCCACTTACTCGCACCAGCTCAGAGAACCACTTGTTGACGATCACACGGTGACGTGATTGGTTACAAGGTAGTTTGTGACATCAGAAACACCAGCGATTTCAAACCAAATTATTTTTACTCAAAAAAAAAAAAGAGATTTTGTTTAGGCTCTGTACCAAAAATAGCCATCAGGTGTCACCCACATTCCACTGAATTTTTTCTTCTTTCATAAATTAATACACTTCTGTCACAATATCACTTCTATCACAAGACAATCACCAAATACAAAACCTTGAGTCTCAGACCTTTCCAACAAGTTTTGTGTTTTCTCAAGTTTTGATTATAAAGTATGCAGTAAATTTTGTAATATGAAACATGACACTGCCCACCAGGGGGGAGGAGCCTGCTAAAAGGAATTTAAGTATTGTTTCCATGGTAACTCAATGTCAGATTTCAAAATAGTTTTCACAGGATGAATACTGAGGGTGTAAGCCTTCGAATGAATGTGTACAGGGGTTTTAATAGTGAGTTACTTGAATATGTGTACACTTTAATTTTTAAAATGCTGTTCTCATGTGTCTACAGAAAGACTGAGTCCATTGATGTGCTGGATGCTGTTGGCTCCAACATTGTGGTGAGCACCAGGGGTGGTGAGGTCATGAGAATTCTTCCCCGCTTGAATGAGGATGTCAATGAGGAATGGATATCCGACAAGACCAGGTGAGCCCATAAGCTCTTAAAATAAGACAACGCCCCTCTCTTTCTTCATTCACACACACTCATGGTTAGTCTACTGTCCTGTCTCTGGCCCACCCTCTATAAGGTTTGCATATGATGGACTGAAGAGGCAGCGCCTGACCCAGCCCATGGTGAAGGATGCCAGTGGACAGTTGGTTGCCACCACTTGGGAGGATGTTCTTACACGTGTAGCTGGAGCAGTGAGTGATTGCAAATTATAAACTAGAATCATACATGTATCTGTTTAGTATGATATGCTTTGTTATTTGCAGACAGTAGATTTCACTGGTTGTGATTTTTGTGTTTTGCAGCTTCAAGGAGTTCAAGGTTCTGAGGTAGGAGCTATTGCTGGTGGGATGGTAGATGCTGAGGCACTAGTGGCTCTGAAGGACCTACTGAATAGACTGGACAGTGAGACCCTCTGCACTGAGGAGGTCTTCCCAATGACTGGTTCCGGGTGAGTCCTTATCCGATAAGAATGATGTCTGCCCTGATTTTAGTAATATCTCTTCTCGTTCACACTGATTTCAAGTAATTATTATTGGATTTTTTCTAATAGTTATATTCATAATATATTGTGATGTTACTGCAAGCATTGCTGTTACTATTGGTCATTCCAAGGGTTAGACATTTTCAACAAATTGCTTAGACTTGTGTAAATAACCACTTAGCAGCCACCCAGAACACCCTTGCAACCATATTTCAACATGCTAAAAACACTCAGGACACTGTTAGATCGAATGGAATCTCCACGTCAGAAATGTCAAATCCAGCCCCGGACGCCAGATCTTGTCAAAAGATATCCGTTTTGTCTGGTGTGCAACCCAGCAAAACCTGTCAACAGAATGTCTTGTCTTTTACCTAAAGACTCTATTAGCAGCCTTCTATCAGCCTGAGAGTTTGATTGAGAAAGCCAGGGAAGAGCAGCAGAAGACGAAGTGATGATAATAAAAAGTGCAGAGTTTATTGAATAATCTTAGTTGCCTGTTTCAAAGCTCAGACTTCATCTAGATATTACACTACTCAATGATCTGAATTTTTCTGACCAGTATGAATCCAACAAGTGTTATTATACCAAGGGAAAAACAATGGAAAATTATTGCTTCACAACATTGACCATCTCCTACTCGTGAAGGCAAACATCCCTTTAAACCACACATTCATATGATTTAACAACAATAGCAAGCATTGCAAGAGCAAGGAAATAAGTCCATAAGACTTTTGTTTAATTTTTAATGAAAATCTGAAAGATTTCTGTCCCTCCCTTTGAAAGCCCATTCCACCAAAACTTTCAACCTTCAAAAAGTACATGAAAGTAATCGATATGAATCAAGCTATTTAATCCAGGTCTTGGCAAGAATTGTTAGATGAATAGATTTAATTTAAGCTTTTATTCACATTCATCAATACACATAGATGAACACAAATATGGTCAATGGCAGCTTGCATATACTGTCTTGACAAGTAGGAACAATCCTCATTGGTTCTCGCGTGTCAAAAAATAATGTTTGAGCTTCAATTAATAAGGATTACGATATCTTTATGAACTTGTTGAAGCTTAAATTTAGGTGTAATGGGCTTTCAGTGGAGGTACAGAAACCTCTCTGTTTTTATTAAAAAATATCTTAAGTAGTGTTTAGAAGATGAACAAAAGTCTTATGAGAATGGAATTGGGGGTGATCAATTGATGACAGTTTTGGTGAACCATCTCTTTAATCTTACCATTACGGATTTAAACTCATTTTTCTCTTTTGGCTCCTTAGGACCGACCTGCGCTCCAATTACCTCTTGAACAGCCGTATCACTGGCATTGAGGAGTGTGACCTTCTGCTTCTGATTGGAACCAACCCACGTTACGAGGCACCTCTCTTCAATTCACGTGTCCGCAAGAGGTAAAACCATTGCACACTCTTGTTTGCAACAGTTGGAACCAGTTGAGCAGGTGTCATTTCACTCCACCCCACTTTTTCTTTTTATCCCCATTCTTCAGTTGGTTGCATAATGAGCTCGAGGTGGCCATGGTTGGTCATAAGGTGGACTTAAGCTACAGTTACAACCATCTGGGTGAAACTACACAAGTTCTGCAAGAGATTGCTGATGGAACACACCCTTTCTGCAAGGTAACATTATTTAATAATGTTGGTGTTTAGCATGACATCATCAGAAGTTGACTCTTGAATGAGAAAGAATTGGAGTATGGTTTTGTATTTCAGGTCCTAGCCCAGGCCAAAAAGCCCATTGTAGTGGTGGGTAGCTCCGCTCTCCAGAGGGATGATGGGGCAGCCATCTTTAAGGCTGTGTCCACAATTGCTCAAAATTCTCGAGCCATCAGCGGTGTTGAGGAGGGATGGAAGGTTCTCAATGTGCTGCACAGGTCAGATACTGTCATAAGTGTGTATGCATATGTGGACCATTCTTTGAGTATCATTTCTGTTCTATGTGAATAAAAGAATTGTGAATGTTGACCCTTTGCTTAGCACAAGTACTGACCTTGTCATATAAATGTAACCTTAGGGTGGCCAGTCAAGTGGCAGCCCTGGACCTGGGTTACAAGCCTGGTGTTGATGCAATCCGGAAGAACCCTCCCAAAGTGCTGTTTCTCCTGGGAGCTGATGCTGGTTGCATCACCAGAGCAGATCTTCCCAAAGACAGCTTTGTCATCTACCAGGGTCAGTAACCTCACTTGCAAATTTTGTATTCTATACCAGTGATTCCCAACCCTGGTCCTTGATTACCCTCAGCACTGCACATTTTAGGCCCTGTCCCAAATGGCGCACTTCATGCGGACTTTCGGTCTCGTGGACTTGAATTGCGCGTGCTCGCTGAGTCTACGAGTCCGTAGACTGTCCCATTCAACATTTTACCGCTCTGAAGTGTGCTCAGCAGCGCCCCCTTTGTACCCTTGAAGCGGTCTTCCACGAAGCCCGCATAGAAGCAGGCTTCACGCACTTTAACTACCCAGGAATCCTTGCGAAAGGCCAATCACACAACGGATGGGAGGAGATTTCACTCACGGATAATTGTTGACATGGCTGAGAAGAAAATATTACAGTTTTTATGACCTAAATGTACATTTTACCAGTTGTTACCTACAGTTTATACAAACATTATGGTCATCGACCAGTGGTTGATGTCTCAAACATAATAATAGCGCGTTTAATAATACGATCACATTATGATTCATTAAATAAATAGAACCGAATATCAGGGCTTTACTGAGTCATATCTAAACATAGTATGAATATTGAAACCTGTAAATTCATCTGAAACTCATGCACATTTTCATTATGTTTTAAAATTGCAATCTTAGTTCAAATGTAACATTATGTATTATTATGTACAACTGTATACATCATTTAAATAAGCATGATATATCTATTGCCCAGGTGATATGCACAATATCAAAATATAGAACTGTAAAATTAGGCTGTGTAGTGGACGTGGAGATGAGACGCTGGAGCGCAAAAAATGTGATTTCTCCTGTCCAACAACAACCAGACCTGTAATATTTCTGTCAGTAAGGTTATTTTTCACTCTGATGTCTCTGAAAATAAAAAGCTAGATGATATATTAAACTTTTTCTGTACGATGGGTAAATATCATATTCACAAAGCAATTAAATTCAAACCTAGTTGCAAATTTTTTGCTTATGATTTACAGTTATTCTTCACTTCAAAAAATCCCCTCCAATAAAAGAGCTTCGAAAATATCCTGTATTATAGAACAAGTTTTATATAAATTGTAAAAATATTTTATTTACTGTTATTATTTACTTTCATTTTCTCTGTATCCCCACATGTGCATGTTCATTGTTTTGTATTATTTCCATTGTAATGATTTATATTGTAATGCAAAAAAAAAAAAAAAACAGGCCGTTATTTCCGGCGTGACGATCGAGTCTGTCCCAAAAATACCTCTCAATGCGCCCTCGTGGACTCGCGCCAAGGGCCCTATAGGTCTGCACTACATGACGTCAACAAAGTGTGGACTCTGAGGAAGTCCACAAGTCCGGAGTGTGCCATTTGGGACAGGGCCCAAGATGTCTGTCTCCCTAATCAAACACACCTGATTCAACAAATCAGCTTAGGGTTAAAAGGATAGTTCACACAAAAATGAAAATTCTGTCATTAATTACTTGCCCTCATGTCGTTCCAAGCTTGTAAGACTTTCGTTCATCTTCAGAACAGTATTTTTGCTGAAACAGCGATTTCTGTCCCTCCATAGACTGCTACACAACCAACCCTTTGATGTTTCAAAAAGTTCATAAAGAGATCATAAAATTAATCCATATGAATTGAGCGTTTTTTGTCCATATTTTCTGAGGAGACTTGATCGCTTTATATGATGAACAGATTTAATTTAGTCTTTTATTCACATAATAACAACATTGATCAGTGACCATAAACAGAAGCTCAACTGAACCTCATTGGTTCTTGCGGAAGTTCAGACATGCTGCGTTACACATGAGAATGAATCTCATTGGTTCTCACAAGTCAAGCGACCATGTTTGAGTTTCTGTTTACCACAACTGATGTTTGAGTTGATGAATGTTTATACGTGAATAAAATCCTAACTCCATCTGTTTATCATATAAAGTGATCGTGCAATTCACATGGATTCATTTTGCGATTTCTTTAATCGACATAAAAAAAAAAATAGTTGCGTAGCTGTCTATGGAGGGACAGAAGGCTCTCAGATTTCATCAAAAATATCTTCATTTGTGTTCCAAAGTTGAAAGAAAGTCTTACAGGTTTGGAACGACATGAGGGTGAGTAATTAATGACAGAATTTTCAGACTCCCAGACCTCAGATGGATGTCAGGTAAGAGAAAGGGGGAGCGGAGAGAAACCACAGCTCTGTACTCTTGTTCAGTACCGCAATCTCATGGCAAGCGCCTTGCATCCAAATACAGTATATTCTTATACGTATATTCTTATGTTTAATGGCACCACATGCTTATCCAGGTCACCATGGAGATGTAGGTGCACTCATGGCTGATGTCATCATGCCTGGTGCTGCATACACCGAAAAGACTGGCACATACGTCAACACAGAGGGTCGTGCCCAGCAGACTAGAGTGGCAGTCACTGCTCCCGGTATTGCACGCGAGGACTGGAAGATTTTGCGTGCCATTTCTGAGGTACGCTCCTTAACCTGTACTTTAACAATGTACAACCTGTTCCTCATATTGTTCATATACATTTGCTGAGCTATTCTTTTGAAGAAAGTGTAGACTGTTCATTACAAATTCTTGTTTTTGTTTGCTCAGCTGGCAGGAATCACACTGCCGTATGACACACTGGATGAGGTAAGGAGAAGGCTGGAAGAGGTCTCTCCTAACCTGGTGAGATATGATGATGTAGAGGAAGCCAATTATTTTAAACAAGCCCATGAGCTTTCAAAGGTTTGTGTTTTTTTTTTTTTTTTGTCAATTTTTGTTTTAAATCTCCCCTACTTGAACTGTTCACTAATGTTCTCCTGGTCTCCTTAGGCTGTGAATCAGTCATTGCTTGCGGCTCCTATTGTCCCTCCTCAGCTCACAGTGAAGGATTTCTACATGACCGGTAGAGTAACAAATATATTATGTTGGTTTAATGAGTTATATTAAGTTCTTATGTTTGAATAGAATGCTGTAACCTAGTGTATGTCTTTGAACCTGCCATTTACCATTGCCTTTGGTTGTCTTTCTCTATAGACCCCATAAGCAGAGCCTCTCAGACAATGGCCAAGTGTGTGAAGGCTGTGACCGAGGGGGCAGCAGCAGTCGATGAGCCCTCAATTTGTTAAAACCCCTTCAGGCACACCAATCTATCTATAGTAATGCACACAAAAGTAGTCATCGTCAAGTACATGTACAAACACATACCTGGATTTTAGCATTACTTTGCTGTTTGTCTCTTGTGTCTTACATAGTCAGACTTCACCAGAGCAGCAAAATGTGTGAAATTATCATATTTAAATAGGCTTTGAAGGGTGTTGTAAAGTTTTCATTCCCATGATTAAGTTGAATGAGGTCTGCTTTGTTTTGGAAAGCTCTTATTATAATAAATAAAAATGTATTATATCAATATACTATTGTCGCCGTTCACATTGCTGGTCTAAATTCTTTAAAGTAAGGGTGTGATAGAAAACCAAATATTCTGTTTTGGTAGAAGCTAGGATGGAAGTGTAAGGGGAAAATGTTTTCTAAAAATAAGCATCTTGATTGGGTTTCCTTCTTATTAATGAAGTTGGATTAAGTGCAGTGTAAAGCCTGTTTTCTTCTGAAAATATATACTCATAATTTGAAAGAATTCTATCAGTTGAATAATCTTAAATTAATGAATTTAACTTAATAACAAAGTAATGGATTATCATGGGTTTTACTCAGTTACTGATCAAACTTTACCTGCCCTTGATCTTTACCTTTTTTTGCCACTATGTTAGGATCATGCTGACATCACTGACTGAATAGGGGGCAACACAAGACACTTAGAAATATCAGTAACACCTGCTTCAGAGTTAATATCACAAGTCTTGTCACCTTGATAATATTTATTGATAGCAACGAAGGGAAAATATGACTGACAAGAATGTTCTCGTCGCACGTGAGATTGCACTGAATTTGAAGTTGGTGATGTCATTCCAGGCATGGATGAGACGCGTGAGAGGAGGCTGTCGGAAAAGACTTTGGGGGAGATCCCTCAAAACTTGAAATCAATGACTGCGGCTTAAATAAAACTTCACGCTGGTCCGAACACTTTTGACAGCTGGACACACAAATGTTCAATCTTTAGTGTATGTTTGCGAGATCTGTCATCTTTCTAAAAGCCGACAATGAACATACAAAGTTGAATTCCAAAATGGTTGCAGAGGTTGTTGTTGCACTGTTGGCTGTTGTCATGTCCCCCCAGTGCCTGTAGTTGTGCTGTAAGAAGCCTCGCATCCGATGACTAAACCAACACCCCCTTCTCTTTGTGTACGGCTAGTTTTATTTAACTAATCGACAAAGATGTGCCAGTAGGATTCGTGCAAAATTATATCCACGCGTTAAAAAACTAAATCTGCTAGCGTTACATGGAAAGGTAGAGGCGGAATATCCCCGCTGAGAGGAATAGCCGTCGACCGTATGAAAAGATCAGCGTAGCTAGTTTAGCACAGGCCGCAGTGATCGGAGGCTGAGCTGCAGCCGGAAAGCAACGGACTCAAGTAAAGGCGGAAGACCGCTTATCACGCACTGCAAGGCGGGTGTCTCGCTACTCGACTCGGGGGGATTCGGGAGGTTTCACAGGCCAACGGTAACTACGAATTGCGCAGAAAATAAAGGAATGTATGTCGTCAAAATGTGTATCTGATATCAATTTTATTGTAATATTACTAAAACGTAAACTCACGAAACTAATCCAAATTTAACTAATAAATAAAACCCCGAAACTTTCAAATGTCTCCGGTCGTCGACAACGCTTATTCTCATTTGACAGGTATTTTGCTTATAATCGGTCCCGAGTGTTTCTCACAAATAAAATATTCCGACGACCGTTACAAAGTTTCAAAATACGTTCGAAATATTTGTACGACGCAACAAAGAAATACATTCTGCCGCTCTGATTTTGACCGTATATTTCGGAAAAAGAAGTAAATTGCTTCTTCAGGCGCTACACCCAACTTGCTCAATCCTTGCCTCAAAAGTAACTGATAGTGCTGCCCAAGTACATGATAGAGTAGTAGGCGGGTTGTCCACCGTCCCCTTGCGTTTTCAAAGTTGCTTTGCATGTCAAACGTATTGTACTCTGCCCAAACACTTTTACGAGCCATCGTTTTATGATTTAGTGTTTCACCTGCTTAAAGCTCTGCTTACACCAGCTGTTTTTCCTCAAGTGTCATTGATTGCTTGAAACAGGGGCTACTTTTCCTTCTTCCTGTCACTTTAATATTTAATGGTTTGAGCTGTTTATGCTGAGCAGCCAACACACTGCATATTTTCATGAGTGCTTTAAAATGCAGAGTTCAGAATTGTTAGGTGTTGGAAGTGACTGCAACATATTGAAAGCTATTTTAAATAGGATGTCACTTGACCTGCTGATGAGCGAGTGTGTCATTTTTATATTCATGGTTTTATTATAGCTGTTTGACTTGTATAGTTAGTACAAATGCATAACATTCATAGTTTTGTATACATAAGCGAGTGCTAGAAACTCATTATGAAGGAGCGCAATAATAATGGAAGAGCTGAGAGGTTTGATTATCATTATGTCTCTGCAAACTATGGTGTTTAGGGAAGCTGTAGGGGAAATTGGAGCTTCCTGCAATTGAGATCAATAAAGTTAATATTACAGTAAAGGCTGGAATACACTACACGGAAGAGATTTTAAAGCACTAGGCATTATATAGCTTGCCGACTTTGTAAATGATTACAGAGAAAAACTGAGCAAACTGACTGAGGATCACACACTACTAGACTTTAAAGTCATTACGAACACAAAAAATAAGTGCAGAAACATGCACCTCGTTGCATGGAGACGAATGACAAATGAGAACAAAGTGTTCAAAATCAAAAGATGTTTGATATCCTCCGACTAGATAGAATATCGTCTTACGCTAAAAAAGAGTCAGAAATCCGGAGAAAAAAAACAACAACTCCCAACTGCCCAAAATCTGCAGAATGAAAACTAACATCGACTTCTCCAAACTGCAAAATGAGGGGAAAATCTGGGCAAAAGTCATGTAGTGTGTATTTCAGCCTTAAAAGTGTAGTGCATTTTATACCTTTATACCCTAAATGTACAACAATAAACATATATATATAAAAATAACATTTAAATAATTTAGAAACAGAATTACACCTGTAAATGTAAAGCATATTTTCAGTTTTGATTTAAAGTGAATGTCTCATTGACCAGTTGTTCTTCGAGCTGAATTTGACTTTTGGTAGTTGACTCAATGCTTTCATCACACTTTTGTCTCATTCACATACCGCTTTTTTTTTTTTTTTTTCATCAGCTGATGTTCCGTAGAGTTCCAGCCCTGGGATGTATGAAGGCAAACACATCCACTACTCGGAGGTGGACCACAAGCCTCTGTGCTCATACAGTCCAAAGCTTTGCAAGCAGCGCAGGCTCAATGGTTATGCTTTCTGCATCCGCCATGTGCTCGAGGACCGGACCGCTCCCTTCAGGCAGTGCGAATATGTAGCCAAGTACAATAGCCAGCGCTGCACCAACCCAATACCCAAGGCTCACGACCGCAAGTAAGTTTGTGGATTAACAAATGTTTAAAGAAAAGATGTGCATGCTTAAAATAATACTGAAAACAATCTGTTTGTCTTTTAGGTATTGTAATAGTCACCTTCAGGTTATGGGTGTCCTCCCCAAGAAGGAGCGAAAGAAGAAACAAGATACCATTGAGTCTTTGGCCCTCAAAATTACCGTTCCATCCCTGGCTCTGAAAACTCACAAAGGTCTCGAGCTTTTACCTCCATCCCCACCACCCTCCCTGGCTTGTCTACTCCCCTCAGATCCCTTCGCCTTTTGCAGGGGAGAAAAAATGTTAAAATCAAGTGGCACATTCCTGAAGAAACCCCAAGAAAACCAAGCTCTGAACCATAAGCAGAAACAGCAAGATCACAGTGTTCCAGCGTTCCCAAACCATCTCAGAACCTCCGCTCTTTCTTCAACCCTTCCACATTCTTGCCTCCCTCCTCCGCAGACTGGAAGAACCACACAAACAGCCATAGTTCCCTCCTCCCCTAACGCAGCAACCCTACAAACCCCTGCAGTTCGTTCAGGTCCATTATTCAAAACCTCATCCACACTTCCGGACAGCCATCTGGGCTCAAAAGACACAGCTCCAACTGATAACAAAATTAAACTGGACCTCAATCATGCGTTTGATAAAAAGGTTTCCCCTGCAGTTTCAGGGATGGCACCAAGCCGTGATGACATACATGGACAATTAATAAAAGTGCGCTCAGTTGCTATGCGGCAACAAGCTCCATGTTTGCAGAAGTTCCATAGATTGATGGACCAACACAAGGGGAGGTACCAAGACCTGAACGCACATTTAGGTAGGAAATGTTGACCTGGGATTTTGACATTTAAAAATTAGTTTGGCTTTAGTTTGTTTTAATGACAAACACAGCTTGTGTTCTAGGGCTTGATTGGTCAGAAGACAGTGAAGAGGAAGATGGAGACTTGGGGAAGCTAGTGTCATATCAGTGCCAGAGACTACAAGAGAAGCACTTTAAAGAAAGGTACAGTAATCCATCAGTCTGACAATCATCCATCCTCCACCTAATTTAATGCCAAACGCAAAGATTAACCCATATTATAATGTAGATCTCTGGAATACTTCATTCTGATTGGTCAATTGTCGTATTCTGCAGCTACATTTTTTTTTAATGACTGCTAAACTTCAACTTCTCGTATAACTCCATGGCTTCTTTCTCACAAAATAGAAAAAAATATTCAATATTTATGTCACACGAAAGAGTAAAGTACAAATGGAACTTTCAGTTGTTTCAGTGATCTTTTAAAGTCATTTTTGGAAGGTAAAAACCAAGAGCAGTGGTTCTTAAACTTTTTGTCTCCAAGACCCCTATTGTCCACAACAATATTTGAAGGCTCGACATTCCTAGATTCTGTAAATGAAATTGCAAGATTCCAGAATTTGAATGTTCTGAATGTTCCCACACTTTTTAAGAATTTACATGACTTTTACAGCTGTTCATTATGGATAATATCAACTACTTACTAATTTACTAATTACTAATACAACTACTTCTACCCGATAAAATATTTTAGAACTTGGCATACTGCAAATACAAATGTATACATTATAAAATGCGTTTTTATGCAGCTCTAGAATTAAGGGTTGAATAAAACAAGAAATATCTTCGATTTTTGGTTAAGCTCTTGTATTTGACAATGCAAGAGTCCAGAACTCTGTAAAGTGTCATCCAGCACATCCCAAAGACTTTCAACGAATTTAAGGTCTGGACTCAGAGGTGCCAATTCATGTGTAAAAATGATTCTTCATGCTCCCTCCCAACCATTCTTAGACAGTTTGAGCCTGATGAATCTTGACATTGTCATCCTGGAATACGGCCATGATGTGTCTTCCTACATGGTTGTTTAAGAAATGAAAAGCTACACGCACCTTCAATTAGGGTTAGAAGAACTGTTGGCAAACATAACATGCTAGAAACTTAATCACTGCAATAATGATCCAATCATTGACTCGTAAGCATTTGCCTATTTAAATCCGTGGCATGAATATGAATGCTTATTTCCATTCTGTGACCCATCAGTGTATCTGAACCCACAGTTTGAAAACTGCTGATCTAGAGAAATCTCTTTCCCGTCTCTTTGCAGTTCCAGCAGTTCCCGTGCTGAGCGTTTGGCAGGCTTCTGCTCATACCTGAGACAAAAACACACGCACCTTTGCAGGGAGCAGAGGGGCTTCAGGAGAGAGAGAAGATCCCAGCATGCTCTTCGTAAAGCCCTGCTGCAGGCAGCAAGAAAGGAACCTCAACACACCGCACAGCTTATTCAGGAACAACATAATGAGACCTCCACACCCTCCAGGTAAAAAAACACATGCATTAGGGGTGTAACAATACATTATGTGTTGATGCGATATGATGTATTGATGCAATGCATAAAATATCAATAACTTTTCAACAACTAGAGTGCCTCATTTTATTGTTGAAAGTTCATGTTATATTTTGGCTTCATTTCTAATTGACTTAA
Source organism: Scardinius erythrophthalmus (assembly GCF_964197995.2). NCBI lineage: Eukaryota > Metazoa > Chordata > Actinopteri > Cypriniformes > Leuciscidae > Scardinius > Scardinius erythrophthalmus. The sequence continues at coordinate 33,959,215 of NC_138232.1, read as the reverse complement.
AGAGGATCTATTATGCTTTACAAGTTTACATTTTCAACTTTCTTTAGTGTGTAATGTTGCTGTTTGAGCATAAAAAAGGTCTGCAAAGTTACAAAGTCCAGTCCAAAGGGAGCTATTCTCTACATCAGTAAACTCTGAAATGCTTCGATTGTAGTCTTTTGAGTTTTCTTCCAGGAACATAGACGTCACAGTATTCCGCATGTAAATAATTCCCGCCAGAGGCATACGGAAAAAAATGGGACGAGGCCTGGTTGAGTTGTGTTTATAGTGTGTTTTTCCACCCCGGGCCTAATGCGGTTATGGAAAGGGGCGTGGCATTTCCGAAACATGCTTGAATTGGTTGATCAATAACAACACACTGATTCAGCTGACCAATCAGAGCACATTAAGCTTTTTGGAAGGAGGGGCTTCATAGAGAGAGAAACTTAAGAGAGCGATACTGACAGACTGGGAAAAGAGGTGCTGCAACAGTATAAAATATGTGATTTAAAAAAAAAATATGTATCGTTCAAGCATGAAAACCTGTTCTAGGCTCGTAAAAGGGCATAATGTGTCTTCTTTAAAAAAAAAAAAAAACAGGCGCATAATATCTTAACAATTGATATATCAATCGCAGGCCCCTGAATCTTATCAATTCCTATCCTAATAGTATCTCTTCAAGATTTGAGATATCAGCAAATATCGTGTTGCTGGCTAAGAGTATTAATACCAGATCTTTCAAGTATTGTGATGCAACGTCCAATCTACACCCGTGATGTGCTCGACATGCTTTCATGTTGCAGTAGTTTGTTTTCTTGTTTTAATTCCACAGCACTGCAGTACCAATGGCTGGAGATGACTCAGGTTTATGCTTGGCTATCGTGAAAGGTGAAGACTGCAGAAATTCAGCCTTACCGTTCACCAGGCACTGCTTTCAACGTATCCTCTCAAAGTTCTTAACAATAGCTGACTGCTTTTGGCTGTTCGTCTGCATTCAGAGCAATTTTTCCTGTGACTTCAACTAACCATCTGCTTTGGTGATTGACCGATCGACTTTGGTTCGTTCCCTGTGTTGTGTCCTTAATGGCACTCTGTAGATATCCTTCAGAACCGTTCACAGCAGCTGTTCTCAAGCTGCACTGCTCGCTTTGCAGATGGAGCTCAGTGTTCCATCCCTGTCTTTGACATCACGCACCAGACACCACTTTGTGATGAGCATGCCAAGAAAATGGTGAGAAACAGAAGACTGTTTCATTGCGTAATAAACTTTTTGCTAGTAACTACTATAACCATATGTGCACTAATGGTACTTTACAGGACAATTTCCTGCGAGGTGATATCAGCCGGAGAACGTACCACCACCACCAGCAGATTCAGCGGCACAGGCCACTGAAGAAAGCCAAGCCTCCAGCGCTCAGTAAGAAGCATAAGAAGAAAGGCAAGCGAGGAGCACCAAAGCGCCCTCAGAAACCCATTCCTCCTGCGCTACCCCAGGGTAACCTGGGAATGCCTTCCATTTTGTGCCTGCCCACTCAGCCTTCTGGCATAAGGTGAAAGCCGAGTGTGTTTGTATGCGTGTGTGTTTGCGTATGTCTGTGAATGCGCACTCATTGTCTTTGTGTTTTTCAGGAGCCCTTTAACTCCTGATTTAAGTGCAGATGAATTTCCAGATGACATCACCAATGACATCAGTGACATTCCACATGACCTAGAGTTGAATCAGGAGGATTTCTCAGATGTTCTGCCTCGACTCCCGGATGACCTGCAGGACTTTGATCTTTTTGAAGGTAAAAGTGCTATAATATTATGGAAGGGTATTGATACAGATCATCAGATTTTGATTTGATTCTGATTCATTTCTGTATACAGGGAACTACACTGCGACCAAAATGGTCGCATATGCGACCTTTTGAAATGCCATTGCGACCAAAATTTTCAATGGGTCGCAAATGTATCACTGATTATTTTTGTACCTATATTTTAGGCAATGCGCTATGATTTACTATGAGCATTTATTAAAACAGAAATGTGTATTTTAAGAATACGTTTTATAACGTGCTCTGAGCATTCAACACATCAAGTTGGCTTCAGCCCCGCGACCGTTACTAAAACGTACCATTGTATCTGCGCGACTCTCTCTCTCTCTCTCTCTCTCTCTCTCTCTCTCTCTCTCTCTCTCTCTCTCTCTCTCTCTCTCTCTCTCTCTCTCTCTCTCTCTCTCTCTCTCTCTCTCTCTCTCTCTCTCTCTCTCTCTCTCACTAATAGAGAAGATAATTAATAATGTGCGTGCACACACAGAGAGAAGATAATTGTAAAATGAAAATTGACGGGCTATAGTTTAAATTTTGTTCTTGCTTGGGTTTTTTTCTGTCAAAATGTCGGAAAGCATATTGTATTATCCATCCGTGTTTTTTAAAATTCGTTATATGAGGGACGTTTTACAACACAGCCCTCGTTATATGTCGGATTCGTCAAACTTAGCGAACTTGATATTATTTTTAGAATAAGTGATTCGTTATGCTATTATTGGACTCCTGTCTATTCATTGTCAACTGTTTTCTATAAATATGTTTGTATTGGCTAACATTTATGCAGCTAATGCCTGTCCTGTTTAAAATGTGCAATGTTTAAATGCAAAGACAGCAAGTCACAAACAGAAGCCCTTTTCCCTGTGCTATTTAGTATCATATTTGGATATTGGAATAATAAATTAAGTAGCCTATCTTTATTGTACACCTGTTTTTTTTTTACTGTTTTCTAGGGGTTTCTTAATTTTAGAAAAGTGTTTAGTGTTTTGGAAAATTTCTCTTTATTTGATTATCAGTAAATTTGTTTTCTAAACAGAGATATCGATATCGGCCATAACAGCAATATTAATATCGGTTATTATCGGTATCGGCCACAATTTTCACATCGGTGCATCACTACTTAAGAGTTCAGGAGTCTGCCCATCTGTGCCAACCAGCATGTTGAAATCCATTTTGCTCTTTATGTATTTTCTATTACAGTAAATCTATCCCAACCAATGTTAAAGAAAACAAAAACAAGAAGGCATGTGGTTTAAAAGATGGCAAGTAAAATAAAAAGCACATCTGTATGCAATACAGTTTCATTATTGTTCATTATTATCCAGAGCGGCTTACTATAAACAATTTGTGCGACCAAATCATGTTTTGCGCCAGTAACTGAAAAAGTTAGTAGCGCAAGTGCCACCAGTGGAAAAGGTTAGTGTAGTTCCCTGGTATATTTCAGTTATAATGTCTATTTTGCTTAAAAAAGTGGACATTATATTTTATTTATTCATTCATTTATTCATTTTTGAAGGAGGTAAAAAATGTATAAGGGCCCAATAAATGCAGTTAAATTCCTATTTTATTTAACAGATAAACAACCAAAAAGTTGGTAATGTGTAAAGTTATCATAAAATTATAAACTCATTAACACTTAATGTACAATATATCACTGTATCATACATAAATTACGATATATATATGTATTACACACTACTGTTCAAAAGTTAAGATGTTTTTGATGTTTTTGAAAGAAGTCTCTTATGCTCACCAAGGCTGCAAAATACAGTAAAAACAGTAATATTGTGAAATTTTATTACAATTTAATAAAGCGGTTCTCTGTTTTAACAATGTATTCCTATGATCAAAGCTGAATTTTTAGCATCATTACTCCAATCTTCAGTGTCACAAGATCCTTCAGAAATCATTCTAATATGCTGATTTAGTGCTCAAGAGACATTTCTTATTATTATCAATGTTTGAAAACAGTTGTTGCTTAATTTTTTTTGTGGAAACCATAATGATTCTTTTGCTGAATGTAAAATTCAACAGCATTTGAATTTGAAAGAATTTTTTGTAACATTATTAATGTCTTTACTGCCTCTTTTGATCAATTTAATGCATCGCTGATGAATAAATTATATTTGAAACTAATTATTTAAAATATATACTATAACTTAATTCATTGAAGGATCCATCCGACTGATTTATTTATTTTTTACTTTTAATCTGTCTGATTCATTTGACTGATTCATTAAGATGACAGTAAGTGTCATTTGTCCGTGATTGAGACTTGCACTGGTTTTCCACAAGAACAACTCAATTGAAGCTTTTATGCTTTTTTATGCTTATTGCTTTTATTTTGTGTTTTTTTCTGCAAATTTGGGATAAATATGATCTCATTTGCTGTCTGGGGCTGCAGGAAAAAGAGTAATTCAGGCACAGAGTTAAAGATTGGGCTTTTAAGAATTGATATTTTTACCCTTATAGACTTTATACTTTCTATGTCTTTTCTGGTAATTACTCTGTTTTCTTCTCTCACTTTGTTTACAGTCATTTTATATTCGCTAATTCATGTTTATTTGTCATATAGGTAAGAATAGTGAGCTGTTGCCCACCTCTGAGGAAGCCGAGGAATTGGTTCGCGTTCTGCAGGCCATGAGCTCGTACCCAGAATCCCTTGCATGTCTAAGCGGAATGGCTGAGCTTGGTCCCGTAGAAGGGGTAGATTGTCGTAGCATGCCGGTGGGAGTCGTGGAACTACTGAGTGCGCGGCTATCTGCTGAAACCCTTTCCAGCCTGGAGCTGGACCCCAGTCTGCTCCCCACCTCTGAAGACGCTTTCCCCCCATCACCTCCATCACCACAGCCCCCTCTGACTCCTCCATCCTCTGTGGGGCATCTCACAGATAGCACGTACACACAGAGACAACCTCATCTCCTAGCTAAGATGGATAACTCCAAAGCAGATCTGAGTGATCTGCCCCTTTGCAAGGACGAGGACATCTCTCATGGCTCGTGGGGCGTTCTCGCCCTCCCCCTCAGCGACTCCTCACAGTTTCACAGCCTTATTGCCTCAGACGGCCTGCTGATGTCCACAGCCCTCTCAACGCCAATGACCCCCGTGCCCTCAGCCCCCTGTCAGCCCAGTTCGGCCCTCTCTGCTTTGCATCAGAGCAGCCAAACTGTCCCCGTCAGTCGCTCTACACCCGCATCCTCACCCTCATCACCGACGTCCCAAACCAAGCACCTTCTCCCCCCACTGTTCAATCACTGTGGGATCCCAGCAGACTTACAGCCGCACCACAGTACAACGGCGCCCCCTATGGACCAGGCCTGAAGTGCAGGCAGAACCAATTATTTGCTATGGTCAGTGTTCAGGGAACATGTTGCAGGTGAATTTTCTTTTTCTTTTTTCTTTTTTTCAAATGTCAGGGTCATTGTGTTTGTCTCCTCAGTCCTCTGCATCTTTTTCCCTCACAAAGAAAGAACATCAAGCAATAAATTTCCTTGTTGGCGTAAATTAGTTGCTTTTTTCAAAAAGCAAGCATAGATGGATTTTAGCCATTAATATCACTTGTATCCTTAAACACATATTTAATATATTTATAGAGTAGCAGTCTGCACAACTAGTTTTATTGATGAGTGAAAATGTGTGGTAACTGGTGAAAATGTGGTTCTTGTTTAGAGGTAATGGGCAAGTTTGTCAGTGGCAAACACAAGGGGAAAGGTGTCATGGTTGTATCACTATTTTGTCCCGTGTGATGATTAAAAAGCTCATTGTTTTGGCAGATGGTGTTTGTGCTTTTAGTAGCCGTTAAACTATGGGGTCTTGCTCTAAGTGTAAGTGCCTGCCATAAAAGCTGTGTAACACCTTTATAATTAGTGTATTGCAAATCAACATAAATTACACTTTGCGTTGTCACTTAGTAAAAACCTGTGAGTGCACAAAAATACACACCTGAAAATATTTAAAGAGGCATTTATTCCCTGTTTTTGAACCCTCGCGCAAGTAATTATCTTCTCACATTACCGTAAAGTTACTCAAGTGTTAAACTTTGATTCTGAGTGTTCGATGTGCTCCTGTGTAAGGCATTTAGCTGAAGTGATAGCAGTTGTGGGAAATAAATGGTGTTAAGCTATAGTTGGTTATCTTGTCATGGCTTTTAAAGAGAGTAGTTATGATGCCTTTACCCTCATGTCATGCCAAGTCTACATTTGCATTTTCCCATTTATGTTCTTTGCTGATGCTTTCTTACCAAAGCGGCTTCCAAGAAAGCCTCTTTTTATGTCCACAGCAGAAAATATCTTTATATCATTATATCTAACTGAACCAATATAATGAAATCATGTTTGGGCAGTTAAGCTTTTAAAGAGAACAGTTAAGTATAACCTTGATTCAATGTCATTATAAAACGAATAATGATGTAAAATTGTGGTTTGGGTAGACTTGCCGTTTTACTGGATAATGCTGCTTTTATCAACAGGCATACTGACAGATATCCTTGCACACAGAGGGTTGTCTCATATACTTTTTATACTTATTCACTGAATGTATCAAGTCAACAACAAAAAAAAGTTTATTATAACCTATTAAAATGTTATGGTCCTCTTCTTTGTTCAAGGTATTTTTATGTCTTGACGTTTACTTTTGTTACTTAAGTGCTTGGATGTGGGCGTGTGTGTAGACAATGTGTAAGAGAAATTCTATTCGTTTTATTTGAAATGTGTGAATTAAAACTGCTATGAACACGACTTTTTGTGCACTCATTATTTCAATGTGCTGTCAGCAGCAATTTGCAGGTTTTGTGTCGCAAAGAAAACACTGTGACGACACTTAAAGGTGGTATCAGTGATTTCAGGCCCAAAAACATTTTTATCACATTCATCTAATCTTTCCTGTGTTGTGAGGGTGTTGTGAGGTTTTGAGCCAGCTTTTTCTTCAGCTCTGACTTTGCGTGCAGCCGTGCACGAGCACAAAACCTCACAACACCCTCCCCCTGTCGGTGATTGGTTGGAACACTATTTATTTTGGTTTTGAGTGTTTGGCTAAACCATTTGTTTTTGTGTGCAGATCTCAGAGCCTAGGCTGCCTACAGAGTTTTTTTGACGGCATGCTTATGGGGCGGACAGCTAGCGGATCGTTAGGAAAAAATATATAAATATTTTTGGGCCTGAAATCACTGATACCACCTTTAAAAGACTATCAGTCTATGTACAAACTAAACTTACCAGGCACAGAGATGATTCATAACATATAGGCCCTATGGCTTTCTAAACAGATTAAAACTGTAAGATTTTAAATTGTAATCTTTTAATGACTCATTTGAATGTAATCTTTCTCCATGCCAATGAGAACATTACTTGAAAAACAGAAGAGGGAGCCAAATCATTATAAAATGCTCCAGTCTTTTGCAAAGAGGATATTAGTTATGGGGATTTGTGATTAGTTTAATACGCAGGTGTCTTGGTGTCCATTGAATGATTCCCTCAAACGATTCGTTAAAAGGCATTACGAAAAATGTTTGAGTTTCTACAATTCTACTGTAAAATCTCTCGAGAAATGACAAGAAAACATGTTTTTATAATTCGATCAGCACTAAAATGACATATTCGTGAATGAATCACTCGTTTGATTTAATCAGTCACTGTCAAACGTGTTTGCAAAACGAAGTTTGATACATTCGATCAGTTCTTAAGCACGTTTAACCTTGTCAAAAAGAGCGCTAAATGTGGAGGATTTTTACCAAATATCCACTGGAGAAAACGAAACTAGCAAATGTCTTCAATCGATTGTAAGCGATGAACAACTCTTTATTGCCCACGCTGCTTCTGAAAAACAAATTTAGCCTATATCCTATCAAAGATGAGGAAACGTTTCGGGTGGGGGAGGGAATAGTTTTGCTTCAAAACGGACTCGTTCACTAACGAAAACCCACTAACTTAAATGACAAGTTGGAGAAGGAGTATTGGTAATAACACAAGATTCTGTCTGATATCAGAGAGCGAAAGTAAAAGATTTTTTGTGCACCGCTCGAAATTGGTCTGCACGTTTACCATGCAACAAATGTTTAAGAATGACGACGATACTGCTCATAATGACTGCGGATGCAAATCTACTTTCCTCCATCTCACCGCTAAGAGGGGCGCGAGGATGCTCCTCCGCGCGAGCCCGGGGCTCTGGCGTTACCTAGCAACGGCTCCCATACTGTACTCCCGCACCAAGTGCCTGGCTGCCTTCGACTCTGGCGCTGTTTCTATTTCTGTTGTAGCGTCGCAGTCTGCTAAAACATTCATGGCACAGTCCTCTTAGCATGTGCCTTCTGCGGTAATGTTTCAGTTTGAAGCACTACCCTACCCAACGCGCCGCAGAGTGATACTTACAAATGGCGCGTCAAATGATGGGTGACAGACCAGTTAATCATGGGCTGCCGTCTCCGGGGACGCGCAGATTGAGTCTGAAGTAATGGATGTTATTATGGCCAATGACACGACAACTGCGACCTCGTGCGCGGACGTGATTCCCACATATAACAATTGTTAAAGCAGGTGCCCGAGAAACTGTGATAGCGCGGTTTCTCTCACGCTTTTTGGTAAGGGGAACAAGCAGAGCTAAAGGGGGAGGGATAGACTGGCAGAGGGAAATGGCAGTTGCATAAACTGTCACAGTGATGAGATCTTATCATTATGACTCTAGATATGTCAGGACTGCTGTTAGGCCACGACAAGGTTTAACGCCCCCATGATTCCACATGAACAGCTTCTACAAGCGCAATCGTGTGTAAGTGTATCAAAGTGGTCCAGTGCACAATGGTGCATCACACACGTAGCCTATCTGTTAACGTCAAGGACTCGAGGCCTCTTCTTGACCCACGGGCACTGAGGTAAACTGGTGAGCGAACACACTGCACAATGCTTCAGAAAATCGATCATCCTTAACACCCACACAATTTTTCACTCCAATAACCAAATGCTTTTTTAGCTGTATCAGCCTCTTTGTTGCTGTTATATCCTACCTGTGAGCTCACATCTTGTGAGTTGCTAATATTTTGATGTTTAAAAACTGATAGTTTTTTTTTTTAAATACATCTAGGGGCCTATTTAAAACGAAATATTTAAGATATGTGAGTGTCATGGTATGGATCACTGTAAATTGGGTCCAGTAGGCATACACTGACTCGACTCTGAACAGAGGTATTTTGTGTATTTCCAGTCACTATATGGATGTATAGGTCTGGGAGTTGATTGCAAAAAAGAACTGATACTCAGAATCGAGAGTCAGTCGACTATTAAGGTTGAGAGTCCTCAGAGGACTTAATTTATTCAACACCAGGACTAATGTTCAACTAATCCCCTATCTGAATAAAGCTAATTTAGACATCAAATGTTCTCTTTTTTGCACAAGACGCCTTACCTTAGTCAGTTCACTCAGTGTCTCATCTTAACTAACAAAATTACATTTGTTTGTTTAATTAAAAACAAAACATTACAAATCTAGTCTGGTTAATTAACTTACAGAAGCACTATTATCATGGCATAAAAGATTGTCTGATCTTTGAGACTATCACTGTAAAAAGTTAGTGTAGGATTTACTTTGAAACAATTTCAGAAATTGCTAGTTAATTTCACATAAAATGACAGAAACAGCAAGCTGAAATAAACATGAAATTTTGAAGTGGAAAGACTGAATTAGTATTTTCCTGTAAAACAGTCCAATAATCTTTCAACTTAAAAAAACTACATTTGTGTAGTATTGTAGTAACTTTACTATTACTATAAGTTACTAATTGAATTGAAATTTGTTCAACTCTGTCTACAAAATTTAGTACTTGTTACAAATAAAAACTAAGAAATAAAATCATAGCTTCATGAACAATGAATAGGCTATTAGTTTTCATATTTTTCTATAGTTTTCACAGTTATACTTAATGTCAGTTCAAGTTTTTTTTTTTTGTAGTGACTAACTGTCTAAAATAGCTGTGAAAACTAGTAATCACACATCTCTCTTTAACAGACAATTTTGAAATTCTTGAAACCTGAATCGGACAGCATTATTACCAATGGAATTTTCTATCAATCTTTCTCTTCTTTTCTACTGTATAAGTGTTTAGTAATACACTTATAGTATATATATATGTGTGTGTGTGTGTGTGTGTGTGTGTGTGTGTGTGTGTGTGTGTGTGTGTGTGTGTGTGTTTAACAACTATATATTAGTGTATATATATATATATATATACAGTGCTATGCATAAGTTTAGACACCCATGCTAAAGTTGACTAAAAAGAGGAATAAAAAATCATCTTTTGGAAATTGAACTTAATGCCTTAATTAAAAAAATTAGGAAAAATACAACCTTTAAGGACACCAATTTTCTTTGTGAATGAATAATGTATTGTAAATAAATAAATGTTCTTCCTTAAAATACAGGGTGCATAAGTTTGGACACCCCTATGTTAAATTCCCATAGAGGCAGGCACATTTTTATTTTTAAAGGCCAGTTACTTCATGGATCCAGGATACTATGCATCCTGATTAAGTTCCCTTGGCCTTTGGAATTAAAATAGCCCCACATCATCACATAGCCTTCACCATACGAGATTGGCATGGAGTACTTTCCATAAGATCATCTCTCAATGCAAATCAAACCATCTATTAGACTAACTGAAATAAAACCATGCCAATCTCTAGGTATGGTGAAGGCTATGTGATGATGAGGGGCTATTTTAATTCCAAAGGCCAAGGGAACTTTATCAGGATGCATAGTATCCTGGATCCATGAAGTAACTGGCCTTTAAAAACAAAAATGTGCCTGCCTCTATGGGAATTTAACATAGGGGTGTCCAAACTTTTGCACCCTGTATTTTAAGAAAGAAAATGTATTTATTTACGATACATTGTTCATTCACAAAGAAAATTGGTGTCCTTAAAGGTTGTATTTTTCCTAATTTTTTTAATTAAGGCATTAAGTTCAATTTCCAAAAGATGATTTTTTATTCCTCTTTTTAGTCAACTTTAGCATGGGTGTCTAAACTTATGCATAGCACTGTATATATATATATATATATATATATATATATATATATATATATATATATATATAGAGAGAGAGAGAGAGAGAGAGAGAGAGAGAGAGGGAGAGAGAGATCAGATGCAAAAGCCTCTAAGTGCCATCTGAAATTTTCTTCTAGAATGATAATTTTTATCAAGCTTGTATATTAAAGTTCAGTAAATTCACTTAAATGACAATTAATAGGTAATTTTCATTGCCATTTAAGTGAAATTACTGAACTTAAATATACGAGCTTGATAAAAATTATCATTCTAGAAGAAAATTTCAGATGGCACTTGCTTTTGCATCTGAACTCTTCATATATATATATATATATATATATATATATATATACACAAACATACATACATACATACTAATCAAGCCTTTTCTTTTCTTCTATAGAACAAGTGCTGGATGGATGATCTGCTGCAAACTGTCTGAAGTGTATCACCCGGATACAACAAGCTGGTAAATGGCACACTTCCGCTGAAACACACCTCAGAACAGACAGCACGTTGTTGTCCCTGCAGGGAACATCCACACGAACAGAGCATCCTGTTCCTACAGTTGGATGCTGCCCTCATGTCCATCCAGCCCTCAAGCCATTATTTATCTGTGGCACATGCCATCCTGTGCCAACCACAAGAGTTATAAAAGGAAAGTAGCTTGGGACCCTTCTTGTCCTGTGCAAATTAAACAGTAAAATTGCTATTGAACAGGGAAGGATAAGAATTCAATTTGGATCTTATGTGTACCTAACGCAAAAAAAAAAAAAAAAGCCACATACAGTTGACCCAGGCGCCTGGAGATTCTAACCATTTTTAAAAGAGCAAAGATTTGATCGGGAAGCTGTTAACAAAGGATTAGCCTTTGTTTATCAATAATTAATGGGTAAGAGCCTTTCTCCATCTACTCCATCATCAAAGTAGTTCACTTAAATGAGAGTGATTTAATTTTCACCATCATAGAGCAGAAACAATTTAGGAACTCATTAATGGTTATTTGAAAGAACATTAACTAGCTAATCTTATATAGGATGGGATTAAATCTCTAAGTATGGAACTGATGAAATGAAATAATAATAAACGCTCGGTTTGACGTCGGGCTGCAGGGGAAGATAAATTAAAAGGGATGGCAGATTCTGAGAGCTCTCTGAAAAGAGATGAGCAGGTTACAGCAATAATGCTCTTTAAGCAGTGCAGGTTGACCTTCACAAACTCCTTCTTTTCATCCGGATCTGACATTTAGTGACAAGATAATATTCTCTGTATTTCAGCAGCTCTCTTTCAAACACACAGATAATTAGCTTCCTGCTGATAGAAGTTCAGGATATTGGTCCCCTGTGGAGAGGTAATGTGTTAATGTTTCCTAGGGATGTCGCATCGAGGGATTCATTTAACGAAGAGCCGCTGCAGGGGGCTTGTATATCTAACGTAACTCTCACACAGATTTCGCATTGTCTCTTTCACAATCGACACCGCCATTTCATATTGTTCTGAAAGGCGAAGTAAATAAATGTCCGTATCAGATGAAAACTAACTTTTGCAGTTATGACTCGAGAAACACTTTACGGTACTACGCAAGGCCGCTGGGGTACATGGAAAGGACAAACCTTTTGTTACCCTTTCTTTAACCAGTTGTTACAGAAAGAGCTTTATAAATCCACTCAAGCATTATAAATAATTAATAATGATACATAATTGAAAACTTGGGAATTGCACAGGTGACCTTTTTTGTGTGGCACTTCCAAAGTTCTAAAATTCAGTAATCTTTAGACCAGCTATTTATGGTGTGTTAAAGTTTTCTGCTATTACATACTGCAAGCAGGCAGACATTTTTTTGTGAAGTTAGCTTTCTCTGCATAGAAAATCCATCAATGGTAACCATGAGAATAGAATTCTCAGGGCATTTGAAGCAATCCACCACCTCCAAAGAGCAGCAAGCTGCCAGTCATCCACACAGCTGGGTCATACCAGATCAAACTGCTTTATTTGTGGGGAAGACCTCTGCCAATACCAATGAGCTTATATGCGCCGAACATGGGCAAGTCCACCCATAGCTTTGATTCATTTTTGGACTTATTTTGTGATGCAAGTTCAGGTGGAGGTTTATCCTTCAGTTGTTTCCTTTTATAACAGACTTGTTACACATCACAACACATTTATTACAGTATTATAAACCGCTCCAAGTGCCATTCTTATATTCGTCAGAAGTAGAATAGAATGTATTGAGATTAACACAATTAGAAAACTGTAAAACCATTTAACGTCAACATAACATAAAGTACGAGATTTTTCCAGTCAGAAGTTCCATTGCAATTTATAATCTTATTGCTTCGGTTTTCAAACACAAGAGATAAACAAAGCCATAACAATTTCGACAAGGTCTTATCTATAAAGAATATTAAAACAGATATACACATCCATTGTGCTCTTTTCGGTCTTTGATGGTTTCCCTCCCCCACTTTTATCCACCTTACCCATCGCAATACTCAAGTCATTCAGGTCAGGAAAATATTTGAACATTTCAACTAAGCTTAAACTGCTAAATGGAGAACAGCAGAAAACAATCATTGACAAAACATCATATATAAAGTCAGTTAAGTATTGGGAGCCAAATGTGAAATACTGTGTGAAAGCCTTGCTCTTCCACAGTGGCTAAGAAAAGCTTTAAAAGTGGCAACCTTGTTAAAAGCTTTCCAAACTACAATGTTTGGTATTTTACATTTGGCTCCTTATATTTAAGGCTTAATCTTTGACGTGAGATAATCTGGCTTGATCATGCAATAGATTTAAAAAAAAAAAAAAAACCTGAGTCGGTACATCAAAATTTCCATAAATGCACAGCGCCCATTTCTTTAAGTCTAAAGACCACAGTAACTAATCTCTTAATGTGTTATTGTGAAACTCAATAACCAATCCACTGATTAAAAAAACCAAATGACTAACTCAGGTTATAGCCATTGGCTTCTTTAAAAACATTAGTTACCATGGATTATCAGTGAATACTGACACTGCATTCTGATAATTATATTGATATTCTATTTTAAGATATACATAATATAGGCAAGCCCTCAAAACATGTTTGACTAACAGGCTAATATAAAAGGTATATCATGAACCGTTGTTAAATAGTGTTGAATATTGTTGTATTCTCTGTAATTAGGTGTTGAATGAATTCTGCTTTCATGCTGTTTGCGGTAAAAACATGCCAGATTGTGCTGAGGATTAGCATTAATCTAATAATTTATCCATATATAAATTGCTAAAAGTATAGATTGCAATTTCAGAGGAGGTAAATGGGCGAAACGTGTAGGTATAGAAGTCAAGTTCATTTAAAACTCAAGCCCGTGAACCTCTCCGAATTCATTTTTCTCAGTTTGGGAGGCAGATGTCCATCCATTCGTCCTCCGATTCCGATTCCACCCACCCCCCCTCCAGCCAACCTTTGCAGTTTCGGTGGCAGATCTGTCACTGATTGGCTGATGTGTTCAGTCCCGCCCACCAAGCCCAGCTTGGGAGCCAGTCTGTCCTCCATGGCACTGATTGGCTGAAGCCTCTCTTCTGCCACACCCGGAGCTGAGCTGATTCGCTGAAGTTTGACAGGCAGGTCACCCAGGTTGTAGGTGATCTCCGAGCTCATGCGCAGAAGCTTGCGGGGCATGCCGTCCCGGGTGGGGGGGTCCCGTCCCGTAAGCTTTTGAAATTTGGCAGGCATTTTGGTGGTGGGCATAGGGGTTGCTATATTGATAGAGCCCGTTTCTGCATCGCTCTGAAGATCCAGACCTTCCAGAGTGCTGCTGCCCTCCGTCACCCCACCTGCGCTGTGGCATAAAGAGGGGGCCGTCAGAGGGGACGACAGGAGCAAACTCTCCTCCTGTTCTTTAACACTGTGCGGAGGTGTGGGGACCTCAAACGTGCCGTGAAACTGCGAATAGTCGACCTTGAAGAAGCCCTCCTCCAGAGAAATTACCGGGTAGAAACGGTGACCCCACAGAACCTCGTCCTCGGTGTACGAAGTGCGAGCCTGGCATGTCATACCTAAAATAATACAAAGAAACAAAACTAATTTAATGAATGAAACAATGTCAAGTCACCTTTATTTATAAAGCGCTTTATTCAATACAGATTGAAGTATTGAATCTGCATTAAATTATTACATTGTTTAAATTAATGCATTTTAGCTAACTGTGACTTTGTATGTGTACATTTCTGAAATACATAACTTAGAAAGTTACCTCTGATAACAGATCACTCTAAACTGTAATATAGACTCATGCACTTTCTGTAAAGCTGCTTTGAAATGATGTGTACTGTGAAAAGCGCTAAACAAATAAACGTAAATTGAATTGAATTTCAGAGCAGCTTCACAGTAATAAACAGTGAAATTGAACAGAATCAATGATGCAAACATCAATAAATTCAAATTCTGCTGTAAAGCAGCTCTAAAAAGACCATAGTGTCGTTATTCAGCTCAAGTCAGTTCAGTGTGGGTTCAGGTCAGTTCAATTACTGTGTCAAGTTCATCAGTTCAATTCAGCTATAAGCAAAAAGACTATACCGTCGTTATTCAGCTTGAGTGTTGATTCAATTCAGTTCAGGAACAAGTGTCGCAAAATTTGTCAATTATGAAACAAATTACATTTAGCTATAAAGTAGGTCTACAAAAGACAATAGTGTCATCCAGCTCAATTAGGTTTAGTTACCTATGATCACGCGCATGAACTCGGCAATCGACTACTTTGGACTTCAACCAAAAACAGGATGTAAACACAGGTATTTGCGCTGGCTTAAACAACATCATTTTTATACATATCTTTCACATCTACTGCAGTCAGATTCACTCGTGTTCACTCTGAAGGAATCACTCACATTTTCTGTGCACTTGTAATGACACATCAAGGATGTTAAGAGGCTAAAAGCAGCCCCAAAGCAGCAATTTAAACCCATTGAAGTCAACAGGGTGCAAATTTTAAAAATAGATTTTTGTCGTTGTTCTCTGTATTGACAGCACTCCAAATGTACAAAAAAATTAGCTCAATGTTAAAATTGACCGGAGTTCTCCTTTAAGTGTCTTTTAGGGTGTGTTCACACTTTGCAGGTTTGGTTTGATTAAAACGGACTCTAGTGCGATTGCTCTGTTATTGCTGTTAATTTAATTAAGTGTGAATGCAGCCATCCGAAACCTAGTGCGCACCAAACAAGTAGGTCTTGGTCTGCTTCAAAAAGTACTCTGGTGTGGTTCGACTGAAATATGAATGCAACACGGACCAAAGGCATCGAAACGAACCAAAAACATCCTAAAAAGGACAGAATCATTCAGCAGATCTTCATTTGTGTGCAATGGAGGAATTCCTGCTGCTGTTTTGACTCCTTTACACATTTTATAAACTCTTCAAGAGTGCTCATCTGTTGAAAACACCATCATATGTTTGCACAAAAATGAGCGCATTGAAAAACAGCATTGTTTTTGATGCTTGTCATGTTCTGTCGGAAAATACGTTTTTATATTCTTTTTTGGTCCAGACCAAAATAACTGTACTACAAGTGTGAACACATCCCTAAACCTCAACTAAGCAAGCCAAGGTGCGAACGAAGGTGATGGAACAGCTTATTAATAAAATCTACATCAAACTTTGTACAACAACAAATACGTACTGTGCAACAATGGTTGGGTGACTAAAACTAATAGATGCATTACTGACAGGGTGTGCGTACACACACACACACACACACACACACACACACACACACACACACACACACACACAGACATTTACTGTTGAGCAACACCCACGGGAACGTCTGTTCACGGTCCATTTGGTTGCATGAAAACAAGAGCTTTATCTGTGGGAAATTCATTAGATCTGTGTATCACCCACACCAGCGAACATCCCTCCTTAATTAAAGCGTGCAAAGCCTTCACTATAAAGAGCTCATATTTATGAACCCCCTAACAAGCGAATGGATTTGCAACATGCCGTTCTACATCAGTCAGTAGCAAGAAATCTAAGATAAGACAATTGCCGACTGAAAAACAACACCGTGCTTGACGTAGAGTACACTTGATCACACAAGAAAGGTGCGCTTTTCTTCCGTCGGTCCCTTGAAAACCGTCCGTGCCTCCATGTAGGAGCGTGGTTCTTTGTAAGAGAGGAGAGGAGATTTGAGATGTTTGCAGGAGAGATACTGTGAGGATCTAGACAGGGATTTGAGCATCTGGATGAAGGTGTTTAGAAAGCGCCGGGACTGCTGTGCTGTTCTCCTGACAGAAGGAAGCAGACGCAGACTAAAAAGAGACGGTTGCCGAGTGCACATTATAAACCTCAGACCTAAATATAAAAAAGCCAGCAAGACAAAACATACATTATAGATTTTTGAAAGTCAAGATCATTCTTTTTTCTCACGTAATGCCGCCTACGACTATCACACACCTACACACTCTCACACACACAAACACAGGCGCGGTTATCCTCCCTTACTACAAAAAAAGCCCTGCTTTCTGAGCTGACAAATCCTGGGCTTAGCAGTATAACATAATATTATTCATCTTATGAAATATTTAACAGGCTTTCTGTTGTTTGCCGGGAGAAGGGAAGGTAAGGTCTCAGTCGAAGTTGAAATCAGGTCTGGCTCCCTGCGATTTCGGCTTACATAATCATACCATATTCTTCCATTATGACAAATTTCATTTCTGCATTTGGGAGGACCGTTCGCGCACATTAGCTTCCACCAGGAAAAAAAATGGTACCGCTACACTCCAACATCTGACAGTTATGAGAACAATTTATATTTCCAAGAGGGATAATCTGTTTCTATGGTGACCGTCATCAAGTGTTCGGTTCCATTGCCACAGAGGTGCACTGCCTGACCTGTTTCTGTCATCTCTGTCTTTCTCTCTTTCTCTCGCTCATTCTCCTTGATTTTCCCTATACTCGCTCCACATTCCCTCCTGTCCATTTTAGTGTCTCTTCCTAACACACCTATAGCATTAACCATCATTATCATCACGACTCTCTCTCAGTCCCTATCTCACACTCTCCTTTTCACTCTTGTTGTCTGTCTCTGTGGTGTGAGATAACAGTAAACTCTACTATCTGGCTGTTCTGAACGGTAATTGGCCATGCAGCTGTGCCCAATTCTCCCCTGTATCTCACCGACACACAGTGTGTGGTCCTGGGGGGATGAAGCAGTGCTTCTCTTTTGATTTGCTGAGGCCCTTAGGGACGGTTGCACCGAGCTGCCCCGTTTACTTGCACTGCTGAATGCACAAGAAATAAAACTTTCTGAAATTCTGAAACCACAGGCCAGGAACTAAAAATAAAAAGTCAATAAATAATGCCAATACTTTTTTTCTTCCAAGCCTAAATGGTTAATGTTTCATGCCACTCAATATTTACTGAGATACTAAGTGAATCCAGCCTAGTGCTATTTTAGTGTCACCGAGATCCTTTTATAGTGTGAATTCGGTTTTCATATTTTCATATTTATTTGAAAGTTTTAGTGATTTTGTTTTTGTCATTTTAGCTTTTGTCAATACACATTTTTGCTTATGTCATAGCACAATAGAGTGCTATTTATCGAATGATTGTGTGATATATATATATATATATATATATATATATATATATATATATATATTATATATATATATATATTTCATAAAAATAGCACTCGCATACCACCCAATCATTCGATAAATAGCACTCTTCAACAGGCACACATTTCAGATGCTTTATCTTATTTACAGCGTTTAAATGTTCAATTTGTTATGTCAGGCTTTCAGAGATGTGTACTGATTGCATTTAATTGAAATGGTTTTGACACCATCATCATAGCATCAGGCACATCTGTGTCATGTTTTTTTGTCAAAACAATCAAGAATCTCATTACATTTTTAAAGTGTTGATATGTTGAGAAAATAGTTTGAGACAAAGCTATGAAATTTGAAATTGAAAATCAGAAAAAGAACACTTTAAAATGTCATTTGCATAACAGGGAAAGTGAGTGCAAGCTCTCCACACGGCAAAAAAATCATTTCTTTGTCTTGTTTTTCATCAGAAATAACTAATATCCCAAGAACAAGATACATTTATTTGAGAAGTAACATTTACACAAGATATTAAAACTTCAGGGAATGTATTTTGAGTATATTATATAGACAAATATTCAAAATAACCTCAAGGATCTTCCTCTGAGGTTTTGACCTGAGACTTTGTCCTGTTTCCATTCAACATTGCAAACTGACCTTGTACGCAAAATTGGAATTTCGCATAAAACATTCATGAATAAAGCACTGTTTCCATCCAGCGAGACGAAGAGAACAAAATCTTCCCTTTCTGATAAACTGCTGCCAAATATCACTAAGAAAAATCTAGTTGCTGCAGTAGGAGATATAGGCCTACATCACAAATGACTTGCGCCTCAGAGCGCGCAGACGAAACACAATAAACGGTCATGTTATCTTGTGTTCGGAGGTAGATGCCTGCTGTTTGGGAATGCAGTCGTGTAAAACAGAACTGGGAGGTAATAATACTGAACCACTTTGACGACACACTTTGGCAAAGGCATTTCAGAATGAACAAAACAACATTTCAGATGCTATGCAACGAGACTGGCCCACAATTCAGTCCAGTTATTGCGCAGTTATTTAAAGGAATAGTTCACTTAAAAATCATTAACCAGACAGTTGATGTATTTTTTAGAAGTATTTTTTTCCTACTGTGAAAGTCAATGGGATCCATCAACTGTTTGGTTACAGACATTCTTCAAAATATCTTCCTTTTGTGTTCAGTAGAAGGAAGAAATTCATACAGGTTTGAAACAACTTGAGGGTGAGTAAATAATGACAGAATTTTCATTTTTAAGTGAACTATTCCTTTATAAAATGTGGTGAACAAATAGGAATTATTTAAAGTACAGAAAATTCTTGCCACTTGGCCAATGAATGGACCATAATAATAGAACACTTGATAGAAATGCTTTAAAATTAAGTCTAACTTGCAGTCTTGTATTGAGCAATGTTTTATTCTCAAATAGTTTTATTCTTAATTCACCATATTATTACCAGTGTTTCTACAGCTCAGCTGATGGAAAATAAAATGCTAACAATGCTGATGTCAAAGGTTTGAAACACATCTACTGATAAAATAAATTTCATGCATTTTAGGTTCAATTAGAATAGAAAAATTCAAGGATCCAACAAAAGTGCAAGTGCTCTAATTTATTCATTTAAAGATCCTGGTTTATGAATTTCCATCAAGGTTATTATGTCTGTTGAACAAACTGCTAATAAGTTAAACTGAATGACACAAATTGAATGCAGTCTTCTTATTCCAAATATCCATTAATATTTCCAGTGGAAATACTACATTTATGTTAGTTCACGTCATTTTTTCTTAACTCGCGCAGAGTTTTTGCTTAGGAATATTTTTGCTATTTTTAAGAGTGCCTTTTTTCTTTTTTTTCCTTTTTTTTGGCAGTGTAATGTGAAAAACTGTACATAATTTGACAGATGTGAATGCTGGCACAGCTGTCATGTTCATCTCTGAGGGCAATGGATGGCTCTGGGCTGTTCCTCTGAGACTCCTTGGCCTTGAAGTCACTGCCTCTGCTTGAAGGAAATTAATGCATTAATGTCAAAATCTTCCTCCTGCCATTTTGTGAGAGTCATAGGAGACTGGGATTAGTTGTCAAACTTGTTACTCCAGAGAATATTTCTCAGGGTAGCTTTATTAAAGTCATTTTCTGTATAGGAACACACCTTAAAGTCTCAGCTACAAAACAACTATTCCCACCGTTATTGTCCAGGAAGAAAGATACAGTTCATTGAACACACCTTTTGTGACAACATGCTCTAAAAGCAGTGTTGGGGACAAACAAATCTGCAAATATTGTACCTTCAGAGACAGTACCCGCAAAGGGACATCTTCATACTTGTTTTTTTACGACTAAAAGGTTCATAGTAGTTACTTAATGGCACATATTACTACTCCAAGATGCTGATTTTTTTTAAAGCTTCCTAATTTTGTTTTGGAAGTCTCCTACAACAGGTTTACATGCATCCAAGATCATAATTATTTCCCCCCCTCATAATATACATTGGACATTACCAGTGTAGTAGCCTGGATGCCAGCCGAACTTAGCCCCGCCCACAAAATTTTTAGGTCAGGAAGTTCGGTCTGGACTGGATCCGTTGTGGAGCTATTATGCCCGAACAAAAACTGTTCGGACCAATCAAATTGTCAGGGTGGGCTTTATACGATGATGGACAGGTGATCAACAGTAACGTAATCATCCACGTCACCAACAAGCGCTTGGGTTGAATTCGTTTACAACAAAGATGACTGCCGCTGGAGAATTGAGATTTCACGTGTTCACACTTACAAATAAGTCAGATAGAATGAATGCATATTTGGCGTACACGTTGTCGAGGAGAGGCTCCGGGCTCGGTACATGAATGAAAAACATACATAACTTACTCCGTTGCTCTAATTGGTTGTAGGTCTATCAAATTGAGTGCAGAGGCATTTTCTTTCATGGTTCGGTGGAGCAGTATCAGACTCACATTCTGACTAGAATCTGAGTATGACGACGTCAGGCTACCAGTGTAGGGGAAGCTACTCTGAACCTGTGGCTTGAAGAATGAATGAAGAACCGCTACTTAAGTAAAAGATTTGGGGTTTAAAACAATGTAATGAAATTCAATTATGATTTCAAAGAGTATTGTTTTATCTTGTAAACTATCTAAAGACACACACAATACTCAAATTTAGCCTATATCTCAAACTGACTGTCATTGTGCAAAATTGCTACAAATGTAATCAATGCAAGAACAAAATGTATGCGAATTAAATTGGATCCTTGGGAGTAGTCAAAAATGCAGGTTCAACTCGCAGCTCATGCAGTGATGGAGCTCATTTACTGTGAACGGAGCAGCGAATCATAAGCTGCTCGAGTGAACACACTGCGCTTCGCTCTGAAACCCACCGCAACCATTTAATTACATCCCAGTCTTTGACGTATGATTAGCGCACTCGACGCTGACAGTGTTTTAATCTTTGGTTTGAATAAATTACATACGAAAGTGTAACCTTTATAGTAGTCGATTCATGTGAAATATCACCCCACCCCTGTTTGCATAATTCACGAGTTCACACTTACATGTAATTAAATAGAGTAAAGGTTCTGCGTATTTGGCGTGCTGTCTGAGGGTAGGGCTCCGGGCTCGGAATTTTGGCCCGAACCCAGAGTATTCCCCCCATCCCAGGTTGGGATAGGAATAGTTAGAAGTGAGGAGATGGGGTGGTGGAGGAATGCTGGAAAACTCTCATAGAACAGAGGTAAGTCTGCTCTATATACACACCTCCTGATGCTAATTGAGTTGTCTGGTTGAGCTCCTCCCATGTTAATTGTGTTAATTATCCGAACGTGCTCCTCCCAAACTTTAAGAAAATATCATTCATCAGTCAATCTCTTCTCGGTGAACTGTAAAGCCGCATGATTTGTGATGAAACAATAGATAGCGGTAATGCAATTTTAGTTTGTGATCTAATAAGATGACGCTACGCTGCTTTTTACGCTGCTAGCTTTTAGTCATGCTGAACTTGCTGAAAAAAGTAGTTAGCTACACTGATTTAAAAGCAACTTAGCTACTCTCGCTACTTGTAGTTAGCTACTCCCCAACACTGCACATTACCTCATTTCTCAAAGAGTCTGAAAATTATTTGTACGATGATTCAGTCTCTCTAAAGCTCTCCTTTCCGCGAGCCTACTCTGATGGCCCAGTCTGTTGTGATTGGTCTACTGCTTACAGCGTGTGTCTGAAACAAAACGCCTAATACCATATCTGAATTTCAGCTCCAGATGCTTCCTCAGCACTTGATACACAGTGACACAAACAATGGCATCGGTTTTCCATATCAATTCCAGTGCGAGTCCTCATCCTTTTGAAGTGCATGCGAAGTGGAATCGCAGGACTGAAAACAGCATCTTCCCGACATGTCGACAACACAAACCAAACTCTTTCAAGCCTCAGCTACAACTGCAGTGTTTGAGATCAGGTGACACATTTTGCACATTTTACCTGACAGTGTGGGGGAATTATCAGATGGTACAATTCATGAAACATCAAAAATATAAAAGATAACACCATTAAAACCATCAAACCATTATTTTGGCATGTGGATTCAATTATAATTTAGTTATATTTTAACACATTTGATAACTTGCCCCAATAAAAGAAATGTAACAAGCTCCTAACCTGATGTTTATGGATTTTTTTTACTTTAATTCTATAGTTAATTAACCATTAACTTAAACCAGTGTAGATTTATGTTGTTCCCTTCTTAATCCAAGAGCTATTACAAAAATGTGACAATATTGATATAGTTTTGAAGATAGAAATCACAAAGATTGCTTGGATTAGCTGATTGAAGCCAAAAAACAAAAACAATTACACTGATGCATTTTTGTGGAAGATTTACTTCGTAAAATTTCAGTGTAACTTACTGAGATGTAGCCGTTGTGACAACTATATAGCTATATATGTGAAATATGAGCTTTCATATACAGAGAAGTGTCCAAACAAAGACTTTAATCCTGAAGATTAGAATGGATGGACACACGGACACAAACACACATGCATAACAAATGTGTGCTGTATTCCCACATGCACATCATAAACCTAGACATAATTACAGGGCATAATTAAAAATGTCTAATGAATTATTTGATAAGACGTAATTAGTATTTGATTTGTGAGGCTGATTAAAAACAAGTTTTGTCTCCATACTTCAAACAGCCGGTGAGACTTTACTGTATGGAGACCGCTTAAGAAGGGGCCGATTTAGTTGCTATGGAAACTGATTCACAATGGGGAGAACAGAGTGCTGACTAACTACATTTTTTTTTCCTTTTCTTTTCTTTTCCCCGCAAATCCCTTCACTTTTTGTAGGCGTAATTTTCAGATGTGCCATCAACGAGGAGGACCGGACAGCATGATTGTGTTTTCTTTATTATTTTAATTAAATGAGATTATGGAAGCGTATGATTCTGAATCTAATTAAGTATGTACATACAGTGTGTTTGCTGCAGAGATTTTCCATTGTTGCTTGTGCGAATGCTGTTTCTTACTGTAAGTGCGTGCTGTCTCGTATACGTATGGATTGATGTGCTGCAGGGTGAGAAAGTAAAGGTGAGCTGTGATTTGATTGACAGGTGGCTTAATCTCTAAGCATGCCAGACTAAAGAAGCATGAGGCAGAGAGCAAAACGAAAGAATAACTTTGTGTATCATCTCTTATATAACACGTCTCTCTCTCTCTCTTTCCATCTTTACTGCAGTAGACACCAACATTCATTCTTTTCCATCATAAAAAAGCCGATTTGCACCAGCAAACTTGCCGTCTCGCACACACACACACACTGAACCACACCACGCAAACACCTTCAGCCTGCACAAATATTCTATTACTATATGCACAAAAAAATGACACGACATTAAAATAAACTTGAATTAGCATTCTGTTCATTGCATTGTTTTGTAAATAGTGTGCATGATTCAATCAAAACAAACATAAGCTTAATATTATTGAAAATATATTAGCAATATGGTGGAAATGTACTGTGAACCACAAAGTGTATAATGTGAATCAAATTTCAGCATTCATGGTTTTTGTCAGGGTTTTTTTTCCCTTTCTTTCTTTCTTTTTTAAAATCCTATTTGCTGCTTCATGCATGTTACGAGTAAAACTCACCGGTGGTCTCCACGATTCCCTCTAGGATAACCACAATCTCAAATTGCTCTGTTTGCATGGACCTGAGCGAAAGGTCGTAGAATGGGCTCTTGGAGTCGATCACATGGCAGATTGTCAGAGGAGACACCAAGAAAAGCTGGTCGGCTCCGGTACTGAAACCAACGTCCAGCTCCAGTTGATCCAGAGGCAAAAACTCTCCTTCAGGAGTCTGACGGGACTAAGGGGAAAGGTAGAAAAAAGAAATACTTAGGATAAATCAATTAGATTGAGTGTGTGTGTGAGTGAGGGAGATAAAGACTGGGTCTAATGAATATACACTCTAAAAAATAAAGCTTCTTTATTGGCATCTACGGTACCATGAAGAACCATGGAATATTTCCATTGCACAAAAAGCTCTTTATAGTGGAAAAGGGTTAATTAGATTAATTAAATATTCTTCACACTTAAAGTTCTTCAAAAAGAACTGTTCACTTAAGGGTTATTCGGGGGAACCAAACATGATTATTTTTACGGCACTGCTGTGAAAACCACCTTAATTTTAAAGACTGCACAGTGATTCGAAAGGGAAAGTTGCATCCAGTCGCATGGAGCGGATCAATACTTTGTCCTCTGTAGGTGGACATCAAATTACAGGTCTTTCTCATTTGTCAAGGCTTGAGGTTAAAGAATGAATCTTAGCTTGAACACTTTAAATATTCAATTAGACACATTTGTTCCATATCCACTCGTCAAGCTTGATGTTTCTATATCTCTAACATGGAAAGTCTAGTAATGTAACCCGCACATAATATGTTCTATGTGACTTGGATTCGTCATTTTCTCTCTCCTGTTAACTGGTTCCAGTCGTGTACTCACTTTGAGTAGTTTGCAGCGTATTTGCGCGGAGACCATATGGCTGTTACGCAGGTTACCCACTCGGAACATCAGGGTCAGTTTGCCGTCACGCATGGAAATAACCGCGTGCTCGCTGAACATCAGCGTCTCTGCGCGTTTCTTCGGCTGGGACATCTTGATGAACATGCAACCGATCAGAAAAGCGTCCACTATGGAGCCTAGGATGGACTGGAAGAGGAAGAGAATGATGCCTTCCGGGCACTTGTCTGTAATGTAGCGGTAACCGTATCCGATAGTGGCCTCAGTTTCGATGAAGAACAGAAAAGCGGAGGGAAAGTTGTACACATTGGCCACGCACGGTGTGTACTTGTCATCGTGGGCCTGGTTCAGGTCTCCACGTATAAAGGCAATGACCCACCACATAGAAGCCATGAAGAGCCACGCCACCGTGTAGGTAAGAATGAAGATGAATAGATTCCAGCGCCATTTGAGGTCCACGAGTGTGGTGAACAGGTCCGACAGGTACCGGCTGGTTTCTCCTCCCAGGTTCCCGTGCTGGACGTTACACCGGCCGTTCTTGTCCACAAAGCGCTGACGTTTCCTTTTCTTCTCGGGGGCCTGGTTGAACCCTCCGCCGCTGGACGAGGTGGTCACCACCTGATAATCATCCCCAAATTTTTTCCGCAACGCGGACATCCTTCACGCTTATTAAAGTTGTCCTAGATATACGAGAAAGCTTTGCGTGCTTGTTCCTGAAAAAAAATGCTGAAGGGTTTCTTTACACTTCAGATACACCAGTCTCCCACATTTCTGAGCAGATCATTTAAAAAAAAAGTTCTTTTTAAGGCTCACCGCAGGAGTTTTTCAATAACAGCGCGTTTGTCCAGGGATGGGGCGATGCAGATCTTCTTGTCTTCTCCGAATCCGCATAACTAAAAAAAAACCTCATTCAGCCGAGGCTGTAAAATGTGGTGAAATATGGATGCGAGTAATTTGTAATCTCAGATTGGCTTGGCGCAGTCTAGCACTTCCTCATCCACCTTCATCCACTCCTCCTGTTTCCCCAGGTGTATCGCACCAATTTGATAAGATGGTAGTTGGTAGACGCCCAAAGGATCCTATCCAAGTTTTAACTCACCGCCTCTGCTGTTCCTCTCAGCTGACAAGCGTTGATATCTGATTCTGTTCGTCCTCTCACTGTTCTCGGTTCCTGCGCACTGCGCGTCTCCTGCTCTCCAACTCCATTTCCAGCCCCGACAAATAAGAGAAACTTCTCTGAGAGGGTGGTGGAGATGGGAGGTGGGGGAGGGATGAACACGTGTTCTTGTGTTGGATACATCTTTTTTTGCTGCACTTGCAACATGTTTCTCTGAACAATAGTGCTGCATCGAAAATTCTTTTCTTTTTCTTTTTTGGAATATTGCATTATTTATTATTATAAATAATTTATCCGTGCACATTATTGTTGTTGTTGTTATTATTATTATTTTACGCATTCATGCGCCGCCCTCCTAATCTTTATTCATAGTAACTTCCCCTCCCACTTGGAGCGACATATCTCCTCTGATGACGTGTTTACTGGCGTGAGGGCGGGACAACCTGTCACTCACATGAGATCACACCAACAGCAAATCACAAAGCACTTTTGTACTTCAACAAAATGTGTGTGTGTGTGTGTATATATATGTGTATATATATATATATATATATATATATATATATATATATATATATATATATATATATATATATATATATATATATATATATATATATATATTTTTTTTTACGAATTAATTGCATATTTTTTATTTTTCTGTAATTAATCAAGATGAATCGCATAACATTAACGTTTTTAATATATTTTTTTCACATTTAATCTCCAAATTAATGTAGAAACAACATAAAGACAGTAGCCTATATGTAAATTTTTTTACTTTTGTAAAAGGCCAGTATCAACGATACCAATACTTCTGATGTCTCTAAACAGATTTTTTTTTTGTCAATTTTAGCCATTATAGCCATTCAACTTTACAGCATAATTAAAAACTATCAATTTTAACATTTATTAGGCTTTAGAAATACCAAATAATTTAAGTTAATTTAAGGGAACTTGAAACAATCTTCACATAATACCAAAATGCCACATTTGCCTGTGCTCTTCAATATATCAGGGCTCAATCTTTACTTGCCCTGTCAAAATGCACAAAAAGTTATTGTTTTCGTTAAGATTTTCAGGTAGGCCTAACAAGTAGGATATATACAGAAATGTAATAACATTATCAAACACTTTACAGTCTTAATTGCAGAAATTCTAAATTAAATATACATTAATCCTTATTAAAGCTACAAAAGTTATTCAGTCAAGAGCAGTGAGTGATTTACTCTTTTTCTTCAAACAACAGCAGGTTTATTAGTCTGTCACTTTAAGACCTGCCACACGTGTGGATCTGACACGCATCCCATTTTCTCACAACTTTACTTTCATTTAAGTCTTCATTTAACTCATTTAAGACTGTGCTTGCAAGGATGCTGACAAAACAGTGCACACAAGTCGAGACGGCAGGAGATTCACAGACGCGCGTCAGTACCGCACTGCGTTTTCTTTTGTGTCTTATTGTGGTTGTATGGTTTAAAAGCATTTGCAAGAAGAAGAGCGTGATCATATAATGTAATGCTAAAGGATGAGGAATATATATATATATATATGTGCAACACTGTCTCACGACCAGTGATTAAAAGGTGGCTATTCGTACGACCTCACTCGTATGAATTTGTACGATTCGTCTTAACCCACGTGATGGGTAGGTAGGTTTAGGGGCGGGGTCAGAGGTAGGTCATTCGTATGAATTCATACGAATTGGGCAATTCGTAAAATATGTACGATTTAGCAAAAATTCCAGTGAGGTCGTATGAATTCGTACAAATCTGCCACCTCGTAGAATTCGTACGAATTGCCGTGAGATCAGGCTGATATATATATAGAGAAGAAGAGAGAAGTCTAAGCAATTCTGTCCCAAAATGATAACGACTATAAGCTAATTTCATAAACAAGACAAAGCAAGAACAACACATTGAAATTACAGAATTTTCCCCAGGTTTGACGTCAAAACGTAAACAGACATGCTCACCCTGAAGGTCATCAAATATTTTGCACCAACATACAATTGATCATAAAATAATTCATATCCAGCCTTTAATATATTTGGCCCTTTATGTGTCAGAATGATGGATGAAGAAGATACAGGTGATGAATATACTGTCACATCAGTGCCAGATAGAGCAGGGGGAACAAGCTTTCTTTAACAAAACACATTCTTCATTTGATAAAGCTTCTAAAGCAAACTGTCATGGCAAGCAATACTTAATCTTGAAGAAAAACACTCACTCTGAACTCTATTTCACACCTGTGTGTCCTTTTCCATCTCTTATGGTTTCAAGCCAGGCGGTGTGCTGGAAGATAAGGGCGCAATAAGTGTGCTATTTTGGAGTCATGCAAATGACTTCCAGTCTGTAATGGACTGACACTGCTGCTCTGCAAGTGTCAGCACTATCCACAATGGAAGACTGTAACAGAACTTCTTCAGGAATATCTCTTCATTCACACATGCACAGTATAAGCTCTTTTGGAAGCAAAGACAAGCAGGATGTGGCTATTTTGAGTCCTTTTGCTAAACATACATGAAAATAATTATTTAATGGGTTTTAATATAGATATTCTTTTCAAATGTATGCCAAAAAGTGTTATATATAAGGAGAAATGTCTTAAAGTGCCCCATTAAGCTATTTTAAAGGTTCCTAATTTTGTTTTGGAGGTCTCCTACAATAGATTTACTTGCATCCAAGGTTAAAAAACACTTTCATTTTCTCATAATTACATTGTACATCACCTCATTCCTCAGAGAGTCTGAAAATGGTTCGTTCGAAGATTCAGTCTCTCTAAACCTCTCCTTTCAGAGAGCCTACTGTGCTCTCATTGGTCAGATGGCCCAGTCTGTTGTGATTAGTCTACCGCTTACAGCGTGTGTCGGAAATGAAACACCAATTACATATCTGAATTTCAGCTCCGGGGGCTTCCTCAGCATTTGATGTCGTTTTTTTTCCATATAAGTTCATGTCCAAGTCCTTATCCTTCTGAAGTGCATTCCAAGTGGATTTGTACCACTGAAAACAGCGTCTTCTCAACCAAACTCTTCCAGGCCTCAGCTACAACTACAACGTTTGAGGGCGGGGCAAAGACGACGTCGTGAAGACCATAAGTGGGCATTATGCAAATTTGTTACATTGTTACATAGGTATGTTACATTACAGGAAGTAAGACTGGAATTGCTGACGACTCCTTTCAACGGTTCAGATTCGATTCTTTCCTTTAGAAGGCAATGACTTTATTTGTCAGGCAATTTGATGTTTAAAACCTTGCAGACATTTTACATTCACAAACAGCTTAAAAAAAGCATAATAGGGGCACTTTAAAATGATTGCATACTTTTATGTTTCTAGTGATAAAGTATGTTTGTGAGCTGTTTAATACATCAAATTTAATCAAAATACTAAATTAATTCAAACTAAATCCATAACATTCAATTCCATTCACGTTTATTTGTATAGTGCTTTTCACAATACACATCATTTCAAAGCAGCTTTACAGAAAGTGCATGAGTCTATATTACAGTTTAGAGCGTTTTGTTATCAGAGGTAACTGTCTAAGTTAAGTCTTTCAGAAATGTACATATACAAAGTCACAGTTAGCTAAACATGTATTCATTTAAACAATGTAATAATTTAATGCAGAAACAATGAGCTCATCAAAGTAATGAACTTGTTTGTTAACAAATGATTATGACATTTAGAAAATATAGCATTTGTGCATGTTGATTCAGTGTTTGCGTCATCTGAAATCTTCGCTGGACTTGGCGCCGTCTCTTCATAGGTGTTGGGCATCTGAAGTCTTCATAATAGGCTGGATCCAAACTGGAGCTGACATACTCTCATTATATATACAGTATATATATATATCATATATATATGATGCGCCATGCCAGAACCCTATAAGGTTCTATCATTTGAACCTTTCTTCTAAGAGTGCATTCTAGTTTAGACTATTTTGTTTTTGGAAGCATTCAAATCCAAGTGCACATTAGGATGCTCTGTTTGTAGTGAAGTATCAGGTTAGTGTAGAACAGGCTTAAGGGTGTCTGCGCCAAGGACAATCCAATACACAGCAAACACCGACGGCATGCTTAGAGCAAGCATCAGACATGCACTTGTCTAAACGCTGCAAAAGCACATCCTGACTGTTAGCGCGGCACAACTGCTTCACGCCAGTCGAGGTTTTCCTCAAGACACATGCTTCCATGCCTTAATGACCTACAGATATAATTACACCGCTGGAGGAGGACTGACGGAGCATAATGAAATGTGATGAAACGTGTCCAGACAGCTTCTAATGATGTCACTGGTGAGAATGACACATAACAATTGGAATAATGCGAGAGGAATTTTACCACCACCGGCGCTGTAACTAAAAACGCCCTCTCTGACTCTGAAAGTCTGACTATTTGTTTACTAAATAGATTCATCGGCACAGCGGGATTCTAATGACAGGTTGGGAAGGTCCAACCAGTAACTGCTATTCCTCTCATGTGGTAATCACTAGATGGCAGAGTTCGTCAGAGTGATGCTTTTAAAAGCCCTGACATTAAACATTCTTGTCCCCAGAGATTAGAAAGAGAAGTCTGTACCAACAGATAAATATCAACCATCCAACTTGCCTTTTAACTTCCAATAAATAAATCTGAAGCATATCATACATTTTTGGTTTTAGATCATGTTTTAGCGGAACTGCTCTCAGATATTTGTTGAGCAAAATGCATCCTGTTATTTAACAGTCACCATGATTTTGCCAAGTTAGATATATTCCTGGATTGATCCTGGAACAACATTCCTGTCAGTCCCTAAAATCAGAGGACAATGATAGGTGAATAACACTGGTGTAGAAGCACCTAACTCTAATTTTAAGCCTAAAGCTGTAAACTTGTCCCTCAAATCTGATTGGTTGATTGGAATGATGTTCCAGGAACAACAAAGATGGTGTACTTAGTGAAATCACGTTCACCGTTATATAGCTAAAGACACAATATATTATTTTAAAAAGAAAAATATAACTGTTCATACTGACAATATACACAACCTGTTGTGTAAATCATGTTAAAATGCAAGACACATTTTAAAATATGCACAGCTTTTAAAGAAAATGGCAATTTTGTTCATAAAAGGAAGATATTACATTACATCAACGCACAAATTTAAATGTTATTGCCAGATGAGTCATGCATCATAGGTATTTTTAACAGATTTTTAATATCATAAGGCTGAGCCTATACCAGATACTTTGCAATCATTTCAGATTCCTCTTTTGCCTTGTTTCTATCTCCCCTGAGTCTCTCCATGTCACATTTATGTACTCTTCCATATAGATTTTATTCATAATACGAAGAGACAAATATAAATGTCATTGCCAATAGAAATCGTGCATCATCACTGTAAAAAAAGTGATTTTTCAAATACAACAAAGATTGTACGTTAGATAATACTATTTCGTTTTTTATACTTCAAAATGTCCAATTTAATTCAATGTTACTTGCTATTTCTTTGTGAAAATTGTTTATATTTTTCACCATAAGGTTAAGGATGTATTAAAATACATAGACATTTTGCTTTGTTTCCATCTTTTCAAAATCCCTCCATATGGCAAATTTCTGTACTCTTCCATCAATAGTTTTATTCATTATTATGTTACATTAATGCACAACTATGAATGCTATTGCCATAAAGTCATGCATTATACACTGTATAATAATAATAATTCAAAGTTGTAAATAAAACAAAGATTATTTAAGTACAATTTACAAGAAAACACTATTTCCGTTTTTCATGCTTACTTGTCATTTTGGTAACACTTTAGAATAAAGTTTTATATGTTAAAGGTATAGCGGAGGATCTTTCCGAATTTTAGATAAGACCCGCCCTCTCCACTTTTTGAAAAGTTTGATTGATTCACCAGAATGATTGACAATTAGGAGGACCAATAGTATAGGTGATCCACCCGGAAGTAAAAAATCCTCCGCTATACCTTTAACATTATTTAACCACATTACTTACAATGAACTAACAATGAAAAACACTTTTACAGCATTTATTAATCTTAGTTAACATGAATCTTAACATTTACTAAACATTTTAAAGATCAAAAGTTGTATTAGTTAACATTAGTGTGAACTAAAATTAATAAATGCTGTAAAAATAACTAATGTAGTTAACTAATGCTAACAAATGAAACAAAAAGTTAGTGAAATGTACTAGCAATTTCTGAGTGAAAATGGTTTCTACTCCAAACAGGTATTATATTTAAGCATATTTTCACTTCTTCCTAATTAACATCAACATATGGTTGAGCTTCTATTAAAATACCCTGACAGTTTGCTTTTTTTTATCTCTCTGCAATTGCTGAATCTCTCCATGCATATGACAAATTTCTGTATACTCTTCCATCTGTAGCTTGTTCTACCCATAGCCACCCACACTACTCTTCTTCTCTCTCTCTCTCTCTCTCTCTCTCTCTCTCTCTCTCTCTCTCTCTCTTTTTGCCTCCATCCCCCTCCACCACTGAGGGAAGCAAGCGCTCAGTGAAAGCATTTGAAGAGAGCGCATTTCAATGTGCACAGTAACACCCAGACAGGAATAGCACTATGTCCTGAGAGCATCTCTCTCTCTCTCTCTCTCTCTCTCTCTCTCTCTCTCTGATAAGTCTGATGATTCATATACACATATGGTGATACAGGACAGAGAGGACATGTAAAATAGTACTGCTCAAAACAAAAGGCCCTTGTTTGACGGACTCACTCCATGAGGTGCATTGTGGGATGTGTGTACATTGCACAGACCCTGTTTACCTGGCTGTTGATTAAAAGGGCAGTTTTGAGAAGATCTAAGCACCCTCCATGATCGATTCTTCCTCCCACTGCTGAACGCTTCACAAAAGGGGCTTTTAGGACTTAATTCGCCTGATATCTAAGAGCTTTGATGCTGTTAAGTGCATGTTCAAGACACATTTAACCCTGAAAGAGCATGAAATATAACATGACTAAGATGTGGTGATTTCAAAGCTAAATGAATACTGTAGTTGAAGGACCACTATTTATAGTGCAAGTACAGTCAATTGCATGGATTTTCACCTCACAGTGTAAACAGAAGTATATTAAAAAGATTATCTATAACTGCCACGTTGCACACCCCCTCAGTGGCGTCTAATGGAAATATTGCTCCCATACATTTCCATGGTAATCCTGCTGTTCTATATCCATATGTTTACATGCACAACACTCATTCCTGAGGGTTTATGTGGTTTCATTAATTATGGATTTCCATTTTCAAGTTAAACCCAACTGTGAGCCACAGCACACTGTGCTTCAAATGTAACCACATTGGGTTGATTGGGTTGTTTAGCTTGATTATTTGATTAAAATGTGTGAACCAGATCTTGTTTAATCAACATGGCTGTAATTACTACACTATTCCTGCATTACATGTTCACACGACAGTAAAGAGAACAGCCAGTGGGACCCCCCCTTCATTTTGACACATTTCAGGAGCAACTCTGCCCTCTGCTGCATGTGTGACTGCAGACTAAAAAATAGGCTCAATTCTGTTTTCAACTAATTATAGTCTTTAGTCATTGCATGCAAAACACATTTAAAAAATAATGAACATCATATTTAACGCCCCAAAGCCAAATAAAATTATACTAATTCAACTAACTAATGCAAAAAATATTTAATTAGTTTTCTGTTGCGCCAAGCCATTTCAACATGTATTCTGACCTAACCAACATCTAGTTTATAGTGCTTATTTTTAATTACCTATTAATGATTAGTATTTTTTCTTTCTTTCAATTACACTAAAAGTATTGATTAAATAGTTGCACTATTAATTCCATTGATTCTGATAACTATTCCAATTGTTACACTTAAAAAAAAAAAATTCTGCCTTAAAGTCCCACTGTGGTGAAAATCAAGCTTTTAATGTTGTTTATGTCTGTGGCGTTTTTAATGTGCTTTAGATAAACCAAGTGCAAATTCATAAGTCATCACCATTGATGAGTATTTTCTCCTTAAAGGGGTCATATAATGCCATTTTTGTACAATCTAATATGATTCTTTAGGGTCTAAATTAAAAGTTTGTAATATACTTTAATTAAAAATTCTCATTAGTATTGTAAGAAAACACTCATTTTACCTGGTCAAAAACAGCTCTGTTTTCAGCACGCCGTTTCAGTGCATGTGTCTTTAAATGATAATGAGCTTTGCTCACCCCGCCCTCTGTTCTGTGCGTACACCGTTTCTAACACAATAACCACGTGTTATTCATTATAAACGTGGGATTATGAATTATATTGAGAACGTCGTACATAGAAAACATGCCATAATGTACCCTGAGTGTAAACCTTAGATGCATTCATCGTGAAGCCTGCAGCAAGGTTTGCAAATTTCGCAAAGATTAATATAAATACTAATATAAAGGTTAATAAAACATTACACTCACATCTTCTGGAGGTTCAGCAGTAACAGGTTGGTACCGATCCGTTTTTTCTCGTTAGTAAAGCTGTCTGGTGTGAAATGATTCGCGCAAACATGAAAGCATGGACAATCGTGGGGAATCCCCGCGAGGGAATCCCCGCGTCAATCCTTTGGGCATATCGCTTCAAAAACAAAACTCAGCCACTGCATCTTCAACGGCTCGGATTTAGGAACATCCAAATGACTGCTGTGTTCCTTATTACATCTAAGAACAGAACACCACAATCGCTTAGACGCCATTCTGCTCCAGCATATCAACAATGGCGGAATACTATGACGGCTGTCACAGCTCGCTCAGGGCGGGTCTTGTGTTGAAACACGGCTGTCACTCAGCACCGCGGGAGGGGCGTTGGATATTATGACGTCACAATATCGAACGGCTTGATTTCAGAGAGGGTCAAACATATAAGGAGATTAAAACAAAACCACTGGATGGATTTTTAGCATGATAGGATGGTTGTGTACAGGCACTGCCAACAGACATTTCAGTACAATCAACTTGTAAAAGTGCATGTACCATTATAATGACCCCTTTAAAACTGCAGTGAACCAAATACAGTATCAAAAACGCGTTTTGAAATCGCTGGTGTTTCTGATGTCACAAACTACCTTGTAACCAATCACGTCAACTTGTGATCGTCAACGAGTGAATCTCTCAGTTGGTGCGAGTGAGTGGAGGCGGGGCAAATTTGCATATTCATAGACCACATATACTAAATGAAGCAAGGGTGTAGAGTTACATTCAAGCTATTTTGAAAAAAGAAAAGAAAAAACATTTAAATGTAATTTTGATGATCAAATATGAGTTTTAAGGGATACAATTATTGACTACAGGGGGACTTTAAATTTGTAAGTGCTATTTTAACTTAAACTACATTAAACTGACTTTTTTTTTGGTCGAAAAAAAATTGAATCTTGTATAACATAAAAAGGTAAAAAATTACTTAACTTATTTTACAATCTATTCCAGCTTTAGTATTATATAAATGAGAGGGTATTATACAAAACTTCTTTCCCAATTTTTACTAGTAACATTTTTATAGTAGTTACTAATTGCTTTTTTACTTGCTATAATAGTAAGAATGGTTACTTTATAGTTCAAATAGTTCAGTTAAAAATCTTACTGACATTAAAAATGCAATATACATGTTAAATGTCTAATAAATAAGTACTTTTGAATAGTTACAAGTTATAAAATAATAAGTAGCCTATATAATTACTATCTATAGCTTCCAGTTACACATGGACTACATAACCCGAAGTGATGTCTGAATCACATTCATACAATTTAATCTGGCAACATTTCCATTTTGTAGTAACAATATAATAGTTATTTGTAACTACTGACAAAGTGACAAGTAGCAAATAAATAACTAGCCTACTAGTGAGTGATTAAGTAGGCTATTGATTAACTCAGTTCACATTCCTCACTATTGGAATGAATATGAACAGTTACTACTGACTATTAAAAAAGAAGTATTGCCTACTAGAAGCATACAGAAAGATAATAGTCAGTTCAAAGAAAGAAATATTACGTGACTTTAAATGTGGTTGGTAACAGTTAACTTTTCAACTAGTTCATACCGACCTCGGCATCGTTTTCAGATTGTGTCAAAGGGGGCGCAATACGAACGAAAAGCCCTGTAAACACTGAACTTCTCAGGAGTCATACCCCTGTCCTCTGCACACCAGAGCCCCTAATTACCTCCACAACAGGTCCGAAAACAACCATCCTCTCTACTGCATGTCGGCCCACACATTCTGTCAAGATCTTGTTTGCTCTTGTGACTTTACAGAACTGAAGGAAACTTCAGCCGGTGTTTTTGTACGCACCTGCTCCTCTCTTCCAGGGGAGCCCGGAGAGTAGTCCAGAATGAATTCAACAGTTTTCAACGACACGGAGAGAGCTTTGTTTTCCAACAGAAGCAGCGAGAGCTTTCTGTCGTGCTGTAACGTGTCTTCAGTGGTAACGGACAGCGGGTTTGTGTCCACGACGCTGGACGAGCGCAGTGTGTTCATCATGCGCGCGGTGCAGATCGCGGTCATGTGCGTGCTCGCGCTCACCGTGGTCTTCGGCATCTTCTTTTTAGGCTGTAACCTGCTTATTAAGTCCGAGGGCATGATCAACTTTCTGGTCACGGAGAGAAGACCGTCAAAGGATGTCGAAGCGGTCATCGTTGGATCGTACTAGTGCGTAAAAGTTTGATGGTCAGATGGGATGCAAGCATTGGTAATGTGCGAAACTATCCGTATTGTCCTCCTGAAACGAAGAGAGGTTATTCCCTGACGGTAGAAGAAACTGGCACATTGCATTTATGATTCAGTATTTACTTTTTTCACTGGGAAAAGTGCAGTTTGTGAGGAAAGTAAAGGTGAAAGTGTGCCGTGAGACCTGGTGAGACTGAAATTAATATAAACTATAAAAGTGTAAAATATCTCTTTAACATTTGGCCCACTTTATGGACCACGAGTAATGTTCATGTGATTATTAATGCTTGTAGAACAAACTGCTGTTTTCAGAATGCTAATTTATGTGGGTAAACAATGCATGCATTTTGAGTAATGTATCTTGCATGCATGTGCTTTGTGCAACATTCAGTGACAGATGTATTTATTCTACTACATATGTTCTCCAATTAATTTACTGTTAAATTACATTTGGAAAGTTTTATATATTGTCCAGCAAAACTGATTTGCACTGTGGTTTATGGGTGAATACTGTATTGGTATACTGAATTCTGTTGAATTAAAAAAAAAAAAACTTGTGGAACTTTATTACAGTGACATAAATTTGAAACTGATAAATGTAATGTGTGTCAACTGTGACCTCAAAAGTTTTTTTTTCTAATAATAATTATATAAAAGACAAGTATAAAACAACTGAATCATTATTACATTGTTGTCATTTTCTCCAGAAGCAAATAACACTATGAGTGTGTGTCATCAGATGTAAAGGGGAATATGGACTAATAGTTATGTTTATAGCCTTTGGCAAATAATCTTACATAAATCAACAAAATCAGATCAATAGTGGTTCATCCACCATGCTTCCAATTTCGTTCTTATATATATATATATATATATATATATATATATATATATATATATATATATATATATATATATATATATATATATATATATATATACACACACACAAAATTTTAAATAATTTAAAATAAGTGAAACAATCTAATTAATAAATTAATCTTAAATATCCATATTCATTTTACACAGAGGTTCTTTAAAAGTTTTCTATATCCTAAAACTATATCCAAAAAAATCCCAGATATGTAATGCAGTCTGACTTTTGGTCCCTAGACACAGACAACACCTCAGTAATATTCCAACAAGACCCTACCTTTCTTTCAAATATTTTATTTTCATTAGAAAAAAAAAAAAACAACCAAAAGAATGCATCTGAACTCTAGCAACTTGCAGCACAACTACATCATTTAGTTAACTTAAACTAAGGTGACAATCAGTTTACTTACACGGCCCACATCTGTTAACCAGTACAGATCACCCCATTACCTTAACCTTGTATGTCCAGAGCAGTGTTTGTATACCTTAGGCATATTTTCACTCCTCTACACACATCAGTGCGTCAAACAGCTGTGCAAATGATAAACACCAGAATGCAAAAAGTGTCATGATTGGGGCCAGCACTCACTTTTGGAGTTTTTACAGAACTCGCATATCATATGAACTAAACTCTAAAGAGCTGACAAAACTCTGTGTTTGCAGGGTTGTTGAGCTGCTATAATGGCCAATCAAAAATAGTAATTTTAGTAATTTTGTTATGTGCTTTTGTCATTTTAAATATTGCTATTTTTAGTGCTTCAGCTACAGTAAGGCAACATTTCTCATTTATATTTTATTTTAGCTTTATTTAAAATAACAGAAATGTTTCTAAAAGCCTTAGCTTTAATTAATGACAATAATCCCATTTAGTGTTTATATATATATAATATTAGACTCCTTGTAAACTAAAACAATCAATAGACAGCCTGAAACAGGACATATTATGTGGAGTCTAAACTTACTGCTCCAATTCTAAAATTTGGTTCCACGGAGCTCTTCATGTGGAATCAAACCAAGGCTAACATCAGATATTTTTATCTCATTCTAGCCAGTATCCAAGCAACAGACACAATCTCTGTTTTCATTCAGCTTGTCCAACTCCATTTCCAACACAAAGCCAAAACGAGGCAGATTCTAAGCTATTGTTGACTGAAAAAAACGTGAGCTCTCTCTCTTTGTTTGGTTTGGTTTTGTGATGGCGGAGTTCATGGTGCAAAGACTGAGATGATTGCATTAAAGAAGTCAGGTCTAATGCCATCACCAGATCAGTGGGTAAAGAAAGACAGATGGAAAACACTAAGCGAGGGGGAAAAGGCCAAACACTGAGCTGGCCCATTAACTGCCTTGATGGATTTGCAGACTAAAACTTGGAAGAGCATCTGCTGGCTTAATTCGTTCCATGGATTTGTCACCTTATACAAAGCAAGCCAAATTGACTGATATTAAAAATTTCAGCTCATGCCGTGTTGGTGTCACGTTGCATAGTTTCAAATACTACCAGCAAAACAGTATATTTTTTCCTCTCAGATCCAAAGCTATTTTTCTTATTCACTCATCTTCTTCTCTTGTCCTTTTTACAAATAGAGAAAGTGTTATTATTACTATTTTATACTATAATTATACATTTATTGAGGGGACATTATATAAAAGTTGAAGTTAATTATATAAGCTAAATGTTTTAAATGTAAGTAATTTCGTTATGTGCTTTTATCAGTTTATTATTATCCTTTTTTTTATATTGCCCTTTAGGTTTTAAGGTATAGCGGAGGATTTTTTACTTCCGGGTGGATCACCTATACTATTGGTCCTCCTAATTGTCAATCATTCTGGTGAATCAATCAAACTTTTCAAAAAGTGGAGAGGGCGGGTCTTATCTAAAATTCGGAAAGATCCTCCACTATACCTTTAAGTTATTTTTATTTCAGTTTAAGTTTTTATTTCAGTTAATAATTGCTTCAACTTAAACCTATTTCAGTTTATTGCCAAGGAAACATTTCTAAAAACTAATATTTATTTGATCTTTATTTCAATGAGTTTTAGTTAATGATAATAACCCTGAATATTTCCCAGTGGCCTGTATACAAATTCAGACATTTGTCAACAGACTTGCATGCTAACATCAGATAATTCATCATTTTACATAAGCATATCAATAATAATCATCAACCACCGATATGTTTGTGATGCCATGCTTGCAATTCCATGATTTTAAGCCCAGGGCTGAAACTTCATTACACCTTTCTGAATTGCAGCACTGTTATTAGTTTGTATTGTGTATTTTCATTTTTTTCTCGTACGAGCATCAGACAGATCAGGTATCAATTTAGTTAGACGCACATAGCGAGCCGTGGGTGTAATTTTTTATTCCGTAGAATGATTACACGTCTCGCTGCCCTTTCATGAAAACTAGCCTTGAGGGTGACAAGTAAAAAGGCGTCAAAGTGAATGCTTTCATATTGACTGCCACTCACATTCACGTCTGCTCTCTGTAACGCTGCGCCCTTAGGCCTTACCTACGATCTTTATAAGCGCTCACCCGCAAACTGCAAAACAGACGTTTCTATTAGGTTCATGTCTTTGTGAATTGCAGCACATTATGATTTTATTTGGAGGCCTTTTCCCCATTTTACGAGAAAGGATATAGGCAAGCACACATAGTGCTAGTGTGAAAAATGAAAAACAAAGCAGAAAAAGAACAATTTATTATTTTAAACGGCAAATTTATTGCTTTTTGCATAAATAAATTCTTACAATATTCATTCTGCTAGCGTTATTTGACACAATATCCCACCTCTAAGCAACGAATATTCCAGTGTTTTGTTTTTACATCCCTGATTATTTAAATGGAAGACAAGCAAGCAAACCGGTCAACCTCCAAGTAACGTGGTTTCAGGGTGGAATATTGTGCACTGTCTGTGACAGTTGCACTGCACGGCTGAAGGTGATTGGGATGGTTTATTTCTGACAGACCTTCACCTCAACAGAAACAGCATTAAAAGAAACATTTTTTACAAAGTTATGCAAGAACATGTTTTGTAAGGCTAAAAAACACAAACACACGGAGAGATCTCAAACGCATCTCTCTTTTACCTTAAAATACCCGACTAATGTAGGTGCAACAGGTTTTGAAGTGGATAAACTACTTCTGGAAATGAATTTAAACAACAAACAAGATTTAAAAGGATAGTTCAAAAAAAAATTAAAATTCTGTTATTAATTACTCACCCTCATGTCGTTCCAAACCCGTAAGACTTTCGTTTATCTTCGGAACACGAATGAAGATATTTTTGATGAAATCTGAGAGCTTTATGTCCCTCCATAGACAGCTACGCAACTTACGCTTTGACGCACCTTTTAAAAATGACCTTTTCCCTTTAAAAAGTTCACAAAGAGATCGTAAAACTAGTCCATATGAATTGAGGCGGTTTAGTCCAAATTTTCTTTAGAGACTCGATCACTTTATATGATGAACGTTGCATGGACTGTAAATAGAGGGACAGAAAGCTCTCAGATTTCATTAAAACATCTTTATTTGCGTTTCAAAGATGAACGAAAATCGTATGGGTGTGGAATGACATGAGGGTGAGTAATTGAAGACAGAATTTTCATTTTTGTGTAAACTAATCCTTTAATGTCTATTTAAATGTGCTAAAATGGAGATGGAAATGTCCTGTAAAGGAAAACAAATTATCAGAGCCACATACACATAGGCGGCAGTACATTAATACTTCATATTTACAAGAGACAGATCAGTGCATTAGAGCTAGCTGAAATGAGTCGCTACAGGGCCTGCTAATCCAATGGAGAAGAAAAAAGTAATCATGGCCTGGCAGAGTCTGCATCAAATAATTAAAGTCATAAATTAAATCCACACTTCCACACTCTCTGACCTTCTCCCAGGCTCTCAACAAAGCCTTAACACGTCACTCTCCATCAACCCCAAAACAGCAATTGTATTAATGATTTCCCCCATTAAAACGCTCAATAGAGCAGCAACTTCCAGCTTTAATAAAGCATGACAGCAAAGAGACTCTAGTCTTTGTTAAGAGGAGGTCATAAAATGCACATCCAATTTATTAAGAAAGACTCAAATGGCATCTACTGTATGTTGTGTTGTCCCACTGAATGAATGACATCAAAAGGACAAAAATACTTAATGCACTGCTATTATAATGGTAAAAAGCTGCTGCAACAGGATTCTGTAATAAAAGCCTTTTATCAGACAAAATATCAAGGTAACAAAGAGACCCTGACATCCCTAATGTTATTTTACTGAAATGTAGTCCATTAAGAAAAAGTCATTGTGCGTTTATTGAATTTGTCAAATTAACGTATATGAAAATGAGAAAACCTCTATATATAACCCCCCCCCCCCCCCAAAAAAAGCCTTGGACACCAAAAGTGTCTCACACATCCTGAAAAGGTGAAGCCAAAATATTTACCCCCTAATCGTTGGCTGCAAAAAGCCCTGCCCTCTCCTATGTAATCGAATGGTACATGAGCCAAACTAAAAAAATCCAATTACACCTCAAATAAATTTTTCCCAAAGATGGTTTCTGTCATTTTAGATAGTTCTTATCACGCTGATGTATGTCAAGTTTGTTTTTCTATTAAGTTTGGTTTTAGTTAGGTTTTTTGATGGTATTAAAAAGGGGTGTAACGTGCGATTAAAGGAGTAGTTCCCTTTAAAATGAAATTTACCCCATGATTTACTCCCCCTTAAGCCATCCTAGCTGTATATGACATTCTTCGTTCAGACGAATACAATCGGAGTTATATTAATAAATGTCCTGGCTCTTCCAAGCTTGAAAAGGGCAGTGGATTGCAACCAACAGATTGAAGCTCAAAAAAAGTGCATCCATCCGTCATAAACAAACTCCAAACGGCTCCATTATTAATAAGCTAGTTATTTTACTTTATATAGTTTTAAATATGAATATTTTTCTTACACAAATTCATCGTTTTGCTTCAGAAGGCCTTTATTAACCCCTCCCGGAGCCGTTTTGAGTTCGTTTATGATGGATGGATGCACGTTTTTGAGCTTCAATCGGCTGCAATCCACTGCCATTATCAAGCTTTGAAGAGCCAGGACATTTTTTTATATAACTCAGATTGTATTCGTCTGAAAGAAGAAAGTCATATACACCTAGGATGACTTGACGGTGAGTAAATCATGGGGTAATTTTCATTAAACTACTCCTTTAAGTCTGCGGGAGCGAGAGTATGGGGCGGGTTTTCCATTGGGCAGACACTGGCTCCAAATTACATCATCAGCGCAAGATGTCAGCAGCCATTTGTGGGACATTTTGGTTTCATTTTTCTACA
This sequence comes from Scardinius erythrophthalmus, assembly GCF_964197995.2. NCBI lineage: Eukaryota > Metazoa > Chordata > Actinopteri > Cypriniformes > Leuciscidae > Scardinius > Scardinius erythrophthalmus. Next base: position 33,915,762 of record NC_138232.1, on the reverse strand, counting down.
GTGAAAGGAAGTAGAGACACGTTGTCCTTTTTTTTTTTTTTTTTTTTTTTACAGTCTATGCACTTTACTTACTGTTTAATTCAGTGCCTAAACGACTGAGAATTTTTTATGTAATAAAATTTTAAACTAGCATTTTATTTTTTATTTTTATCTGTAGTTGTATTATATTAGTAAAATTATTTGACAGTTCCTCCAGCCATTAAACTTGGAATTGCCTCCTGATAATTGCAAGTTAAATGACAGTTGAAGTCTCCGCAGTTGGGCGGTAGTTGAGACGCATCAGGTGAGATACCATATAAAAGTGAGAGTAGCCACTATTCCATTGAGTATTGCCATACTGTAGCCCATGTGGAAAGAGTGTCCGGTCATTCTTCTGCAGAAACAAAACAAAACACCCAAATGGCATTAGTCCACATCGTGACTATAACAAAAATCTGAATTGTTGCTTATTGTCCTTGATGTTGTAAATTTTGTTTAAAGTAATTTACATTAAAATACATATTTTTTGTTGTACAACTGCATGGCGTATTCTTTGCGTAGCCTAAACAACGAAATCAAGTTGAGAACTGTTCCTGCAGTCTGAACACATAAAACTGTTTACTTCGAAAGCGAGAAAAACAACAGTTAGACAGGGATGGGAGCATTCTAGTATTACTAAAGCAGTCACTACAGATGTACAGTTTTAGGCAACTGTTTGAACTCTTAAGGCTGGAATACACAACACAACTTTTATTATTATTTTTAAAACACTAGACATCGTACACTTGCTGACTTTGTAAATGGTTACGGCCCTTATACTTCAAGAGAAATTAAAGAACAAACTGGTGTGAACAAAATAATTTCAAGAAAAATCAGGCCATCAAAGTTCGCCTGGAGTTTGTTTCAGGAGTTCAAAACAGCTTGCCAAGGCGAACTTTCCGGAAAAGCTTACTCTGGCGGGTGAACTACCTTTGAACTACCACTTGTCCATGGCAATTGTTCTCTGGGCCTCTGCCTTCTTTGATGTGGAAATCTTCTCCGGTTCATTTCGCACAGACCATATTTACATATTCATCTAATCTCAGCAGCGTTGGGATGTTCGCTGCTGAGGTATTTCGAGCTTTTATTTACCCCTAAAGAAAGGAATGAAAAATAACTTTTCTGTGAGTAAATTGGGGCCTTTGGGCATCATACACTAAACGACCGAGGACCACATAGTACCAGACTTTCAAGTCATTCCAAACACAACAAACTTGCGCAAATAATAGCACCTTGATGCTATGGGACACATTAAAGATGAAAACCTGTTCTAAAATTAACTTAATCTTAAACCCGTCGCCATTCATATTTTTTTTTAGATTGGTCAACTGCCTAAACTCTGCAGACTGGCTCTGACTTTTCAGCAACTACAATAGACTGTAGTGTAAATCATGTAGTAATGTATTCCAGCTCTTAGTTCAGACGCATTATTGGTCTGGACTCCCACAAAATCTTCAATATAATTAAAGCAGTTTACTTACACTGTTTATTCCTCAATGATCATTATGTTAATGGTTTGTTGTGAATCGACAAATTACTAGAAAATTTCTAGTATTACATTACTAGAATTCAATAGCCTCTTGAATTCTAGTAATGATTCAAAGTTTTTTGTAAAAATACTGCAAAAAAGCAAGCATCTTTAACTACTATGCACCAACATTTAAAAAATAACTGTATACTTTATAATCTATAACTATAATTTAATCTATAAGTATATTGTTGAGTTTTGACCCTTCCCCCACCCTTAAAACTAAATGTCCCTATAACCTTATCCATATCCCGGCTCAATAACAGCGTGTTTTGCAATACAATTTGAACACCATAAGTACACTGCACATCATTTTTCTTTATATAAGTAAATAGTAGTTTTGTGATAAAAATCACAAACTAGAAATCTCTGAAGCAACAGAAGTAGACATAAATCAACACACTTCTAATCATAACAGCTGTAATCATAATCTAAATTATTTATCTGATTAATTGTTTAGCTACATGACGCACTACCCTTTTTACTTTACCACTCAATCGATCTGTTACTCTCGAGAGGTGTGTGACTAATGCAGGAAGTTTAAAAGCACACGGAACAAACAAAACTGAGGACCATGTATGGAACATGGACAAGGGTATTGATCATATCAGCTGGCCATTACTCTACTCTAGTAAGTGCAGAGGCCCATAAAAATCCCATTATGAGGCATCAAGATGTCCCATGTTAACCACTCCCATGAGTTCTCTTTAATGGCTGATTCGAACAAGTTTAGAGTAGAAGATCTAAGCCAAACTGGCCAACGACGTTCTTTTTTTTTTTTTTTACTATAAACTTTTACTTTTTTTTATCTTTACAATAAAAATGCTATATGACATTTTTTGTGGTGGGGTTGGAGGGCATAAAGCCAAAACTGTGATACAACTGTCCTGATATCATAATCATAAGAAAGCAGATCTGGAATTATTATTATTAGTATCATCATTAGTAATAGTTTTTGTATCAGTATTACCCATGCAATCCCTCATGTCAAGGTCAAAAAGTATTTTAACATTTTTACGACAAGGCAAGTATAGTTCAGGCTGTAAATGCCATGTGTCCGAGTCCACATTATATTATTTATTATTAAATTATTCATGATACTTGTAAAAAAAATAAAATAAAAAAAATATGGATTTAAAATAAGAAAGAATGTTACTTTCTACTTGATGGTTACACAACATGACATTTATATGTCTTTAAATTTAAAGTTTTCTTGAAAAATCCCAAAGTTTTCTTTGTTTAAATATGACACCAACATGAATAGAACGAGTACATCTGAGGCACAATTATATTATTATATAATATACATGCACACATATACACACACATACACACACACACACACACACACACATACACACACACACACACACACACACACACACACACACACACACACACACACACACACACAAAAAAATCATGGGTTTTCACTGCTCTTGGTTATTTCTGAATCACATCAGCATAACTAAATGACTATGACATGTTAATTTTCATTGTAACATAATCTCAGCCAGGCATATCACATGCTCATATAGGGCTGTATCAGCTTGTGATATCAGGAAACATTAAGGTTTATCTATCCGAAAGACACAACAGACTTACTGACACACTTTGGACAGATGGTAGCCTTGACATGGAACATTAGGGAGCCAGACACTTCCAAACATATCAATAGGAAAAACAGTTTGGGACATATTATAATTAAGGCCATCCATTCAGATAATTTACGGATGTGAGATCTAATCAGGGAACGACTCGACTAAAAATCCAAAGCACTGAAAGAGACTAAACTCATTTCTATTAGCCAGTTAATTCACCAAATCAATTGTGGTGGCATGAACTCCCTGAACCTAACCTACAACGGAAGTAGATAATGCAAAGCTTATCTGCTGAAGACAGAGCCACCAACAAATGACTGGGACCATATGCACCAAATGATTCAAAGGCTGGGTTTCTTTGGAAACAAAGTGATGAGAGCATTATACTTAGTGCGTGCATATCTGGAAACAACCGAGGAAAGTTTCTATTATCATCCAAGTCATTTAAGGATCATCCTAGGGGCAAATTGCTAGAGCAGAGCTGCGACATACAGTGAAAATTGACATGGAGAATGCCAATGGGACAGGGTCTGTGTCTATCACTGCTGTTGAACTGAAGCTATGCAAGCATGAAGGGAACAAGCAGACCCAGTCACAGTTCTGTGGGGGTCAGTCAATACCACCCCATCCAGAGCTAGCTGGTCGATAGCCTGTTTGCGTTTTGAGCCGGCTGTGCAAGTTGGGTTTAGGACAGACATCGTCAGAGCACCGCTGTGTGATTAGATAACCAACTCGCTCGGCGATGGAGTGACCCTGGGTTTTATCGCTAAGCCTCCAGACACAATCAATAACGATCCTCCCAAACAGCCAATCAGAAGCTGGCTTATAAATTCATAAATTGGAACACAGCCTTAAACTCATTTGCAAACTCAAAGTTAGCAAAGGAGACACGTTTTAGCTGGCTTCAAATGGGGTCTTTTCATCATCTCAAATGAATAAGAAGCTCAGATGTGCCATCCAGCATGAATTAAGTATAGTTGAAAAACAACTTCAAAGAGCTCTGCTACAAACTTTGTTCCATAATGTGACAGAATGCATTATTTTAGTTAAGTTTTAGTTCACTACTCAATATTCAATATATTTGATGTTATCATTTGAGTGTCCTCTGAAGACTTTCAAAGCTTAGGTCTTTAAATGACTGGCTCATTAAATCCAAATAGAGGTAATTTCTAAGTATATTAAATCTGCAAACGGCAACAGCTTGTCACGGCATTCCCACTCTTCACGTGCTTCCTCCTACCTTGTGTACACAAAGCTCCTGGTAATAAATGTCAGAAGTACTAAGGTCACTGGAAATAAAACTGAATTCTCAGTCTGATGGGCTAACAGCAATTTCTCACACCTGCCAAACAGACATCCTTATTTACTTATATACACCTGCCAAACAAACATCCTTATTTATGCAGTGGGTAAACCACTGAGAAAGTATGACTAATGCCCAATACCTTCCTGCACCTACTCTCATTATTTTTACCTTGTCATTTGGCTTATTTACTAGCCATAGAGATGAAAGAGTTTCTGGGGTTTTACCAGATCCAGTGTGCACCAAGCTTCATTTGCTAAGATTACAGATGATGCCAAATATGGATGGAGTTACAAGACTGACATTAAATTGTCCTTATTTTGCAAACACTATGATCACAAGATGTATTTATTGCCTTAATAATGCATTGAAAGAGCATAATTTTGGCTGTCTAGCTGAAAATATGACTTGTAGCATCTTTAAAAAAACAAAAACAAAACAACAGTATGCAAGTTTTGCCGCTAGAGGTCGCTTATTCAAAATAATAACTAAGGCTTAGCTTGATGACGCCGTGAATGAGCGTGGAATCATGGGAGTCCACCTTCACAGCCGCAATCCGACAGGATTCTCAATAAACCATTATTAAACATTAACATAATGATCATTGAGGAATAATAAAAAGATTCATCACAGTGTAAACTGCTTTGTTAATAATATTGAAGAAATCATGTTCATGGATGAGCTAATGATAAAGGTTGCTCGCCTGTCTAATAAAACACATAATATATTAAAGAGTCTTTGGAGTTTCAATGGTTTCTACACAAGTAAAACCGGAAATCGAGGGCAACGCAAAGAGCATAATTGACAGGCGATGCAATGACACTGGATAAAACTGCTGATTTCTCTGGAATTAAACATAGTTTTTAAACATTCGGGATAATACAAGTACACAGGTCAATAAAATACATAATTTTTTTGATATTTTAATCCAAAAATCTTACATATTGTGCCTTTAAGGGGCGGTCACATTACCAAAACTTCGGCGAAGGTCCACTGTACATTGTCAATGGTGTAGCGATGTATAAATCACAGCTCACACAGAAGTCATTTTCAAACCAAGCAGCATTGTGTTGGTCGACTCTAGCAAAATTCCTGATCGTGGAAACCCACTGAAATGACCATTTTGACCACGAAAATATGCAGAACAATGGTAAATGTGACCACACCTTTAGAGCAATATATTATTTTCATGTCATGATTGGCTCCAGATGAGCCTGGTTCCTTTAAAAGGTTTTTTTCCAACACCTCACCACTAATGGCCTGAATCCCCTGTGAATCCCCTGTGACTGCATTAAATCACAAAATTTCTGTTAATGTCTTTGAGCCCCAGAGAGCAGAGTTCCCTGTTCAGTCGGGTCAAATTACATTGCATCACTGAAATGTGCATCTTCTGTTAGATCTGATAGATCTGTTAACTCCAAAAAGGTCTAAAATATCAAGAAAGTGCAGTATGATAGCATTCTCATTCATCTCAAAATCATCCCATTCACCTTGGCAGTACACAAACTGCATGATGCTATTTCTTTTCTCAAGCACACTCAGTTCGGGAGCCATAATTGCCTTGTAGCTAATTACTCAACAGGAAAATAACATCCTATCTAGGGACGCATCAATATTAAAAGCTGATGATTATTTTTATGGCATGGCAGATAACTAATAAATGGTAATAACTAACAAAATTAAAATTATACACCGTTTTCTCTAAATAAAAAATACTAAAAACTAAAATCATTTTAATGTCAAAAGTGAATTCATTGTATACAATATAAAAAAAATGGATATATTCCAGCAAAACAAATATTTTGATGTTTAGATTCAAGCTAAATTTAGATTTATTTAGATGGAAAATTCAGATTTGATGTGCCCATACTAGGGTAAAAAAGCTCCATAAGCTTTGATGAGTGAGAAAGCTTGCTTTGGTGCTCTGATATGTAGGTCTTACTGAGTTGGTTGTGGCATTCTTTCTGTGGTTAACACTTCCTGTTACCAGCTCAGATATAAGTAACAAGAGGGGACATAGTCACGAAGGTTTGCCAAACCATTACTAGGAATCTGAATTAATCTACAAAACAGAGGTTTGGAGTTGGGTTAGTTCACCCAAAATTGAAAATTGTGTCACCATTTACTCATTTACCCTCATATCGTTACAAATCCATTAGACTTTCGCTTATCTTTGAAAAACAAATGAAGATATTTTTAAAGAAACCTAAGAGGTTTCAGTCCCTCCACTGAAAGTCCATTCTTTTTCACGTCTCCCTGTGCTTAAACGGAAAATTCACACAAATTTATCTCAAAATGCCTGCCATCGCGAGTATCCAAGTAAACATAGTCGGTTATGGCTTAAGTAAACAATAGAGAAAGGACGCATGTGTATCATTATTTTGGATCCGTGCATTCATCTTAAAAGTGACAGCAGCCTAATATTCCTGCTGATATCTGTCATTAATGTTAATTAAAACTACAAAAGACAAAGAAATCACTCCCTGCTCTTCACTGAATAATGTATTTGTAACTTTAATAATCGATGACCTTTATATAATGTGTACAGTGAAGATTATATCCAATGTTATTTTACATTTGATTTCAAAACTACTAATAGGCCTACCAGAAAAACCTTAAAGGAGTAGTTCACTTTTAAATGAAAATTCTGTCATCATATACTCACCCTCATGGTGTTTCAAACCTGTATGAATTTCTTTCTTCTGCTGAACAGAAAGGAAGATATTTAGAAGAACGTCAGTAACCAGACAGTTTCTGGGTCCCATTGACTTCCATAGTATATTTTTTTCCTACTATGGAAGTCAATGGGACCCAGAAACTGCCTGGTTACTGATATTCTTTCTAAATATCGTTTAATTATTTGTTCTTTTATTATTAATGACTGTTTACTTGTTTTTAATAATCTTTGAAATTTAAAGTAGTTTTAGCTGTGGTATCGAAATTGTAATTGAGAATAGTTAAATTTCACTGGTGTCTACAATTTTGGGTGTCATAACATTATTTATTCCAATACAAGGATACATTGGTCAAAAAAATTATTATTTTACTAATTTATAAAAAAAATTGTGGTGGGGCCAGTGAAAACTGAAGGCTGCACTCCGCTACTGGTTATTTCTGAGATTTTGGATGAGTAAGAATATTCGCGTGTTTTGTTATTGCTGGGATACCCGAAGCTCATGTAAAGTAACGGGGGCGGGGAGCAGCAGATAATTTGCATTTAAAGGGACGGCGTGTTTTTGCTCCCACCCAAAAAGGGGCAAATTTGACAAGCTATAATAAATGATCTAGGTGGTATTTTGAGCTGAAATTTCACAGACACATCCTGGGGACACCATAGATTTATATTACATCTTGTGAAAAGGGGCATAATATGTCACCTTTAAGAATAATAAAGATTTTACCGCTTCAGAAAGCAAGCAAATTTAAAGTCAATGACTTTGGAAAGAGCAATACTAAAAAGTTCAGGCAAATTCCCCTCCTCCTCTCTTCTCTAAGAGCATTAGAAGTTGGGGTAAAGGACATTTAGACATATTTGATGGGGCTTTGAGCTACACGAAATCCCTGCAGACCAATTCTGGGACAGTTTTTGAATGTTCCGCTTGGTGCAAGTATTCAGGTCTGAAGATGGAAAGCAATTACAGGAAAATTGCTTTTCTGTTCTCCTCCAAGTCTGTGCTCTCAGTCGAACCAGCACAAAGTGATAGGAACCATTTTCTATTTTACCAACTGACAAGCTTCTAAGGCACTGACAGCTAAAAACAAAATAGGAAAAATGGGTGAATAACCTCAGACCGGAGGAACAGCCTCGATAACATTTTCTTATGACTACTCTCTTAGAGTATTACACTACTGAACAGAACTGGCCATGAAAAAACAGATACTTGTAGAGACAATCAGTCATCAGGCTGTCTGAAATAAATGAATAGTGCTCACAGGATCAGTAGGATGACTGTTGCAGATGCTGCGGCACTAAATTAACTCACTAGCATGAGTCTAGACTGTTAGCCTAAAATGATCACTTCTACTTGGAATTGGAGTATCTCTTGTTGAATGTGAACTTTTGATTTCCAAGAAGTTTCTTCTGATTTCATTAGTGTGGATCCTGTAAGAAATTATAGTCTGCCTCGACCCAGATTCCATTCCAAAATATATGTTAGAAAGAGCTCATCCCCAAAATGGCTTAATTATCATAGAGACAGTTTGCTCTGGTCTCAGTAATATTAGAATATTACCACCGGAATGGTTTTCAATCAGTTATATAGCGAGAGCAGCAGAACGACATCAAGAACCATCCTGTGACAAAGAGTTTGTTTGTGATTACCAATCATAAAGACAGATGTCTTTCTGAGTATAATTCTTTCACCCGACCCCTTTGGTGATCACACCTGTAGCGACATCAGTGATGTGGGAACGGAAGGTAATCACTTCAATTGTTGTCCTTAATTTACATTTAAAACGAAACCTTGTTTACAAGATGAGAGGGATGACTAGAGTAGAAACAGCATAAAATGTTTGAGCCTGTATTGTTCGGGGTTCATTCCAACTCCGTTGAACCCAAGGTGCTTTGTGTACTTTGTCATTTGCTATGCTGCAATAAACTTCTTCATTGAGATCTTCAACATCCTCATCATTTTTTTTCTTACAAGCCCCCCCCCCCCCAAAAAAAATACACCAATCCCCCTCCCCCTTTAATCCTTTTGGTTGCTTTTGAACAGTAACAAACTTAGCGCCATTTACGAAATATCAGTTTGAATTATTTGGAAAAGGGAAGTTATGTGTTTCCTGAAACTGCCGGTTTGCCACCCAGACAGTCAATTACACTGTTTTCACATAAAGGCCATTTCACACAAAGTACGATAACTATAAAGATAATGATAAAGATATAGCTCTGAAAATAATTCAAAATATAAAACAATAGCAGTCCACACCAAAACTATAACGATAATGGCACAGAGGAACTACATTGTTGGAATCACGATAACAACATTGACAGCCAATCAGAATCCATTTTGCTTTAAAGAGCACGAGCATTTAAAACAGCAGACGACAAACCTGCAGCGCATGCTTAAAATGAAATGAGTGTTATCGTTTGTTGGTGTGGAAACTAATATAGTTACGGTTATCTTTAGGTATCGTTCTTGATGTGAATGGGCCTTAAAAGTCACTCCGACTGGTTTCAGATCAGCTTCCAAGGAACCATAAATTCAAATCTAATGAGAACAAATTCAAGTGAGCTTTACAGATAACCAAGCAAATATCTAATGATTACTATTGGTCCATCAGATGCAATCTATGGAATAAATCTATGGTGCCATCAAAAATCAACCACATGGGGATATCTTAGACAGGAACTAATCCAAACATTAAATTCAGATATGCCTTAATTTTCAGGTTTCAGGCAGAGCCTCTTTATTTTGGCCAACTTTTCAATACAATGGCAGTCTAAAGTTGTCACGAAATCAAAGTTGACCCTATTTACTTTGTTAGCGCACATTACTAGTCTTGAGAACAATTAATATGTGCAGGTTAATACACAGGAAAAAAAAAATTGTTTGTCGTGGTAATCTTTAATCAAAATCTGAAAATTTGTTTCCGCTCTGGAATGGCGTTCCTTCTCTGATGACGTCAGTTTGACGGCTTGGGTTAATATCCTTTACCACACCCCTCCAACTGTCAGTCTGCTATGAGCGAAGGATGGAGAGGAGGTGCACTAAAGTAAAACCCTGTCCTCTATTCAATATTCTGTTTCACTTGAAAATAAGTCACAACAATGAAGTAAAGTCGGTTGCAACTTCATGGGGACTTTAAAGCAAGATCATGGAGCAGTTTCCTGAGGTGTAAAACTATTTTCTGAAACTATTTTAAACTACTAAATCTTTTTCAGATGTATCCTCTAAAACTTGTCTAACTATATAACATCTAATATTAATAAAAAAAAAAAAATTGATTTAAAAATGGAGAAATAAGGAAATAGTGCCTAAAATGTACCATATAGTCATATTAATATAATTTTTTTATATATTATTTTATTCTGACCTTGAAAAAAAAACACCCAAGGTATTGTTTTATATCCATATATTGGGAACAGAAGCATACACAGAGAAAACACTGTGTAATATGATTGTGCTTTAGAGAATATGGTTTGGTGATTTAATTGCACAGTTATTATGATAAAGAGGCTCACTTGAATTTGGCTGAAGAAAGAGGAGTTGGAGGAAACATTCCTGGCTCAAAGGAGTCAAAGTAGGTTAGGGTCCAGGAGAAACTGCAACACAGAACTCCAGCCACAGAAGACAGGACCAAAATACTCCAAAAACCTGCAGGAAAAAAAAAGTATGTTACCAAAGCATACAACACGCAGCTAATATCGGTTTATTCATATTATGTAATACAGGTGCAATTTGGACCTACCCAGGAGTCTTACTTCTGATCCATCTTCACTGGTTATCCTCTCTGCTCTTAAATCTACAGATCAGAGAATTATTAATTATCCATAATGCCATTTAGGTATTGCACATACTGGAACTTCAAGAGAAGAATTCCAAGAAACAGATATGAAAGTGTTTACCTTTTAATACGATGTACAAGAATGAGGTCAGCACAGCGATAAACGAGACGATGACTATGCAGCATAGCACAGAGAATATACGAGCGGGCCACAGGTGTGTGTCTTTCCAGTACCGCTGGCGTACGGGGAGCCGCCCAGGAGTTGCCCTGCCGTTCACGCTGCTCTCAGGTGAAGCTTCATTTACTTCCCCCAAAGGGGTCCTTCTTCCTGTTAATGTAGTATTATCTTCGTCTTCAGAATAAATGTCTAAAGACTGGACATCTTTATCTCTGGAAGAACGCAGCATGGTTGCCAGGAGAAAAGTTTCTAAAGTTGAAATTGTTGGTTCGTGAGTCACATCCTGCCCCCTTAGTTTGCGCGTTTCCGTTTCCTAGACAACACGGAAAACTGGCGTATAAATTAGCGCGCTACATGATGTAGGCTACCCACTTTTAATATTATTATTACACTCAATGTGTACAATGCATGCATGTTACGTGCGTTTTATACAGTTCAACGACAAATACAATTAATTTAAAGGGGATTTCGATTAAGACAATGTGTATTAATGTCAAAATTATCAAATGGTAAAGAGTTTCAAAACATCGCGGTTTGTGCTTCCGTATTCGTGAAGCACCGCCTTTATTGTCGTGTTATCCAATCGTAATTGACAATCCATGCAATACGACCATACGATTGGATGCAATGAACGTCATTCAAGAAAATTACCCATCTCATACATTGTAAAACTTTAGCAAAGATAACTATTTTAATTCAGACGGATAGGTGTTTATCCTGGTCTGCTTGACTATGATATTTAAAACGTCTTGCTTTATTGCTTCCAGACTCCAGTGTTGTGTTTTATTTGCAAAAAAAGTGTAATAGTTGACAGCTATTGCAAAAAGTTTTTGACGAAGCTGCTGTCAATATTGTACAGCCCAAAAGAATCTAAAAGATTAAACACACTAACTCAACACAACTGAAGGCATAATGAGGTCTTTATCTGAAGAGATAACGAGGAAGATTTTTGTTAAACTAACTGAAATATTACTTTCACGAATAGATGAAATTCTTGGCTCGTTTGACTACTTGTATCATTTTCATCATCAACTGCAGGAAACAGCTATTTATATTTCAAGTTAACTGTCATCTAGACATTTTTCTTTCAGTAATATTGTGTTATAAAAATTATAGCCTGCTGCAAGGGGCAAAATATGCAAATATAACAATATAAAATAAGCAAATAATGTATGCATCTATGCAACAATTTACTAACAATTATAATATAACTTTTCACAATATAAATTAGGCCTTTACACAAGAAACTAAATAGATGATTTTAAAAATTTTAGGATAGTGGCCTCTTGCACAACGATGATCATAATATTATTTTGGGGGTCGTGGCATATTAAAGATTGAAAACCCCTGTGCTAAATTACTTACAACTTGACTGCTCTTTTAGTGTCTCTAAGCAACTATCTTTTGTTTTCATCATTTCTTGTTTTTTTGGTTATTTCATGGAACACTTCTTCAGCACTCTTAAATCTTCTGACAGTTGGGAGGTCTGCCCACACGTTCTCCGTAGCGTGAGGAGCTGCCAACTTTGATCTTTCTCCTCTTTACTTCTGCATCACAGACTGGTCCCCAAAATTTTGTGATGTCCATTAACCAGAAGACAGTAGGTATCCCACTGTGACCTGGTGGGACTGTTGAACTGAAGTCAATGAAAATGAGATGAGACATATTGTATCATAATGTTCTTTATGTACATTCATTTTTAAATATAGAAAAGGAAAGAATTATCACATAATTGAAAATAAAGGGTCTAAGTTTCAGTGTTAAAGTATTTTGAAGAATTTCATTACTGGCTACACTTTTATTTTGAATTCATTGAAAGTCTTTGGGATGTGCTGGAGGAGGCTTTACAGAGCGCTAGACTCTTGCATCGTCAATACAAGATCTTGACCAAAAATGAATGCACCTCTTGATGTAAATAAATGTTGTGATGCTATTATTTCCATCAAGAGGTGCATCAAATATTGGTCAAGCTCTTGTATTGACAATGCAAGAGTCCAGCACTCTGTAAAGTCTCCTCCAGCACATCCCAAAGACTTTCAATGAATTTAAGATCTGGACTCAGAGGGGCCAATTCATGTGTGAAAATTATTCTTCATGCTCCCTCCCAACCATTCTTAGACAATTTGAGCCTGATGAATCTTGACAATTTCATCTTGGAATACGGCCACGATGCGTCTTCCTAAATAGTTGTTTAAGAAATGAAAAGCTACACACGCCATCAATTAATGTTAGAAGAACTGTTGCCAAACATAACATGCTAGAAACATAATCTGCAATAATGATCCAATCATAAACTCTTAAGCATTTGCCAATTTAAATCCAAACAGCCATTTTTTAGGGCAGTGTATATATCATATAACGAAATGGTACTGACATTTTGTGTATTATTTGCATTTTAATTATTGAGGACCACAGCAAAGGTACTATGATTTTTATGACTTTTTCGACAGAGAGCTAAACATTATTATATAAATCAGTAACTGTAATCTGACCATGTTTAATTGTACAAAAGCCTGTTCCACAGACCAGGCGCCACAAGGGACCGCTAAGATCCTGGCACACAAGGGGTTGCTACCACCTTGTGGCAGAATTAGGTTACCACTGCCCACACCACATTTTATTTTCAAGTAGCTCCAATAATCACATGCATCCTTGAGCATTCTCATGTCAATCCAGATCTTCAGTAAAAATAAAAACCGCAAGAATTCATGTGAACATTTCACGCCGACCACACAAAAGAATCACTGTTTTTAACGGTGCTGGTGTCTTTGCTTTATTTGCACACAACCACTGATTCCAGTTAAAGAGATCAAAGTAGAAAAACGTTATATGTGCCACTAGTGTCAGTTCAAGCTTTCAAGTGTTACGTGCAACCACAGACATTTACCATATGCAACAATAGTGATGAGAGAGCAATTCAGGTCACAGAGTAAGTTAATTCACTGTCTTTACCATCGAATTAAATAATACTGTCATACTAAACAACATAAAAAGTTAATACCATTCCAGTGATATTGCAGGACAAGTTGGTTTGTTTCAACAATATGTACAGCACCACAATGGATGAACAATGTAAAAAATAAGAGGCTCAATTTTGTAGCAAAATATCTGTACATTTAAAAAAAAGACTTTTTGTCCAATGAAATGTCTTTTCTTTTTTTAAAAAAAAAACAGCAAACTTTTTTTTTTTTCACAGCTCACAAATGCCACATGAGATAAAACCAGTAGGAGAGCAGGTCTGTGTTTAAAAATGAGATGTATTGTACATAAAATGTCAAACTGGATGTGGATGTTTGGTAGTAAACATTTTCTCAACGTTTCATGGGTTTTTAGTCAGTAAAGAAGAGCCTTCCTCAATAGCAGTTAGAAGTTCTCTTTTTTTTTAAATCAAAAGTTCAGTTTTAAGATGATCCAGGTTCAATGCTAAAAAATAAAAATAAAAATAAAAGTGCATCTTGTAAATCTTCCCCTCAGAAAAAGCTGCTTAGCTTGGAGTTTTTAAAACAAGAGGTAAAAATGACGCAAGTGGGCCGAACCAAAGTCTTTTCGCCGTTTCTGCTGCTCCTTGCGTGTAATACACAACGTCTCAAAGTTAAACAGAGCGAAACATAAAACACCACACTACCTCATCTTCCTTCACAATGTCCATTTGTAGAATCCACGACATTTGACTGTATAGGTCTGACATATGGCATCCAACCTTACTTTCTTTAAAAGAGATTCCAGGTTCCAGGTAAGCAGAAGTATGCTATTTTTTGTTCTTTTTTCAGTAGTGTCATTGGCCCACCCTCTGTCCTCAAAAGCTGGCTAGCAGGTGGTGATCTCCATGTTGCGTAGCTGAAGGTGCTGAACCTCCAAGTTCCTTCTCCCACTCCTCCTCAGGGCATCGGCCCGTCGGAAGGGTTGACTGCGCAGGTCTGAAGACAAACAGGTAAACCGTTATACACTGAACACAACTACAGTCTGGGCCTGCAGATATGGATGGGACGGGGCCAAAGATGGGTGCAAAACAGACAGGTGTGTGGATGTTTGGTTAGTTTTAGATCAATTTAGTAGGAATGCACGATATTCCGGTACCATAACGGTTATTTTCCGAGTTTTTTTTAATTATTGGTATTGATTGATATTGGATATAATGGCTGATATCGAAACATATTGAGCATACTTGTATTATTTTTACATTTACAGACAATTTTATACCTAAATTCTAAATTGATTTAGACAAAAATAGGATGGAATTTTCTAATATTGACCATTTATTAGTATCAGTTGATATTAGATATAATAGCTAATATTGAATATTTAATTGTCCATACTCATTTCCCCTAATTTTACATGCTAGTTATGATAAAGTTAATCTCGTAAAACTTTACAATAAGGTCTCATTTGTTAACATTAGTCAATGTATTAAATAACATGAACTAACTATGAGCAATACATCTATTAATCTTTGGTAATGTTATTTAATAAAAATAGTCATACATTTTATGATGTTAACAAATCCAACTTTTCATGTTAATCTATGTATTAGTAAATGATGAAATTAACATTAAGATTAATAAATGCTGTAGAAGTATTGTTCTTTCTTAGTTCATGTAAAATAAAGTAGCTAACTAATGTTAACTAATGAAACCTTATTGTAGAATATTTACAAAATACTAATAATTTATTAATACTGTTTACAAATAAACAAATTCAAATAATATTCATTCTTCATACTGTACATTTTAATGTTGTGATGCCTACATTGCCTTGAAGCATTTAAAATGACAGATTTTAGTTTTTGATGCATTATTTTTTACATTTACTAATACAAAATAGAATATATTATTTTAATATTGGCCATTTATCGGTCTCCGCCATTTAGTGGTATCGGTTAATATTTGATATGATAGCCAATATTGAATATTTAACTGCATACTAGTTATCCTATTTTAACATGAAGGTTATGCAAAACACTGTTAAATGTAATCTTTGCCAAATAAAATAAATAAAATAAATATTCATTCTTCATACGGTACATTATAAAATGATGCCTAAATTGACTTGGAGCACTTAAAATGACTGATTTTGCAATTTCGACTTTTTAATCACGCAATTCTGACTTTATAACACAATTGCGAGTTTATATCACGCAAGTTAAAAAGTCAGAATTGCGAGATAAAAAGTCGCAATTACCTTTTTTATTTTTTATTCTGTGGCGGAAACAAGCTTGCATAGTTTAACAAAAACAACAACAACAGAAATATCTATGGCTAATATCAGCCTTCAGCCAGAATTGTAATATTGGTGCATCCCTACAATTTAGATCTATCTGATAAGTCATGATATGTTCCAGGAAATTACCAAGACAAATGTTGTTTAAAATTAAAAAAATGTAAAAACTACTCAATGGGAGGGGAAACTTCAAGACATTTTTTAAATCTGTGACAACTTAAATAGTGTACAGGAAACAAAATGCCAAATGGTAAAAGTATTAAAGGCAGGCAAGCAGGCATTTTGGTCCTACTACTATGTACTAACATTAAAATGAATCACTTGATACAATGCACTTATTGTGTACATACATGTTTTAACATTGTACTTATTAAAAAAACAAAAACAAAACACCTGCATGTAATTGCAGCTGTAAATAATTTCTGTAATTAATCTATAATTACACAGTTGACCTGGCCCTTTCACGTTAACTGACCCTTAAAACTAACCGTACCACCAAACCTGTCCATAACCTCAATAGCAGCAACATTTTTGCTGTACAGTAAATTACAGTAAAGTTTTACAATACAGTATGAACAAAAAATTGCATTGTACCTAACAATTTTTTTAGATGCAAGTACATAGTAGTTAAAGACACCTAATATAAAGTGTGACCAGCATTTTTATGCTGAGAATTCATACTGAATTTAATACCCAAATACACCCAAATGAATAGTAAACAAATGAAGAAATAGACAGAAAGAAGGATGGCTAGGAGATGAGCGATAAGAGACGGATTTAAGGGCACCTTGCTGAGGGGAGAGAATTTAGTTTAGTAATGGAAGTCCTCGGAGAGGGCGGGATCACAGAAGAACCGCGAGCCACGTTTGGCTGATCGTGCGGTAAAGGGGACGGTCTTCAGCACTGCAGCAAAATAATAGCCAATCACAACATAGAAACACCAAAAGCAAGAAGCTCTAGAAAAGCACAGAATCAGACAGAAACTTCAAGCCTAAAGCTAAACAGCTTGGCGTCTACTGCTACAGTACGTCTACTGTTACTATCAAAAGGAGAAAGGCCAATACACACTAAGGGAAACGGATTCATTCATCATACGTACAATCAAATGAATCGGAGTTTTGCATCCAGGAGCGGTCTTACCCGTAATGATGTCCTCGATGGCTCCGTCTTTGCCTTCGTAGACGAGGCGGCTATCTTTGCCTTGCCTCTTCCTTAACTCTGTGATCAGCTCCTGCTGTTGCCGCTTGCCCTTGTGAGATGGTGACTGGTGATGGAGTGAGTTCATAAGGGAAAGAATATGCAGTCATTGCGCACGGTTTTACTGTAATCTTCCCACTTGACAATATTCCTTTAATGTATACTTTAGGGCTCACTAGTAAAGCCCAAAGTTATTTTTTTACGCATACGCTAGGGTCCGTTAGATGCAAATTTCGTCATCAGCACAGCATTTGCATAGCCTGATTTTTTTTTTGTGCTAATTTGTTTGTCCACAAGGTGGCAACAGTGCCCCGGGGTATTCACAAGGTAGTCGAAGAAAAAACTGAATAAACGGAAAACACAGAAACGCGTGCAAGCTACAACAATTATTCATGGATTGAATTCAACTCAAGCTTAAAAGATCATAAAGATGTGCGTATGGGTTAGAACATGTGGTGAGAGATACAAAACCTTCTGTTGACAGAGTGCAAGTTGTCGTAATGCATATGCGATAACTGCCTGTGTACATATACGTACGTGTCAAAGTTAAAGGCTATGCGTACAACAGTGTATGTCCACTTTGGGCTAATGGCTCTCATTTATGACTTCAACAAGATACCTGTTGATGATCTTGCTCCTCCATTAAGGCCTCCTGTTCCAGAAGTTTCTCCATCATCAGCTGCTCCTGCCTCTTCCTTTGCTCATTCTCTTCATTCGCTTGCTGAAAAAAAAGACAAATTAGATCTGGACCCTGCGCGAACCAGAAGGAAGTTGGTGCACTGATAGTATAAAAGCTCACCCTATAGGACTTGATGAAGCGAACAAACACAGGGAAGAACACAGAGGGTGGCATGGTCTTGGCGCTCTCCCCAAAGAACTTGACAACATCGTCATAAGCATCCTGTAAAAACATCCAAGTCACATAATCATGTGGATCGTGTCCCTTGTGGGATTCAAACCAACAACCTTACCCAGCGCAGCAGGGCTGTTTCTAGGCATAGGCAAACTAGGCGGTCGCCTAGGGCGCAAACAGCTGGGGGGCGCCATTGAGAGCCCCCAACACACCAAGAGATTTTTTTTCTCGCCCAAGCGAGTGGAAGAAAAATCCTTCTTTTTTTACATTTCCGATAATGGAGCGTATATTTGCACTAAGTGCCTGTCTTTTTGGCAAAAAGACGCCCACCACTAAATATCTACAGTGGCATAGGTCGTAAGGCGTGAGGTGCTTGAAAGTAGCTTTTGATGCGTTCGACCCGAGTTCAAATCCGCCTTTTGCCGAACTCGCTCTTCTCCCTTTTCCCAACACATGAGATGTAAAATTTATAGTCTAACATAAAGGTTTCTAGCGTTATATTTTGTCAACGAACTAAAATCGAAACCATGATATGGCTTTGTGCCTTTATAAAACAGCACAAGACTTTATTTAAGTAGCCTATAGGCATTCTGTTTGTGCTGCGTGATTTAAAGAAAAGTGCGCACTTTGCTCACGCGATCAGCATGGTGATCTGGTGTTTTCGCCAAAATAAAAGCTCAAGGGTTTATTTCTTGCAAGTGAAGAAATTAGGACAAAAGTATTGTAATTTTCCTATACTATAGTAGTGTAATGTAAAATATACTTTAGAAAATTTTCATTTTAATTTATACAGTACACTACATATTATTGGCTATATGGATTTTACGTCATAGGAATGCTTATATAAATCATAAACACCAGTGATAATGTAATGTAGACTGAGACTATATCATAACTAAGATGTTTGAGCCCTCTTTAGTGTCCTGGTACAAGTCAATGGTTTTTCTTTGTTCAATGTGCACAGTTCATGGGTTGAAGCTCTTAATTTTTAGCTCTCAAAGTGCACCAGATTGATGCATTAATTTTAACCTTAAAATGTACAAAATTTACTTGCAGGGGAGCATGCCCCCGAAACCCCCTAGAGGGACAGAGGTCCACCCAACATAGTTTCACAAAATCCTATGGGAGAGAACGATCATTTATTGACTTTACTCCAGCATAGTGCAACAAAGTCCTTTTAAGTGAGTAAAATTGTTAATGCCAAATTACAATGGGGGGCTCAATAGGAATCTTGCCTAGGGTGCCAAAAAGGCTAGAAACGGCCCTGCAGCGCAGTTTTCCTTATAGAAAGGTTCTTTGTTTCTACCTGTGCAATTCTAGCATCATCCAGAAGCTTCTTAAGCCTGGCCTCGTTGTGATGGATGAAATCTTTGAGCAGGGAGTTGTGGCCATGCATGCTGAACTCTCTTCTGGTCAGATCCAAACCTCTCTGTAGCTCCTTCACATCCAAGAGAACATTCTCCAGAGAGACTGCAACATGTGATTAATGAGATCCACTCAACAAACAAACTTACAGAAGCTTATTAAGGCACAACAAATCTGTAAAGTGAGGCCTTTTGAGTTGTTCTTTTAGTATATTTATACGATTATAGTATTTAGCTTTCATTTTCATACTTTTGGTTTCAATTTGAATTTTAGTTAATTTATTTCAGTTTGTTGTCAAGGTAATTTAAAAATGATTAATGTTCAAAATTAATAGCTTAGTTTTAATTAACAACAAAGCT